>NC_089158.1:10083776-10383776 GCF_009819655.1 Sylvia atricapilla
AATTAACAGGACAGGATGGCTTCACACTTCAGCACAGCAAGTACAGCATCAGTGGTAAAATGAAACCATGCCACACCTATTAAGATGCATATTTTAAAATAAATTTAAAATTCATTATCAGAGGGCAAGACTTCAGAATTTCACAGAAAAAAAAAAGCCTGAATCAATGAAAGAAATAAATCTGTATTGCTGCAGACATCTGTAATGGTGTCTGAACATGATACCTACATTCCTCCCGCCTCTTCTATTGATCCATTGCTCTCAAACTTAATACAAATATATATACACATACTGCCACACGCAACATCCTATCATTTACCATTTTTTTAGAGAAATGAAGAACTCAATTTGACATAAATCCAAAGTGTGTTAGCTCTAAACACATTTGTCCATAGATGGCAAACCACATTCTCATTCTTGAAAAATCCAACAAAACAGATTAGCCATACAAAGTAATTGTGTGTGTGTGTGTGTAAACATGTATTTTTCCTGTTTCCTTAGCATCTTGGAAGTCCTTCTGTGTCCCTGGAGCTCCCTGCCATGAAGGACAGCCCAGACAAAGGCACTGGAGTGTATTTCTGTGGGGCTGGAGAGCCCCATCTCAGCTCCTGGCCCAGAGGCAGAGGTCTGTGCAGGGCGTTGTGAGCTGCAGAGATCACCCAGCTGAGCTCACCCAGAGCAAACACAGCCCTGTACTGCCTCTGTGGTCCCAGCTGAGGGAGCTGCCCCTGTGACACGGGGATACAGCCTGTCCACGGGCCACTCGGGCTGACACATCTCACAAGATCATCAGGACGGCTAATCCAGACCAGCTGGAACCCTACAGGTAAGAAAACCACTCTGAGGTGTATGCCTGGCAGCCACAGGTCCTCGTGTTTTCACAAGTCCTCTCCTTTTAGGATTGTGTCAGCTCCATCACTTCACCTTTTAAATGGTCTGGGAACATTTACTAAACTTTCAGTATCTTTATTTGGAAAATACTACACTGGTCACAAGCAAAAAAATAACCAAACAACTACTTCAGGTCTTACAGCCTTCATCACTGCATCCATTCTTCACTGTGAACCCAGTGTGCATGTGAGAGGTGTTCTCAGCTATACTCACCTACACACATATACACACAACAGAAGGATATTTAAACTCTCCATGCTCACGCCAGGAAGTTTCAGGAAGCCAGAGCACCCTCACTACACCAAGAGGATTGACATAAATATGTACAGTGGTGGCCCTCAAGACACATGACTGTATGAAATATCAATATCTCTACAACAAACACTGCTATGGTATTACTCAGCACAGCCAGGCTCTCCCCTGAAGGGATAAGCACAAGTCACCCAAAAATCACGACAGACATGATATCAGAATAACTCTGAACAAGAGAAAACAGTCAGACAAACAGATACAGGCCAGCACCCAGGGATCAGCTTTAATCAGCACCACGAGTATCAGTGAAAACTTTCAGCACTCGTATGAAATAGTTGGTAAACACATGAACAGAACCGACTGTCAACTCTGCCTGTGAAACTAAAGTAACTTGGGGACTTCAAACACTTTTACTCGCAGTAATTTGTTTTGCACAGCGCATGCAAACAGTTAGATGCAGCTCCATTGTAGTTGTAGACAGTAAAGAAACCCTTTGCAACTCAAAACATTGGGAATGCTGTTATTGCAGGTACTTAACAGGCTTTCGAGTGAAATGATGCAAAGTAAACACATGTAAAATACTTTTTTCAAGTTCAGGAGAGTGGAATCTATTTGCTGACATCAGAACAAGGGAAGAGCCAGGCTGAAATCCCTACCAGCCTCTTGCCCAGCTACAGCAAATCAGGAGCTGAAGCTTTGCAGTCACCAATAATTTAACAGAGCTCTGAAGGCTCAGCTGAGAGCAGGAGGAGACCTTGCAAACCGGGAACAAACACAGGGCAGGTTCACCCCCAGAAGGAGAAAGTCACAGGAATTATGCAGATGCTTCTCAAACTAAACTTGTCTCAAACCCCAAAACAAGAATTCAGATTGTGCTACATGCTGAACTTTTCTATTGTTGGCAACCTAATACCTCCTGTTCATCTTTCATTACAACTGGTTTTGTAGTTTCAGCCCACAAGGATGACAAGATCCACACAGTTTATGCCTAAATCAAGTGCTAACAAACTTCCCTGGAAAACAGCCATCCGTGAATATAAATGCACGCTGACATACAGCACTGGAAACTGTAAGTTGCAAGCGTAAAGCAGAAAGAATACAAGCAATTACATTCCAAAATACAGCTAAAATACACCATCCCACCTGCAATCTCCCCTTCTTGTAGGGGCACAAGTGCAGCGAAATACACGTGTGTCACAAACTGCTGGTACCCAGAAAAAACAGTTGGTTTTATTCCTAACGCTTCCACTCGGGTTTAAAAAGCTTGTTAACCACGGGCACATCGTATCAATGTCCTAAGATCCCTGAGTGACTTCAGCGAAGCCAGCGTGGCTCACTGGCCAGCCTGACACGCAGCATTAGAAGCTCCCTTCCCAGGGGACACAGCTCCACACACCGCAGCTGCTGCCACACAATCTCAGCTGGCCCAAGGGCTGGAGCTCCAGCAGCCCTCGTTACCGTGCGGGGACAGCCTGTCCCGGGGAGGAGTGGGCTGGAAAACCCTCTGTGAAATCGCTTCTGCGGCTATTTCTGCAGCAGCTTCCCTTACAGCTATTTTAAGGGGTGCTTCCAAGGGAACCGACTGAATCATTTCACGGAGGAGTGTGATGGGGGTTGCTCTGGAAAGAGCAAAGCCAGGGCTCGTTCCCGGGGACAGCAGAGGGAAGTCTTTCTGCCCTCACAGCAGCACTTACACTCTCCGAAGGGTGACACTGGTTCCACTCTGGCCGAGTGCAGTGCTCAGGACAAACACAGCCAGCCCTTCCCTCTGCCAGTGGAGATCCCACACCACATCTCTGCACGCTGCGCGGAGCACTGCGTTAATTACCCAGCCATATTCTGCCTATTTATTGTCAGTTTTTCATTAAATATGGGGATGTTCCCGAGCTCCAAAAGCCATCCCTGCCTCTCCTCACAGAATCTTGTCCAACAAAAAGCCAAGTACAGCAGAATATTGAAATTAGCTGTGAACTGTATAATCCCATTGTTCAATTTCATGGCATTTAAGACAGTACCTTCCCCTCCACACAAGTCTGGATGTTAATCCATGCTGGAACCTGATTTAATTTTCCAGATGACAGGATGGGAACATGCTACAATGGCATATTAGTGTAACTATGCTGCTCTTTTACTCACAACTTTTCTTACGTCATAAAGTGAGGAGTTTTGCTTTTAAAAGACACATGCTTAATTACTTCTACAAATAGCACAGCACAAACTGGTCTGTATTTGAATTGTATGCAAATTATAAGACCAGGGAAATTTTCAAAAAATTATTAGAATATACTTCCCAGAGTAAACCATGCAATCCAAGAGAAACAAACTAGCTTCTTCTGATAAAAGTCAGCCAATTTAATCCATACTGGCTACAAATAATTCATTTCAATCCCAATTTGAAAAATATAGTGAAAATTACGTCATTTTTTTCTCCTAACTAATTATTTACCTCATCCTCTTCTTTAAGGTCCTTAGAGCTGCAATCCCTCTAAAATTAACTGGAATTCCATTCAGAGTAACTTTAAATTTCAACACCCACTACACATTCTCATCCTTATGCAGCACAAATAAAAAGCAACGCAAACTTCTTTGCAAACTTCTCGGTGCGTCGTGCACTCGGCACAGCCGACACTCCTGCTTGCCCTAACTGCAGACACCATCTCGGAGAGGGAGAAGCAGGGGAGGAGGGAACAAGGCTGGGATAGGTGGAGAAAATGTGGGAAAGAAGAAACCCACACACACGCAAAAAGACAAAACACCTGAGAATGAGTTCTGGCCTAAAATACGTTTGGCGTAAAAATTCCCGTTTTTATTTAACATGCAGCTTTAAGCCTTCGACGTTTTCTTTTCAAAGTGCGTTCTAAAAGTGTGCAAGTCAGAAAAGCACTGAGATGCAGAAGCAAACTCCAGAGGACAGCCTGTCACACAAGGCTGCTGCGTGTGTGTGACCAGTGTCACCCCGAGGCGTCACTGAGCACAGCCAGCGCCCGCAGCGGGTCAAACCACGCTCAAACCACGAGAGGAGAGTTTGTGATAACCCCTTCACCTGGCAGAGCACCCTGTGCCCGGCTGGGCCTCAGTGGGTGGACAGGGCCCTGCAGAACCAGCAGCTCCTGAAGGCTCTGTGCATCCCTGACAGGCACAGCGCAGAGACCCAGCCAGGACTGCTGCTGTGCACCGGGCACCACAGTCACGGCACAAAAACACACGAGTTGGCCCCTCTCTCTTCAACAGAACCTTTGGAAGTCTGCCCTGCAAGTGCCAAAAAATCCCTCACTGGTAACGGGAAAATGCTTTTCACAACAGTTTAATCTAGAAACGTAATATAAGGTTTGTAACTCACACACAATGTGCAGTTCAGATTTCAGTAAAGTGATGTGAAAGCAGGAGAGACTGAGAGCAAAGGCAGTATAAAATATACATCATAGGAAACAGGAAGGAAGGGAGAAAACCAGAACAGATTAGGCAAATCACTATGATTTCCATAATTGTTTTTATATTATTAACACATCAAGAGCCAGAGGGGCAGTGAGGAACAAAACTTCCCTCGGCAGTGTTCAGCAACATCTTATATGTGTTTTTTAAAAAATCCTTCCATAAAAAGGCAGGTTAAGCTACAGATATCCTCACAGATTTTTACTCAAGGTAATATACAGCTCTCCAGAATGAAACATAGAGAGTAACAGCTCCAACAACACAAAAACTGGCGCAGGTTGTCAGAGTTATGTCCATACACCTGGGGTGCACACCAGGCTTTCTGATCCCCTCACCAGCTTCCCAGGGCAGGCACGAGACCAGCAGCAGCTTTGTGAGCCACTCAGAATAAACATTGAATATGAGACTTTCACTGTTTCTAGCAGACAAACCAACTTTCCACCTAAAGGGGTCTTGGTTCACTTTACAACCCTGTTAAATAAACAGAAACAACACTCACTCCTTGGACAAGAAGACAGGAAAAACACTCACTGCCTTTTACAAACAGAAGAGGCTCCCTTGGTTTCCTCATCAATTATTCGGTGTCACGTCAAGTTGTTGAACTGCCCAGCTTGCCACGTGCTGAGCATTTAGTCAGACCCTCTTCTGAGGCAGCATATTCCATCTCAACTGCTATTATTTACTCCCTCGGACTCTCATATGGAATAAGGCCAGGTTTAATCAAAACTTTAATAATTATTTTAATGGAAGTTAGGAAACAGTTGTGGTACAGGCAGAGTGTTCAAAATATGAAATACAATTGGGGAAACATCTCCCTATTAAATGCTTAGGTTCTTTTGTTTCACCCATACCATGACATTGGTTGTACAAATCCCAGTTTTATGATGGTGCAGATTAATGTCTGTTGCTAACATTCTAAACTGCCAAGTGTAGGGAGACACTGGAAAGCGTAAGATGTCTTCAGTGATTCAGCAAACTCAGAATTATTTCTTTACAAAGAAAAGCAGGAAGCTTTCAGTCCTGATTAATTTTCAAACTGCTGATACTGACAGAACTAAAGCTAGAACTATAGGAAGGGGACGCACAGGATAGAGCTAAAACTAAAATAAAACCAGAAGACAAAATAAGTACTTATTTCGAGCCCTGTTTGTTACATGTTTCTCCCATCTTCATCTGAAGTCTTCAGATCTTTTCTCTGCACTGGTTAATGACTTTGGTGATACCTCGAGCCCACATTAAAGCACGGTTGATGAATCTTTTGAGTTTGCTTTACTGTGCACTTAAGGGGATATTTCTCTTGATAACCATCTGTTCTTCAGCCAACCCAGAAATGCAGTATTCCTACAAATCGAAGCCAAACTCCAGGAGTCCTGCAAACTGCAAATTTTGAATGGATTATATTTTTAATTCTTTCTTCCCCCCTGTAATTTTAGTTGGCAAATTATACAGCAGCTAAAACTTGCAAAAAATATAATTAGGTAAAATCATACTTCAACGGTCAAGAAATCCACAAAGCCTGGCTTACAAAATGAAATACGAAGTGTTTTGAAACATTTTACAGGCTGCCTGTAATAATTATACAAAAGGGTTTAAATGCAGAAGTTGAATGGGAACACCTACTTTAAGCGGGCTTTTTTTTGGCTTTAATAATTTTTCTAATTTATTTGTGTTTGATCAGAGTATTTTTTTTTCTCATAACCTTTTTGACACTCCATAAATTTAATGGAGATGTGTTTCAAGTGCCCAGGCCATGAATACTGAATTTGTTTCTCTCCTGCCTCTTTGTATTTATACTCGGAGACAGCGGAGTTGCCTGGTGACAGTCTCCCCACTTCCACAGCAGCTGGCAAGCCCTCCTTGTCCTGGGAATATCAAAGAACCAGTTAACTAATATTTCAGCCTCTGATTTAAATGTGACAGTCTGGAAGTGCCAATACCATGCAGGGCAGGATTTACAAGCTAAGATTTTTCTAAAAGTCTCAGAAGCAATAAAGAAAGGAAAGTGAAAAGACCTTTATCACATCTAAGCTAACATGCAGCAAAAAATTAATCCTGATTAATTAATTAATCCAAATTAGCGCATCATCTAGAGTTTAACAATACCAGACACAAGCAGCGATTGTCTAAATCTGTTAACTTAGATTTTCAGAATGCAAATTTCTCAGGCTAAGTCCAAAGCACCCAGAGCTTTGACAGCTTTACAAGAAACAGTCTTTAATATTTCCAGGACACGTATTTCAGATGGTTTCTGAATGCCTCTCTGCTGGCCCCAGATTATTGCTTCTGCTGAGGGGCCAAGCACATCCACCAAAACAATTTCTCTAAGGTCACTTTGTACAGCAGCAAAAATACAAGTTATATTTGATAAAATCAGAGCTTATAGCCAACTGAATTAATACCCAACAGCATTAATTATCATACTAAGCACCTTCATTTAAAAAATCCCTAATCAATCAATTTTACAAGAAATTTTTATGGAATGTTAAATTTTCTACTTTCCTGTGTCAATCAAATCACTTTTAACTTGGTTGTTGCTCTGAAGAAAACCAGAATTAACATTTTAACATCATATTGCTTTTTAGCAATAGTGTATTAAAAGGAACTAGTGTAAAACCACAATGTGGCCATGGCAATCAATCAACTGCATTACAAAACCTAAAGGAATTGCTAATGAAAACAAAAAGTATTTTCCAACACGCTGCCAGGCTTTTCACTACTAGAAAATACTTTGAGTTTTATAAACATTTTCCAAGCTGCTTTATTTTTGTCATTTTTGGGTTTAGCTTTAACGATAGTTTGGCCATTTCAATTTGGTAATAACCTGTATTTTCTATGTCTTAGAGAACATTTTACAATTGTTTAATTTTCTTTAAATTTCTCTCCAAACGTCACCAACCACAGTAGCTTCAGAGAGACACACTGGCAGAGAAATGTAATATAAACACAAAGCACTGCAGAAATGCATTCACTGCAGGTTTGATGTGAACTGACTGGGAAAGGACGTGGAACAGAAGTGCTGCAGCCAACCATAAGTTCTTGAAGTGTTGTAGTAAGACAGGAAAACCAACAACCCTTCTCTTGAGCAACTGGATAATTGCCCGAACTACAGAGAGAAACCTTCTTTGTTACACACGCAACAGTGAATACTGATTTCTAAGCCTCCAGCTATGTAACTTTCTAACGTTTCCAACTCTGACCCCACTTTCATACTCTCAATATTGATAGTCTCCAACTGTTCCCAGCCTCCAAGTGCCCGTGTGTCCCTGCAGTGGAGCAGCAGGGCTCCCAGACACTGCTCTGTCCCCAACTGCACAAACTCCTCTGAGGGAACCTCCAGCACAGAGCAAACAGAGCTGCACCATCAGCTGGGGCCTGGCACCTTCTGTTAGTGCATCTCTGCTCAGCTCAGGAGGCTTTGGTGATTTGTATGGCGCTGAAACAAACCGAACGATTCTATCCGAGATGAAATGCTGGAAACCTTCCTCTCGATTCCATTGGTCCCTGCAGTGGGGATGTCACCACAAATGCTTCTGGGCATGTGCACTGAGGTACAGCTTATCTGTCACACCGTGAATCTGATTCACCCATGTCCTCATCAACAAAGGACAGCCAAAGCTCATCAGCATTTCTGGGGAGCTGCCTTCACAGTGGTGTTCTGCCTGTTGATTTTCCAGTGTAGCCACACTTAGACTTCCCTCTCACTGACAATCCCAGGCCTGGGCTATGAAACGGAGCTGACCACGAGTTTCCATGGTCACCAACACATTCCTGAGCTTTGAGGTGTGCAAGTTCATATATTAAATTATCATACTTAAGAGAGAGCAGTAATTATTTTATTGGGACATTTCAGAGCTTGGCCTTGTACCCTTCAGTACTCAGCCTCACCTTTTTGTTTCAGCTTGAGCCACAACATGCCCACCTCAACTCACTGCTCCTGTTAGCGCTGCCCGTTCTTTCAAAATGGTAAAACAGTAAAAATCTGAAAGAACAGGTAAGCTGGAATCCAGTTCAAAAAACACAGAGATAGTCACAGTGAGCCTCACCTAAGACTGCAGCATCACTGAGGCCCCGTGAAAGCCTCCAACGACATCATTACAGGAGAGGAAAGTTTGTAAGAACAGGAAAAGCATCTAACATGCACCCCAGCAAAACATTTCTGTGGAGTCAGAAAAGCTGACGACAGAAGCTGAACTTCTCGAACACCACTGAAAACTTAGTGAGGGTGAGGAGAAGGAGGTCCTAACATGGAAAAATACATCTCGTGGACCTAATGACCGTGAGATGAAAGAAAAACAAAATCCCTGAGCGTTCAGCTGCTCAGAATGACTTCTCTCTTTTGGAAGAAAGTTCATTAACTGGCCTGCATCAGGCAGCACAACAGAGCCTTGGATATATCGACACTTGCAGGACTGACCCAGCTCATGCTGCAGTGCTTTCAGTTACCATTAGCACAGCTCACTACACTGTGTGCAGTGCTGGAACAAAAAGAAGGTCTCTGTGAAAGGAAGTTTAGCACATTTAAAGCAGTGCTGTTGGCTTGAAGAAAAATTTGGTTTAGATAAAGAGGAGTTCGCTGATATTCAGCGCAGCTAGACAGGAAATCTATCATCTCGCTAAAAAAATGTAAAACATCTTTGCTACTGCAGAAAAGGCAAGGGTATCAAAAGGATTTTTAACCACAAAAAATGTTTTCAGATACTTGATACTTCCAAGATGCATAAGAACATACATCCAGCTATCAAAAGGCTCCTGAGAGAGCAGAGTAGTCCAGTTCTGAGCAGGAACATTTCATAATCACACCACAGCCCTAGAAATCAGGCCTACATAAACCCAGCCATTTCACTAATTTCCTTTCTCTTTCCCTTGCCCAGCTTTGAGAAACCACAAACTCCCAAGTAAACTTTCAGCCCTTTCCAAAGCCCTGCAGATTCGTTTCAATCTGGTCACCCTCAGCAGCAGATTTGCTGAAAACAATCTTTTCCCCCCAATTCCAAAGGCAATCTAAAGCTGTAACTTGAATCCACTTGTAGGACCTCTCCCCAGGCCGATGGAGCTGCCCGTGGACTCTGGCAGTGGGACACTGGGGGAAACAGTTCTCACAAATCTGACAAACCAGGAGGAAGCACAAGAGCTGGGGTGGCTCTCATCACACACCAGCACACCTTGAGCACTACCTACTCTGTTCTCATTACCTCATTCCGTGTCTAATTGGGTTTCTGAGCTCTCTGCTCCCCGGCTGCTTTTTCCAGGTCTGAATTCACACTGCTGTTGTACTCTCACCAGAAGAATGTAAAGCATCAACAGGTCATTTCTAAAAACTCTACTTTTTGATAAACTCTTACTCGTGCTACATCCAAACACCCTTTTCTGAGAACGGAAATTGATGACATTTACCACGATTTACTTGTTGAAAAATAAACACATATCACTAACTCCAGTACCCCAACACCAATGCTCCGTGCCACAATTGTTCCACAGAGGCTCCACAGCCTTTTCTTAAGTGACCAAACTACTGATGAAGCTCTCTCCATCTTTTTATACAAGTATATATGTTTAATTTTTAAACATGAAAGATTAAATTAGAAGCTGCCCATACAAACACAACTCCTTTGAAAAAGGCTCAAAACACTGTATTTACATCTGCAAGTACTCACGTTATTACTACAACCTTTATAACAGAGCTTAGGTTTGCTTCAAACAAAACAGGGTTCTCAGCGATAGAGGCCCAAGAAAAAGCCCTGCATACAGTTAGTCTACAAAGAATTAACTGGATTAATTAGCAAGGGATTTGAGAAGCAGCTTGGAGCTAGAAAACCAAAACACTAAATTGTTTAAATACTTTGGCAATGGATCAAGGTTTCTAGGCAGCCCTATGTTCCATTCTCTCCTTTTTTTTTTTTGCTCGGTGTTTTAACACATTTAACCTGACGAGGTACTTTTTCATGAGATATGAATGACACTGTCAAAATACCAAAAAAGAAGATGTGAATTAAAAAATGCCACAAGCTGTTAGCAATTCTGCCAACATGCATGAGCCCAGGCAACATTAATTAAAAATCAATAGCTTAGGACATAAATAGCTCTTATCTCTGTTATAGTATATCTCTAACATAACTCTTTATTAAAGAAAAAAAAAAGGGGGAAAAAAGCCAGTGTCTCTGCTATTATACTGACTGAATTGACCACAACAAAGCAAAAGGAATAAGGCAAAAACCCTGAGCAAAGAAACCCTTATGAGAAAGGGAGGACAGGCATATGAATGATTGGAATGCTTCAGCCTTGCACTATCATTAACACATAACCGGCTGGAAACAGCCACACTGCAAATACTTGGAGAACAAGTTACCAGGAAGAACATTCCATGTTTTCAGTGCTAATATGATTCTGTACAAAATCCCTCTTGCCAAGGAAACAAAAATAACATGCACATCTTTCTGTCAGCTAGAAGTTAGTAATCTGTGTCTTCCCCAGCTTATTCATCAGTGTTTTCATTCTGCATCTCAACTAAAGACTGCAAATTCTTTGATAATTATAAAATAAAGATGAGAAAAAGCAAGAAATTGAATTCAGCCTTTATTTCCTTTGGTGACATCATCTTCAAACTAAAGTTACATTATCAGGCATCAAAGCCAGAAGACTTAAGATTAACTAGGAACTTAAACCATGGCTTTCAACAGCTGTTTTCACACTTGCAGAGAGCCAAACCTTTGAAAAACCTATTTTCTAACACAACATCACCTAAAGCCCACCAAGCTGGATGTGCAGTGTGGGTCTGTCATAGCTCCCAGACAATCACGACTATTTGGATTTCTGGAGAGTTTCTGCTGAAGATTAACATGAAAGAGAAGATGTAAAATCATACTGAAATGGAAAGGCTAAGCTTAGGGGGTTTTTTGTGAAACAATTCCTGTTTATCCAATGATTATTAATGACAGGCATATCGAATGCTTCCATCGAGACACAGTAGCCTATAATCAGTGATGAAGAATTCAAACACTATGTCAGCTGGATTTTGAGTCCTACCTTGCACCTGTACTTCAGCAGACTCCGACTTCTTCCCATCCCCTTGTCATAATCCCAACTCCCAAAAATTCACTGATTGAAGGGCAGCACAAGAAAATCAAAGGTTCTATCCATAAAGCACACACACCAAGCATCAGGGAAACAGAAGACCCCACTTTTTACAAGATCTTGTGCTCTAACTTTTCATTGAGCTACAGTCAGAAATGATGTACCTCATTCTGAACTGTCCAAATTCCAGCTATTGCCAACTCCAGTTAACCTTGCTTAAGGTGCACTGAATACAAGGTTTTGTTGCTGCATTTGATATAACACAATTCTTCATCTAGAAAGTTAATTATGCAATCTTATTTTTTAGTAGGAGAAGTACATGAGAACACAGAACTGCTGTTATTAGAGTTCCTCTAGACAGAATAAATTGAAATTCCACCAAGTCCCCCCAGTAATGCTTTTTGTCACTGTAAAAACACAAACTAGCATTTTATTAACATTTCAACCATTGTCTCCATGGAAGGCTCAAGAAAACAAAACAATTTCAAGACTTTGTTAAATCATCTGTCTCCATTTTACTTGATCATTATAAATAAAACTGAATAGAAGATGCACAAGTAATTTGTAAACTCTTTCAAAGGATCTGATTTACATTTTTCTTCTACAAAGATGAAGATCTCCCCATAACACACTCCATTTGTGTTAAATATTAAATTAAGACACTCATACTACATATATGGCAGAAATGGAATATATTTTTGATATGTTTTGGAATTACTTTCAGCAGTCTAACGCTGTTTATAATACTGGTGCAAATACTGCCACCAATAAAGAAACAAACATTAAAAAGGTGTCCTTTAAGCTTCCCTTTAAGGCATCTACCATAATCGTATAATTTGCTCTGGACATCATTAAAATGTAAAGTTAATGAGGATTCAGCTGAAAACAGAAGAAATGTAACCTATTTTCAGGCAAAACTTCTAACACTGCAATCAGAGGGAAAACCTCTTTGATGTCTCTTTGTCTCTTCTCATTAATTTTCTTTTGGTTTAAAAAAACACAAAGGCTGTTTAAACTAAAAAATGCATAGAAGTTTAAACATGGTAATTATAGTCGAGCTGCAATGAGGTCATTAGGTTTTTAAAACTTTGAGATAAACAAAATTGAGATGTATGACTATTTTAAAAACATGTCAATACTTAATTTTAATTGTCCATGTGATTGATACCCACTGCATTCTAAGGATTCAGTCTAGATACAGAATTGTTTCAAGATGACTTGGTGAAGGACAGAATCCCATGGCCAGGGTAGAGCAAAGCAATCAGGAAATACATCAAAATGAAAAGCTGTAATTACTGTATCACTGGATGCCACATTTAGTATTTCTAAGTGCAACAAAACACACTTTTGCCATCGGTGCAATAGAAACAGCAAATTGTGAGATTTTACTACCCTTTATCTCTATGGTTCATTAAGGAATAAAATATTGCACAAGTTAAATCATTCTATTTACTCACTACATCTACTCTTGTTTATGAACAAGGTACGCACAAAGCTGCACACTTCTGTTTTAACATGCTAACTCTTTCCAGCAGAAAATACCTTAAAGAGGTATCTTTAATTACACAATATTGATGCAATCTATATCCTGTCATATATTGTAATGGTAGATATTTTTAGCAAATAATTTACAAGTAAATTTTCCCAAACAGAAACTAAAACAGATTTTTGCTACTACTCTGTGCAAAAGAAGATGATGGATCATTACAAACAGAAGGCCTTAAGCCCCAGATACACAGGGCAAATACAATCTGATCTTTACTGTAGAAGCAATTTAATCACAATGAAGCAAAATAAGCATATTTATAACACTTTTCTGTGTGCCAGGATCACCTCGAGATAAAATGGAGTTAAGATGAGATCAATATATTATTTTGTGGCAAATGTAAAAGAAAAAGTATGAATGTTAATGCACTTGTGGACAGAGGTTATAGCTTTAAGAGAGGGTTACTTACCCTAAAGAATCCTTTTTACATGTTTGATAAGCTCTTCAAATTAAACTGAGTCAATGACCAACAGACAAGTATCAGATAAAACTAGAAACTACTTTAGATGCAAGAGAAGCACAACAAAGAAAATTTTGAACCTATTTCAAGGCCAGTTTTGGGGCCTTTGTTGTGGGGTGGGGTTTTTGCATTTTCCCTTCCCTCTGCCATGTTTTATGAGGATTTCTCGGCCCTTGTGTAGGACAGAGCTGCTCTGTCCTACAGATGTACAGCCCATCCTCCAGCCAGAGACAGCTTCTGCTCCACCAGAGCTGCTCCTCCCTCCTGGGACTTTCCCTGCCCTTCTGCTCTCCTCGGGCCATATCCACACCAACACACTGCACAGCACTGAAATGACACCCAGACAAACACACTCCTCACAACAGGGAACACCAGCAACCTGACTCTGCCCCTGCCCACACCGTGCTGCTCCACCAGCCATTCTGTCCTCACGTTGTCACATGTATTTCTGATAGGTGTTTCTCCACAGAGTGGTAATCTGGGTTTAGAACCTTTGGAACAGAAGATCTCAAGGATCTCCAAAGTATCCTACAGACAGAAACTAGAGTCGTTTACTGATGGGGTGTAACAATGTAAGAATCAATTCATGAAGAGGTCATGTTGCCACTACTTATATTAATAACTACATAGTTTCAAAGTAAATGATTCTTCAAAGGAATCAAAAATGGGATTGAGTTAACACCTGTAGAATGCAGTGGGAGTTGTGAGTCTAATTCCCTTCACAATTACTTAAAATCCCAGCACAAATTCTAATGGTGGAAATTCCAGTCAGGAAAGTGTTCAGAAAAAACCCTCCAGACTATAACCCATTCCAGATAACAGATTATCAGGATCAGTTGTCCATTCCCATCCCTCTATCCAAGGTTATCCTCCTCAATACGGAAGTTCAACTTCCTTGATTTCTATCTCACTCTTCCATGAAATAAGTAATATTAAGAAGTATATTAAAAGCTGATTTCATCTTTAAAAAAGACATAAAAACCATCTTCCCAGGAGCTGAAAATCCATCGGCATCTGGAATTTTGACGAATGGTTTACCAAAACTTGCTAGCCTCGGAAGGACCAAAATGCAAATTGTCTCTGGTGGCACAGAAGGTGGAGTTAAGGATTTGTTTACACTTGATCTTGGGTTTTGACAACTGCTGCTGAAGTAAAACAATAGTCTTGCATTGATTTTACACTTATTTGATAATAATCTAACCTCAAATCAGCTCTTTTAAACTTGATTTCAATTCATAAAAAACCTAACACCCAAACCGCAACCAAACAGAAAAAAGCAACACAAAACAAAACCAACAGAAAACCACAGGAAAACCTCACAATGTCACTTTTTGTTCATGACAAAAAATACCACACCAAAGGCAGGCAGCCCAGTACTGCCTTGGGCACTCTGACAGGCCTCTTTTTGAATTCCAGTTTACATTCTCTTCTTGCAAGGAACTCCCCATAACAAAAATAGCCAGCAATAAAAATAGATCTGGTTTATCTTTTCCTTCCCAAACTTGCTTTGCCAGTACTGCTCCGTTAAGTGCTCTAAAGCACTTTGTAGGGCTACAACTACCAACCTACATGCCAACAGACTAGAGACAGACACAAACTCTGAATTCCGGTGTTTCTACTGAAAACACTCATAGGAAGCATCATCCTACTGTGGAAGGACCAGACACTTACTTAGAGGTCCGAGCTAAATTCAGGGACAGGAACCACCCAAAGTCGCAGTTCTTAAATCTACAGGGAGTCTCCTTTAAAGTCATTACTACTTTGTTCCTTTTTCACCTGAATGACACTCGCATGGAGAGTTCTTTACAGCAATGTCTGTATCTAGGTTAACTGCTGATTGCAGATGCACTGAGCTTTGAGCAGAAGTTAACACTCATTAACAAGATTACCTGTTGTGACTGAGAACAGCCGAAAAACAAACCACCTCGCAAATGCTAAGGGCTGAGAATGAACTGAAGTTAAAACTACTCCCTTAAATAAAGTCACACACACATCCCTCGTCAACATCAATGTTTGGACTCTGTTCAAAGTACAATCTCTGCAGTTACTGCCATAGCAGCCCTACGCTTAAAGCAGCACAGTTAGAGAGAGTTAATTGCAACAAGTGCTTCACCAAATTCTAAAACGCTTCAGATGCTGAAATCTTAAATGTTTCAGTAGTATTGGGTATCTAAACCGAGCCTTTCAAGAACTCTTTATAAGGAACAACCACTCAAATTCATCTATAAATTCACGAAAAACTCTTAAGTATAGCTAGTGAATGAAAATAATTTGTTCAAATCACTAGAAAAACCCTCCCTAAGAAAGTTTCAGTTTAGCAGTTAATTCCAACCTGCAGTTAAAAAGGCACTAGCTGTCAGTCAGTTTTCTCACCCAACTCTATCATGAAAAGAAAAACTGACAGATCACAGGAGCTTGCCTTTGTAAACCAATTCGGGAACTTTCATGCTTCTTATTTGTTAGGTTAAAGGTTAAATTGCTGACCTCTGCCCTCCTGCTTAGCAGCCTTTCCCTTTTTCTGTAAAGCTTTATTTTGGGGCTGTATTTACATGGATTAGTCTCTTTTCACGCTAAGAAGGAATCTGTTCACAGCCAAAGCCTTAGTTCTGGTTGTACAAAAAGCAGTCACAATTATTCAGCAGCAGACAATGACCATATTGTGGATTTACAAAAAAACCACCTCAGCCATGGCAAGTTCTGTCCTTGCTGCACAAAACAATAGAAGAAAAATCTTATCAAGCATTCAAGAGAAAGCAAACAAAGCAGGCCCACTGTGAACTTGATGAAGATGTCAAGCTCCTTTAAAAAAATATAAATCAACAAAAGAGTTTAAAGTCTTGTGAGTGAGACTTTCTGTGCTGAATTTTTCTGTCTAGTTAAACAGTGCCAGCATAGCAATATACTGCAGATTAGTAAATACTTGTGAAATAGGAAAGACTGTAGACAGAAGTAGTTAAAGCATGAAGCAAAAAGGCCAAAGAAATCTCTTCTCACAAAACAGCTCACAGAGAAACACTCAGTTAGGTTTGATATTACTGGTTTGGGGGTTTATTAAATCTAGTACTATCAGATAAGAACACGCCTAAAAATGTGTTAGATAAAATGTGTGACGACTTGCAAAATTACAGACTCCAGAATGTTTTTCATAAGGTGAGTTTCTCTTCAAATTGAGCTCTGTATTCCATTTATGCTGTAAAAACCAAACTGTGAACTGTCTTCAGAGAAAACAGCTCAAACAGTGCTATTGACTTACCCGGACACTGCAGTCCCAGCAAGCTCTTTGTTAAAATCTTCCACCTTGTTTGTACTTAGAAGCAAAGCAATCAAATGGAAACAGAAAAACAAAGCAGCAGCTTAGGAGAATTAGAATTCCCAAATACCACCTACCTACTTAGGTTTGGTTACTTTTCCAATCCTGCTTTAGGAAGTTTGGTGTAGCAACACCAAACTAAAGATGGGACAGGAAAACTCGTGATGTGGGAATTCCAGCCACTTCAAGAGAAAGCCCCTATCTGATGGAAAGAAACCTGAATTCTGCACTTCATTTGGTATTTCTAAACCTTCACCATTTTATCTATTTCTCAATACAGAATGGGCGGATTGGAACCAATAAAATGCTTTCATCTTAAAAAAATAAAAAAGGCTGCTCTGAGAGGTGCACAGGTAGGATTTACAAACCTTTGCAAGACCAACTCTTAATCCTTATCCAGTAACTCCTTATAGGCAAGAAAATCCTTCATCAGCATAGGAGGCACTGGTCTGCTATGTAACATTATAATCTAAGACAGAAGATAATGATAAGGAGCAGCAGTGTGTCTGACACAGACAGAAAGCTGCTCGTTCTCTCTACCTGTGAAAGTCCTACCACAGAAACCACAGTGACAACTGTAGAATAATTTTAAGGCCCAAGTACATGGTGACTTCTCCCAGTAGAGTTAAGGACTTCGATTAGTTTAAGTTATACATTTGTGATCTGCTGGGAAGGGGGGCAGGGAGGGAAAGAGCTATTACAACCCAAGGCTAGAACATGAAAAGTAAAGAAGGAAGTACTTAAACTACTCACAGGCTTCTAGTAGGAACAAGATTAGTAGTACATGCTACTCTAGGAGCCAATTCAAATGCAAATTTCATCCTTTCACTCAAACAATGATAAACTACCTCAGAGTTAATAGTTTCCTTCTAAGATTCATCTCCCTTTTCAACTTAGCGGTATGTTTTGGAGAAAAGAAAGAAGCACATGGAGAGTCTTACAGCAAGACCTTTTAAATTCTGTCATAAAAGAAGTAGCATAAACTACATTTCCTTTCCTAATCCAGTGAACATTTGTTAAACTCTAACATACTTACACTTTGTCCGTGCGGTCGCGTTTAGGCTTCTAACTTACCATGGTTTTTTTAAAAAACACTCAGAAAGAAATCCTTTAGCTATACTAAACCATTTCAGCTTTTTCCTTGAACACACAGCAAGAATTTATGCTACACTCACAAAAAGATGAAAGATGAGGTCCTTGGAGAGAAAGGCCTTTTGGCACACTACATGGTAAAGCTACAGATTTGACATACTTTTATAATGTCTGCTTTGGCAAGAACACAAAAACCCCACACAAAAGCATGGTACGTCCTCCCAGACAGGGGTGTAGGGGGTGTTTTACTCTTGTGAGCATTTACTTTCAAATGCTCTTACTTCAGAGACTATTTTGATCGGTTACTTTAGACTAACAAATTCTCTTTTGCTATATGAACAGTTTGACAGTCAGACTACAATTCTCCTCACAGCCCTTTCTAACAAGAGAGAATCTTTGGCTGAGGTCCAGCAACAGCCTTAAATTTGTCACATCCTATTTTTGATGAATGATCTGCAGCAGTTTTAAGATCATAAAGTGCTTTGAAAGTTAAAAGAAAAATTTCACAAGTAGTAAGCTTTCACTTTCTTTATAAAGGTATTTAAACTAAATTTGCTAGGAGATCCTTTCTACTTCTGCATCTCAAAAACTCACACAAAACAATCTTCTGGCTGAGATTAAAAACACAGGGAACAGTTGCAATGCACTTTTCTACAATGTGTCAATAGCACAGAACTGGATATATAGGAGTGCTTAAGTGAGCTTAAGCAGTTGTCCTCTGTAAAAAAAACAATACAAGTTCTTCCATTTACTACCTCAGCTTCTGTGAAGTTTCAGTATTATGGAGTGCCATGATAGATACAAAACTCACAACCTTATAAAATGCTTTTCCTTCCCTTACACAAAGATTAAAAATAGGAAAGGAAATACAGTAAAATAGCAGTATTTCATAAAAAGCTTTTAATTATCCACATCATGTAACAATTCCAATGCATGACAGAAGGCCATGCACCAGAGACACAAAACTTATTAGTTTTCATTTGAGCCAATATCTTCCCTAAAATATTTCATTTTTACAATAAAACCATGGCTAATTCCCCCTCTTTTTCTGAAAATAGATGTGTGGGAGCAGGTGACAAGCACTAGACTTGCAAAGTTCCTAAGCTTGACATACTCATACCTGACACAAACACAGATTTCTCACTAGATAAATTCCACGTACCATCACTGTAAAAACACAGACTCTGTTCTTTCTATTCTAGTTTGCAGCTTCTCACTTTTGGTGAGAAGGCTCCAGAGCAATGCATCCCTACAGAGAGGAAATCAGGGGAGAGGAGGCCTCAGAGGATGGACAGGGAGCTCCTGCACAATCTAAACACAAACAGGCAGCTCCCAGAGGGTGGAAGCAGGGAAACACGGCCTGGAAGGAATGCAGAGGAACCTCTTGAACAGGCAGGCATCACGTTAGCAAAGCTAAAGCCCTGCCAGAAGTAAATCTGGCCAAGGACACCAAGCACAACAAGAAAAGCTTTTATAGGTATGTTGGCAATAAAAGAAAGAACAGGAAAAATGCGTGTCCTCTCAGAAAAGGGAATTTCCAGCTTCCATTGAAACACCAATCATTAGGCAAAAAAAATGGTATAGTGTTGTCTTCTCCTAAGGAAATATATTTTTAGTAAAAAATATTCATCTTCATGTGGCCAGAGTTGCAGCTATCGTGCTTCACAGTTCTCAAAAAAAAAAAGAAGGCATCACATTAACTTAAGTAAGAAAAATCTGTAAGTTTCCAAGTAAAACCTATGAATTCAACAAAGAAAAGCACAAAAACCACCTTTAAATACAACTGAATGCTGGAATTGTATAATGTACCAAAGCCTTCATGTGCCAAAACTACACAATGCTGAGCACAGATGATCATTCTTTCTAAACAATCCTGAGGGGAAAGGACAGTGAGAGCACAGCAAGCTGATCCAGTGATCATTTCCACTCTCAGTTCACAAATTTCACTGTGGTTTGGCAAACTTCTGCCTGGACTGGAATAAAATAATGTTTGCTTTCTCAACTTCTTTGGTTTCAATGAAAATTTTCTCTTTGTACCTTATTAAGTGTACAAAATATTCCCCAGATCCTGAAGCTTACACTTGTATGAAATCAATAGGATAATTGAGGCAGGAAGGGGACCTCAGGAGGTCTCTAGTCCAACCTCCTGCTCAAAGAGAGGCCAGATGAGAGGTCAGACCAGGCTCTTGATGGTTTTGAAGCAGTTTAGTCTTGAAAACCTCCAAGGATGGAGATGCACAACATCTCTTGGTTGACCTGGTCTAACACTTGACTCCTCATGGTGAACAGGTCTCCCATTATCCCTTAGAATGTCTCTTCATTCAGGCTGCACCTTGTCCTCCTGCCACGCATCACTTGGCAAGCCAGGACAGCTCATCCTGATGAACTCCCCAGGTATGGAAAGGTGCTGCTCAGGGCCATGAAGGCTCCTGCTCAGGTTTCCTGGGGCCTCCTGCATGCTGTACCAGCCCAGAACTCATCTCCTCACACTCAAGTGCTTCAGCTCACTCACCATCGTTGCCACCCTCCATTGAGCTCAGTCCAGTTTATTGGTGCCTTTTGTGGAATCCAGAATAGATTTTCCCTTCTGCAGTTGACTGTGAACTTTGAAATACATTAAAGCTTAAAGTTCCAGTTGATACTTCACAGTCTCATGGCAAACATCCTTTGCTACTTTCTCACTTTTCCAGCTTGCTCCCCCATGGCACCAGGGCTGGGGTTAATCCATGACAGCTGCATGGATTTTTGAATAACAAAATCGAGGCAAATTTTACCACCCCACAAGCCACACAATCCCCCACACTAGGACAGTGACAGCTTTGAAACAATTCTTTCTCCTCAAGACCAAGTCAGAAGATTGATATCAGTAGTAAGAGCTTTTTCAGTGCCAATAGCACTACTATAGTAGACACAAATTTCAAAAAACAGCTGCTTTAGTTAATTCTGGGATCAATTAAATGGAGAGAAATAGTTCAAACCTGCCTGATAATTTGCTTCTTATACAACTTGCATGCATTTTACTTTTCTCAACAGTAGCTGCTCCTTGCCATGTAACACACAATCCCTGACTGCAAAAAAAAGAAAAGTTAATCTGTATTCTTAGGGTTTTGGCATGGAACAGACAGCCAAAAAGTGGATGCAGACTACGTGGAGGTTTCTAGGTGTGTATTTCTGGAATGGTGATTTGCCTGGGATGGAGTACAACTGTTAAATACAGCTGACACTGCAGAGAACCAGACAACATTCAGAACAGAAGGACAAAATATTTGGGTATGCACAAATCTATGGCTTCTGAGAATAAAGCATACCTCTTAAGTATAAAAACAATTGGTTGGGAAATATGTCTTAAAAGATTCTTCAGAGACAGTAACTTCAGCACATATGACAAGTTAAAACCAATTATTAAAACTCTTTTCTTACTCACTAAAAAGAGTTTCTGAAGATTTTGCACCTACAAGTGCATACAACCTGAACACACAACTAAGTGAAACTCCCATAGAATCAGTTGGTTTATAAAACAAAATGTATACTAAATTCTCCAATTAAAAACCTGTAAAGTAGTTTCCGTGCTTTTTAACCCACCTTCCCACAGCAGGGAATTAATCCCTCCAGGGGGATGCAAACAAACTTCAAAGAGAAGATTATACCCAGACACTAGTACTGTACAATGTAATGTTTATGGTCAAATTTGTTCAGATTTTCTGGCACTAGAATCCAGGTCAGATGTGCAGAAACAAAGACCAGTTATTAAAAGGGCTCCTGCAGTTACATCAAATAGTTGTGATGGCACAGAGCAGTAGGACAAGCCAAAACTGTATTCCAGTTACAACTCCTATGGAGGCTTTGGCAGGGAAGGAAGGAGTCGCAGCTCTTTGACTTTTGCAGACTGTAACAAATCAGATATAAAAGGAGGGAAGTGGCTTTCCAGTCAATAAAATACAAAAATCCTTTCTACTGGTTCGTTACACCATATCTATAACACACGTGTGATTGTTTAATAAAAGACAAAAGAAATACTACTTCAGTATATGCTCACCAATCAGCATTATTTCATTTTGACAAACTTCCTTTTTGCACCATTCTAGAGACTGAACTCTCCTAACAGTACCTCAAACTAAATTTTGGTATTATGCCTTTCAATCTTTGCTTTTCCTGCTTATTTGATCAAGTTCCTCAGGTGAGATAAAAGTGCAATCCAAAATTCCCAAATGTACTTACATGTTGGTTTCAGCAGTTATGGGACTTCTCTACCATAAAAGTAGGGATACTTATCAAAAATAATATTATAGAAAAATTCTTGTGTAATTATGACTTGATAACAATAGTAAAAACAGCTAACCAAATCATAAGCTGCATCCATGCCTAACTTCCAGATAAAGTCATACAATCAAAGAGAGAATTCTGGGAGCAGATAAAAACACTTCTGAAGGGAAGTAAGAAGGAGGAAATAAAATTCCAAACAAGATGTTTTAAGAGGTTTTTTTTGGTTTAAAACTACCCTTTTTTACATAAGCAGCAAATACCAATCTGAGAAAGCACTTCATTTTTCAATCTAATCAAGAAAAGAGTTATTTTTATTTTAAAAGACAGAAAGACAAAACAGTCAAAGAAACCTGAAAACTGTCCATAATCAGGTACAGAAGCACAAATTTCTCATTTTTAGTCCAAACTGTAAAAGATTCCACATAACCAGTGATTAAGGTATTTTTAAAAGCTAGAGCAGCATCACGTTAAATACACTTCATTATCTCACAGTATATCATTTAAAGAATCATTTTAGCCAATAAATAGTTAGAACTGCAGAACAGTACCTTTCCCAATGCAGCTGATTCCTGAGTGGGTCACTTCTGCATACACCTCAAAGGTAGTTTCTGGATTTTGTCTGAAACAGAAGGAAGGTATTTAGCACACTGAGAATTTGGTATTAGTGCACTTGCAATGAGGCAATCAGAAAGGGTTCTCAGCATGCACACACTACAAAGACAACCACAGAACCTCCATTTCTTTCTTTACAGCCCTGGGTGATTTCTCATCAGACCTTTGTAAGGTGCTAAATACAGGGATTTTTTCAGGAAAAAAGAGTATTGGAAACTTTTCACCAAACTGAAAAGTCACGTTGTCCAACACTGAACAAACAGCACCCAGATTCACATCTTCATTCCTGTGACTCTTGAGCTCAACTTCATGACATCTATTTGCCCAGGAAAAGGGGAAAAAAAAGTAGTTGCAGTCAAGAGGAGGCAAAATCACTTTCTGCACACACTGCTGAAAAACTTAAGAGGCTGTATTTAGGATGAAGACAGTACCTCTTTTTAATACCTGTCAAAATATTTCTACCTCTTTGTCAAAAAAAGGCCAAGCTGGAGAATATCACAAATGCACAAGGTTTGGTCCATGAGACTCCAGAGTCCTGAATCCAGAGATTTGCCAGATGCATGGAAATAAGTGTGACAGTCAAAAGCCTTATCAAATGGAGCTACCAGATGTAAATGATGCTTGAGAAAAGAGATTTACTTTGCTCAAGAGTTATAAATTTACCAGTAATAACAGTAGAAAGTTAACGATATGACTGCAAAACATACAAACAAACCATTTAGTGTATACTTCCAGTTCTTACTAATTTAACTCTCTAAGTGATGCTCTGGAATTACACCTCATAATGAGCATGTAAAGGCAGCAGGTGATTATAAAAGAAAGACGATTTTGAGTTAATTCCTGACTAACAATTTTAGCTACTCCAGAATTTATTTTTTTCCCAAATTTATGGCTGCTTGTATAGTGATAATATTGTCTCCTATGTGTTAATGCAAACTACCATTAGAAAATTGCTGTGGTGTAATTTACCTGTGAATTTTGTAACTGCCTTACAGCTAAGGATGAAAATAATGACACAACCCATAAATACATATGCTAGAATTCCTAACTGAACGATAATTTTAAAAATTAAAACTCACCCAACATTTCAAACCAAACATATAAGCCTGTCAAGGAGTTCAGCTTAACCCTTCAGAGAATTTCTATTATTTTTAATCCTACTTTAACACCAAAAGGATTAAGGAAAACATTTCTAACCATGCCACAGGCCCACTTAGCCTAACTCAAGTGGCTCTAAGCCAAAGCCCACACCTATTTAAACTGACAGAAAAGCCACCAGTGCTTTCAGTAGCACAGGATCACACTCCTCAGTTTTACAGAGCACCTCTCAGGAGCAACAATGGTTCACAACTCAATTAATGGTAATTTAATTTGCCACCAGTTCCCAACTGATTTGTCTTAAGTAGCTGTTTTTTCAGAAAACTACACTCATAAGTTATGAGAAATCCAAAGTCAGCTATTATTGTGCAATATAAACCAAAGTTGCATAATTCTCACTGTGCTAATCAAGTTGCAGCACATAACCTGCAAATCCTGGGGTTTAGCTCCATTCCAACAGTCACAGAGCAGGTGAGGAGGGAATGATACCCACAGAGCACCAGAAAAGTATTTTTCCTTTCATACACATTGCTGGGCAGCCTTATCATACCCTCCTTGTTTGTGTCTTTATTTTTAGCACCCCGTTTCCTTAATTAAAAGTTTATAAACTTTTTATTTTTACAGCTAATGGTTAAAACAACAAACACCTTTTTAGTATTATGTTAGAACCCATGTTCAAATTCTTAAGTGAAAGCACCACGTAACACAGCTGGCAGGAGCACAGACTGTATTCCAAAACTTTCAGACAAAAAGACATCACATTTTGTATTTTAATTTTCCATGACAAACGTCCATTTATTTCTATGAACAGTGAAATTAAAGCAGCCTTCCCAAGTGAGAAACTCAGTATTAAAGGCTGCATTCAACAACCAACACCTCGGTATGAGAATGAGGTCATTGTTGGATTGTGGATATTTTATAACTTTTCCGAGGCATTACAGAAACAAGTCGCTATGAGACTTCATACAGTTTGCAAATACAGCATAAAGGTGATCAGAAATGTGCATTCTGTAGCCCAGTGTCACCTGTGCATGGCACAGAAACCCCAAGCCCTGCAATCCCCCACAGCACAAGGGCCTTGGACACACACAGGGAGTTTTCCCTCCTCCCAAAAATCACTTATGGACCCACAGACACTGACCAAGTGAGCAATAAGGTGCAATTAAAAAAATACATAGGGCACAGAGGCACAAAAATGCATAGTGCCTCATTTGTTTGAGAACTAGGTAATTTCAGAAGGAAGTGCAATTCTTCTCTCTAAACACAAACTTAGGGAGGTGCTGTATGAGAAAATAATACTTCTGTGATAAATGCTAGTTGTATGAATTACCTCAAATCTCTGATGTAGAAATAACATCTGTTTCAAAGCAATCAACACGAAATTCAATCTCATACTGAAATAAAATATTTTAAATAAGGTATTTAGGTACCATTTATGATCAGAAATTGTAGGTTTTACCAACCTGTAAGAGATTTATTCAGAATTAAATTAAATCAAGCCCTCCTCCAAAGCTGGATGGCTGGAAGTACATACTTTACATATCTACAGCCTACTTCAATTCTGTCAGGAGCATTTTTGTACACATAAGAAAATGCAATAGCACTTATGACAGAAAGCATCATTCTGCTTCAGAACTGAGGCATAAGAGAGGAGTCTGACATTGACTGATAATTAATTGTCTTGTAACAAGGCTTAGTTGCTCAACTCTTGCAGAAAATAAATTATTACCAGAAACCTGTAATCACTAATTCAATTCAGAAACTACAACTGAAGCCTTGATTAATTTCCATATATTTAACTTTTTTTCTGCCTGGTATTATTCCCTAGGTAGGTAATATTTCATCTTGGTATGTAACAAACGTTCTGTTAAATCTCTGAAAGCTTTCCCAGATGTACCCCTGGCATCTATTGTGCCACCAGTGGAACACAACCACCTCTGGAAAGGGACATGCCAACTGCTTTTACAGTGCAATGCCATTGTGCTGAACACAATGATACTGACGCATTATTTAAGATAAATAAATAAGAAATCCTTTCTGTCTTGTAACAGGCAGTACAAAGGCTCCCAGGCAGTGACAGCAGCAGGTTAACAAGGCTCCTGTCCTCCCTCACCTGGCTGGCACTGAGTGCCTGGCACGTTCCCTGAGACGTGCCCCGACAGAGGATTAACCCAGCACTGTAACCCAACAGCCAATTTCACTTTTTTTTTTGCCTGCAGCTATACAGAAGCCAAAAGCTTACAGGACTGCCGGCAATTCCTTGATTTCTTTCACTTCAGTCTGATGCAGCTACTGATACTTTTCTCTAAGCAACCTTTCACTCAAATGACTCATTATTATACACCCATCAGGAATGGAACTGACAGATATGCCCAGGTTTCGTGCAGAGTCTATCACAGTGTGTGCTAGGGATCCTGTGCCAAGCAGTTTAATAGCCCTCACAGTTATCAATCTACTGCAAGAAGCAAGGGACCTGACTGCTGGATGTTTACTGGGGCTCCAGCACACACTGGTGACACCCCTAAAGGAGACAACCCTACCCAGTTACCAAACAGCTCTCACGCTTCCAACCTGTCCCAATAAGGAAGTTACTTACCAACATTAAACTCTTTGCTGGATTAAACATCCAGCTCAGAAAGGCAGACCAGAAAAGCCTCTTACTCAGACAGGCTCTCTCATTCTATAGATTTTAAGACTGTTTTGAAATTTTGTCCTTACACTACTCGGGCACTGTGTTCTGTCCAAAGTGGAAAAAAAGCAGTTTATTAAGTGTTGCTCAAGGCAAAGTTGCCTAATCACTCAGTGGACAAAATGCTTTCTCACAAAGTCCAAGAGGAATGGAAAGCAATGTTTACCTGGGTTTATTACCTCTGCTGCTCTGGCGGTTGGGAAAGACGCGGGTTTTATCTGCAGACTCAAAAGACAAGTTCACACAGAAAGACTTAACCCACTGGCAGCACTAAGGATTTCTAACAGCTACATCTCCCTGACACCAATTTCTAGCTGGAGCATCTCACCTGCCTGACGACATTCTCATTCAGCAAAGTCTGCTCAGAGCCACTGAAGTCCAATCAGCAATCACAAAAAGATGGCAAGCAGCTTGTGGTTTCAGTGTGCACACAAAACAAACTGCATTTAAAGTAACCATCAGCCTTTTAATAGATTTAAGGTAAGGTCATCACAAGAAGTCATTCTGGATCATAATCTTGAGGTGATCCAAGCAGGGTGACTGCTGCAGGGTCTGAAGGTGCAAATTAGAGATTACAGCCTACTCTGCTGCCGAAATACCTACAAGTTTTCAATTCTACCTGCATTTGACTGTAAGACTTGAACCAATTTCTCAGGCTTTCATTTCTGCAGCAACAGTTGAGAACACATACTGCAAAAAGGTGCAAAACTCATGCCCACAGTATGCTTAAGGAAGGAAGGAAGGTTCGTTCCTTTCTGGGACCAACCAACTGCCACAGTGCTATCATTACAAACACTCATTATCCACTTACATTTTCCTAAAACATCTGGCTGAAAAGGCAAGTTTTCATCTATCCAGCCTGTGGGCTTGGGAGCATGAAGATATGAGGATATAGCATCATACAAACTATGTTCCCTCAAGTTAAACAAAAGAAGTATAAAGTTAAAGCCCGATTTAATCCTGAAGAACACTGTGTCCAAGAAGGAAAAACAATTGCTCAACAGCACCTGCTGAAAGTGCTGAATAAAACAGGACCTACCTGGGTCTCTCCACTCTATAACCCTTTCACACATAGAGATGTCAGCACTCCCTGCTCGGCAATAGCTTTATTACACCTCTACCTGTGTCCAAGGAACTGAATTTTCCTGGAACAGCATATGAACGATTTGAGACTTTTGATGTGACTATACCAAACATACCAACAAGGCTTGGTAAATAAATCCACCACCAACTTTATGGAGAATTTAAAAAACCCAAAACATTGAAGGCTTGGATCTGCAGGCCCAGCACATCAATCACTTGCATCACTCTTCTCCTTCCCCCAAACCCCTTTGCTGATGCACTTCGGCTATCTCCTATCCAGACAGTAGTCCTCCGGTCAGGACACTGTAACCCGGGCTTAGAAATCTGCACTCCTTCGACCCCTCCACAGCCCCGACCAGGCGTCGGCTGTGCTGGCAGTGAAGATGTTCCCAGCACGGCACCGCCGCCCTCCCTCAGGCCTGCACCGATAACACGGCACTGCCCTCCCCGCCGGGCGCGGAGATCGGGAGGGGCAGCGGGCCGGGGCCGAGGCAGGCTCGGCTCTCGCCCCTCTCCCGGGCCAGGGCCGGAGGGTCCCGCCGGGCTCTCGGCCGGAGCTGCGGTCGGACGGCCCGTGCTGCCCGTCGCTCCGGCCCGCGGGGCAGGGAGCGCTCCGTCCCCGTCCTTCTCCCTGTCCTCGCCCAAGCCGAGGCCCGCGGGCTCGGCCGGGGTCCCGCCCGCGCGGCCTCGCACGGAGCCGAGGGAGGGCGGGGAAGTCGGTCCCCTTCTCTCCCCCGAGGGCCTGACTCGGGGCCGGAGAGCTGCGGAGGGCACTCACTTGATCCTGGATCCCATGGTCTCCGGGGGGCCGCATAGACCCGGGGCGGAGCGAGGCACGGGCGGGGGCCGCAGGGCCGCGCTCTGTCCGCCGCTCGCCCCTCACTCCATCCCGGCCCGCGCCGCGGCGCCCCGGCCGAGTCACGGCGCTGGGGCTGCCGGGAGCTGTAGTGCGGCGGGGCCGCCGGGTGTCCTGCCGGGACAGCTCCGGCCTCCGCTCCACCTGCGGGGAAACGGGCAACCCGCACAAAGCCCTGCACAGCGAGTTCCACCCGAACACCAGGGGAAATTCTTCACTGTGAGAGCGAGCGAGCGCTGGAACTGATTGTCCCCAGAGGGTCTGGGGGATATTCCAGAACGGTCAGGACGCAATCCTGTACCGTGTGCTTTCCTGACTGTCTGGACATGGAGGTTGGACCACATGCCCCAAAAGGTCCCTTCCTACCCGAGCCATCCTGTGTCTCTGTGGCTGCGGCCGGGAGTGCCGGGGATCGGCAATGGCAACGCCGAGTGGGCCCGCTCCCCTCAGGGGGATTGAGGCGGGATGGACCCCGTTACCCTCAGGGGGATTCACACAGGATGGACCCCGCTCCCCTCAGGGGGATTCACACAGGATGGACCCCGCTCCCCTCAGGGGGATTGAGGCGGGATGGACCCCGCTCCCCTCAGGGGGATTGAGGCGGGATGGACCCCGCTCCCCTCAGGGGGATTGAGGCGGGATGGACCCCGCTCCCCTCAGGGGGATTGCGGCGGGATGGACCCCGCTCCCCTCAGGGGGATTCACACAGGATGGACCCCGCTCCCCTCAGGGGGATTGAGGCGGGATGGACCCGTTACCCTCATGGGGATTGCGGCGGGATGAGCCCCGCTCCCCTCAGGGGGATTGAGGCGGGATGGACCCGTTACCCTCATGGGGATTGCGGCGGGATGAGCCCCGCTCCCCTCAGGGGGATTGAGGCGGGATGGACCCGTTACCCTCAGGGGGATTGAGGCAGGATGGACCCCGCTCCCCTCAGGGGGATTGAGGCGGGATGGACCCCGCTCCCCTCAGGGGGATTGAGGCGGGATGGACCCCGCTCCCCTCAGGGGGATTGAGGCGGGATGGACCCCGCTCCCCTCAGGGGGATTGCGGCGGGATGGACCCCGCTCCCCTCAGGGGGATTGAGGCGGGATGGACCCCGCTCCCCTCAGGGGGATTGCGGCGGGATGGACCCCGCTCCCCTCAGGGGGATTCAGACAGGACGGGCTGTGCTCCCCTCAGGGGGATTGAGGCGGGATGGACCCCGCTCCCCTCAGGACCGGCCCCGCTCCCCTCAGGGGGATTCAGGCGGGATGGACCCCGTTACCCTCAGGGGACGGGCCGTGTTCCCCTCAGGCTCCTCAGCTACCCACCGCTATCAGCAGCAGAAGAGCGGCCTGGAATGACACCGAACAGCCGGACTGACTGACTGACTGACTGAGGGACTGAGTGAGGGGCCCAAAGCCGGCACCAGCCCGATCCCGAGCCCTGAGTGTCGTGGATATCCAGGCCAGAGGAGGAGCAGGACTGCCCATCTTGGAAAGCCCCGTGCAGAGAGGAGCTGTCCCCGCGGGCACAGCCCCGAGTCTCGGGCAGGAGCTGGCACTCCATGTCCAGGCCCCGCAGAAGTCAAAGGACAGAGGCAGAGAGAGGGGCTGGGAGAGGTGCCCTGGCAGAGCTTGGCACTACACACATCGTGCACTGTGGGCACAGAGACCAAAGCCACTGAAAAGACAGTAAATAAAAGATGGCTAGAGAGAATCACAAGGCCAAGCAAGGTCATAAAAAGCACTGGCGATTTCTCAGAAATTGAACGCAGTCTGCTGAAAGCATGTCCTACATTGACTCAAAAATTGCAGATAGACAGACAGCTTTTGGAACGTTGTCGTGTTGGAGTTGACGAACAGGAACAAACAGGTACCCCACTATTTCACTAAGCATGATTTACAGAAAGTTTTCAGGAAGGTTTGGAGCATTTCTAGTGTAATGTAGCGATTTTTAACTTTATTTAGAGTTGAGGATGATCTATGGTGAGGAATGAAAGAATTGAAAATTTGTCTTTAGAAGGCCTACAAAGTGCAAATCAGTGTGGACAGCAAGTGCTGAGGAACCTAGTCAACTAGAAAGATGGGAGAGAGAGTATATCCCATCTGAGATCCTTTAATATCCCCTTTGCTCCCCAGAGAGCCTGGGTAGGAAAAATCATACCACCCTCATTCAAGTATTAAATTTAAAATGTGTTAAACACTACGCGAAGAGCTCTGGAAGATTTATTCACAGCTACAGTAAGTCAAAGGCGTGTTTGGGGAGGTGAGGAGGAGTGTTTCTGGTACTAATTTGAGTACTTGAGATGAGGTGCTTCCAGCAAAGGTTCCACCCACAGCCTCTGCCACAGGAGCCGTGTGTAAGCTCAGACCTCAGCCTTCAGCCCTGGTTTGTTCTGTGCTGTGGATATACCTGTCCCCAGCCCCGAGTCACTCATCTGTGCTGCTGTTCTCTGTCTCCTTCAGTCATGTATCCATGTAAAGTGGCTTTGTAGCCAAAATTACTGTGTTCACACGGGGATAGTCCAGCCCTTTAAACAGGTGCACTAAGGGTTGCGCACGTAACCATCAAATAGTGGTGAGGTTATAGAAATATTGTTAAAATTGGTTGCAAAAGAAAAAAAAACCCTCTATGGTCAGCAATGAGTTAAAAAATAAGGAAGCTGGTAAATACAATGCTGATGCAGTGTAAAATAACAATGTGGAAAAACCCTCAGCATTTTAGGAGTGGCTAACAGAATTTCTTACATTTCATCACTGTTTGCATTTCATCACATGTTCCTTTTTTGGGACATGGATTGACGTTAAATTTAGGAGGTAGAGCTACAAAATTTTGGTTTTGGTCTGTTTTGTGTAGTGAGCTTTTTAAAGATTTAAAAGTAAACTTATTAATATGAACAGATGTGGTAAATATTTAATGGGGATGTGTATGCAAGAGTAGTAGACTGGTTTATATTTCATAGTTTTTAGACTGGACATACTAAGGAATCAAAGGCTGGGTGATTCAAATGAGCAATTTAAACCTCTCCCAGAGAAAGTGAGTGGTTGAGAAACATGCATTCAGCCCAGTTTGGGGAAAACAAGATATAAAAGGTGGTTTCCATGAACTGGGCTGGGTAACTGAGGTGGTGGACGAGCTGATAGTGACTGGTAACTATCAAATATCTGGAAAAATTGTGTTTGGTGACTTCATTTAAATATGTCTTGGTGAAATATCTATTTTGTAGGTGACTGATTTGTAACAAGCCTATTTTCCTACCCCAGAGAAGAGTAATAATGGCAACCCAATGTTGGTATCTGCTCATCCCCAGTTTCTCAACCAGGATCTTGTGCAGGTGTAAGCCTGAACTTTTGAGCAGGAGATATTACACTCACGAGGGTCATGTGATAAGCTTGAGATAACACATTTGAAAAACAATATTATAATGTATTCAAGAAGAGGATTACCTAACTCGAATTCACAGTTAATAAAGAGGAGTTTAATTAATAAAAAACCAAATGGGCATGTGTATGGGAAATGGTGAGATTCTGTCCTTGCTAAAAAAGACACACTTAATGGGTCTGGCAACATGCAAATTCAGTCTGTGGAAGCTCTGGTTTAAAAGACGCCTAATAAAATAGGTGTGAGCTTGTAAATCTGGTCATGCTAAGTCAGAGGAAACCAGAAAGGCGAGGACAGGATGAGTGTCCAGAATTTCTTCTACTTAACAGATAAAACAGATGCTAATATGGAATTTGTACTGTGCTTTCTAACTGTGTTTTGTATATACGAAGGGAGCAAAGTCAGGTATATCCCAGAATTCAGGATACAGAACGTGTTTGTCCTCCCCAAATATTGATAATAAAATAGGAGAATTCATTCAAAATCTCGATTGAGCAGACACTGAATATTCAAATATTTGTTCAAATTGTGATAACCATAATTTTCTGTGGAAATGAAAGTGGGGAAAAAAGTGTTATACATGATGTAGATGTTCCTTTTCAGGTGCAGAAAATTTCTCTCTCTGCCTAATAATAATTTCTGTTCCAAGCGGTAGCACTTTTTTTTTCTTTCCCCGTGCTTTACCTGGTGCGTTTATGTAAATAAGCTGCTCATTAGATACCCCAAATCCCATTTTCTGCAATTGTCGGTGGCCCGCACGCCTGCAGCTGGCCCGCTGGTTGATGTAATTGTGTCCCGGTGACAGGGCAGCAGGGACAGCAAAGCCCCCGAGGAGAGCCGGGGGTCCCAGCAATGCCTGCTGGCCTGGCCACCGAGCCCTGGGTGTGAGCGGCTCAGAATAGATGAGCTGATTAACTGTGAATCGCCCTCCCAGAAGAGATGGAGCATTAATAGCGAACAAAAGGGAAGCAGAAGGGAAACTTCAGGCAGAAGAAAATAATCCAGGAATTAAAAGCTTGGTGAAAGCCTTAGGATGCTTCCAGATTGACCTGGGAGCATAAGTTCAATACCATAGAAATAGAGGTCTGATACTCGGGATGGATTTGGTGAATGTGGCTGAGCCTGTATTTTAATATGCAACACACCCACAGCAAGAAAGGTACACGAGAACACAGTTACTGTTTCTGCTCCGCCCTGACAATCCTGCTGAAGCACAATGTAACCTGAATTTACTGGGGAGATTCTCCCGGCTGCATTTCAGCCAATGGGAACGGCAAGGGGAAAAATGCTGACTTTCGAGATCAATACTAAAGCTTCATCTAAAAGGTTATGTCTTGGAAGAGAATATCCTGCTATCTGACTAATATTGATTGTAACGTTCATGTACCTTTCTGCTAATTTCTCAATGGATGAATGTTAGGAAAACCTCTACCCATGGTTAGAAACCAATGAGAAGCTTATTAAAGATATTTTTTAGATGTGAAGCGGAAGTTATTTTGTCACCCTTAATTTTGTAATTCTTGTTGTTATCAAACAATGAGCCTCATGAGTTATGGATCAGGTCATTGCAAACAGCCTCCAGAAGTGTTCACATATGTTCCTTGAGAAAAAAGCCTGTTCTTAATGCTCCCAGACTGGGATTCATCAGGCATTGTCAGGATAGCTGGTTACCCTCAGAGACATTCACTTATGCCCTGAAACAAGAGAGATGTTTAAATCAGCCTATGTACCTATTTGTGTGGATGGAAACAGTGACTGGTTTTCCTTTACAAGTTAAGAAATGATAATCTGTAATTGCACAGAGTAAAACGGATCTTTAGAAAATACAGAAGAAAACATTAAAAAAAAAAAAAAAAAAAAGAGAGAGAGAGAGAGAAATCCCTACCAAAATTCTGCTATAAGAACATAAGCAAAGAGTTAAATCAAAAGCATTCTGTCTCCAAAAGTGGACACTAGGAGATGTTTAAGGAAGAATGTAAGAATGTGAAAATATGTAGAATTCTCTCGCAGCCTCCAATAAATGAGTGTGTTTTCTCAGCCACAGATGCTGCTTTAGAACAATGGCTTTTGTGGGTTCAGGCACTGGGCTCCACTTGGATATTGAGCCGAGCCATTGATCACAACTCCGTGCTGACTGTCACCAATGGTCCCCTTATTTCCCACATGCCTCAGTGCAGTTTCCAAGAGGTGTGCTCCCTGATGTTTCCCAGCACAGAGGTGAGACTGATCATCCTTCCCGTCAGTGGGAACATCACTGGATTGCCCTAACTCCTGACACACAGTGGGCAGTGGCTCAGCAATGTCATCCACCAGTTCTCTCAGGAGCTGTGGATGTATCTCAGTTCCCCTGAGCTTGTGCACCTTCAGGTTCTTCAGATGGTCTCAGACCTGCTCTCCTCCCACAGCTGGTGGTTCTGTGTTCTCCCGGTCCCTGCCTTTGCCCCTGTGGTGTGGGCAGTGTGGCCAGAACCTGGGCCTGTGAAGATCAAGGCAAAACCATCACCAGGGATCTCAGCCTTCTCCATCTCCTGGGTGCCAGAGCCCCCATCCCCTTCCAGAAAGGACCCGCTTTTCCCCTGTCCTTCCTGTTATCAATGTAGCTGTAGATGCTTTTCTTGATGCTCCTGACATCCTGGCCAGAACTTATTCTGTCAGGGTTTAGCTTTCCTAACCTGATAGCTGGCTGTTAAGACAGTTTCTCTGTATTCCTCTCAGTCTACCTGTCCTTGCTTCTACCCTCTGTAGGCTTCCTCATAAAAGCTAAGCAAGCAGTAAAATACCTTCCCTTTCAAGTGTTTGAAGTACCATACACTGAATGACCTTTTCATTTTCCATTCACAAAGAAATAAGAAATAACTATTCTTATTTCTGATACCTGTGATTATACCAATAGCTGTAACTCAGGCCCATGAAATCCTTTAATGTAATGAGCCATGCTGGAGAGTCATTCCCCTAAAGAAAAGAGCTCAAGATGATTGACCTGAAATGGCCTCCTCATTTTTTAATAAAAGGAGATCTAAATATGGCAAACATTTCCCTGTGCTACTGTCTCTCAACAGAGACATCTTCCTCATCAGAATCTCTCATGATTAACAAGAATTGGTTATTTAATTTTAGGGGGGAACTAGCAAGATGTTTATGAGAACTGTCTGGGTCTTGTCTTTAACTGTGCAGTGATTTTCTGTCAGAAAAAAAGGGGGGTTTCCCTTTACTAATTCCATTGTTTGCATAAGAGAGAAGTAGCCAATTTGGCATCAGGAAGTCAGTGCTTAGAAAAGTATTATGGTAAAAAAGCAGGCACCTTTTGTTGGTTGTTTCACATTTGGTGTGTGCAGAGACCATTTTTACACTGTCTCCTGCCAGCATCTTCCCCCTAATCACTTTTGTTCTCACCTGCTGGATCTGTTTGCCTGTATCATCTAACACAGCCCTTCTCTAATTTCAGAAATTCTTCCTGTTATAAACATGTTAGGCTTTTACCTTTACCTTGGCCTCAGAACACTCTCCAACCAAAACCAGCAGTTTTGCACCCAAAGTATATCCAGCTCATTGTGAACACCCCTGTGTGTGCTACCAAAGACACCAGGAGGTGAACTAAGGAAAAACATAGGAGAGGTAAAGAAACACTCAGATATTTTGGAAAGCAGGAAATGCTCATCTTTCCAAGGGACAGACGAAGTTCTGCAGCATTGGTCCCAAATTTTCTTTTAATGCAGTTCTAACTAGATGTTGCAGTGTTTACCCTCCTCTTCCTGCAGTGCACCAGAGTTAGCAGAACTCCTGTGTTTTCTGCTACCTGATACTGTCTCACACATATTTAATTCTCCAAATTTTCACCCAAGCAGCTTTAAATTAACACTAGGTAGGTAATAACAGTAGGTTGCCTTCTCAGTGGTCTGCTTTTCTCTGGGGCTTGTGGACCCCTCCTTGCACGTCACAAAAATCATCTGGCTCTGGCTCTGGCTTCTTGGAACAGCTCTGCCTCCCCAGCACAAACACTGCCTGCCTGGTTCTTGCTCTGAAGCTGTTGAAGACACTATTTCATCTGCCAATAATAAAGAAGCAACTGACCTAAGTTACTCTTCTCTGTTCACCTTGCTGTGATGGCAGAGTGCTGACTACCGTTATTGCTCTATAAAGTGAAGTCAGATTTATGAGGCAAAATCTATGATGGTGTGATTCCAGCTAGACGAAAAAAAGCCCAGTATGAAAATAGTTATTCATATCTGTGATAGCCTTTGTCACAGAAAAGATAACCCTCCTGAGCTGAAAGGAATAAGATCACTGATGTAAATCAGACTGCTGCATTCAAGTCCCTCTAAGTTACTAATGAGCCTGGAAGAACAAGGATTCTTAGGAGAAATCCAGAACAGCAAGACGTAAGTTGTTGGAGCAGAGGGAAGTACTTACTTCAGATGATACTAAACTCTTGTGCAGTAGTGCCTGGCTTAAGCTGGTAGGAGCATGAAAGGGAGGGAAGGAAAAAGAAAGAGATAAAAGAAATGAGAAAGGAAGGTGTGAACAAATGAGTAAATTTGGAAAAAGAGCAAGGAATTTATAAAATGCACTGTTTCTAACTAGGTGATGTTTATTATTTGAAACAATGATATATTTTGTTGCACACATGCTAGAAATAAGAGTAATAAAATCTGGGTGTGAAGCATTGGTGTAGGCGGTGTTATTTTCTTTGTGTTTTCTCCATCTCACAGAGCTGATGAGATCCCAATTTCGGAGTTTCTAGTAGCAATTAAGAGAACTTTTTTAATATCAAATTAAAGCATATTTTGAGCTAGGCTTCAAATGTAATCATTACAATCACCATAAATCAAAAGACCACAAGCAGTGTCAGCTTCACTGCCCTTCTAAGGAGGAATCGCTTATCCTTTCTGCCACAGGATGGGGGGAACATGATAACCATTGATGGCTCACTACTTATTAACTTGTCATCAGACAACATGTTGTCATAAGCTATTACTTTTAAATTGTTATTAAGAAAACATCAAATGGCACTTCTGTAATGTAAGCTGTTTGTTTAAACATTGTGTTGATACCAAAATTGAACTATATAATTTTAAAATCAAGATTTAGCTCCTGTTGCTGTGTGGAAAATTCATCAAATATTCAAATTTCTACAGTCTTCAAAAGTGATTAAATAGTAGGGGTCTGTCTTATATAATTTATACTCCTTTTATATGAGTGTAATTCCGTATGATTGCTGAAGCATGACTTTCCAACTTGCCTTTCTGGCAACAGCTAGTGCTAGGCAGGCAGTAGCTGTTCTGAACTTAAACATATAAAATGGAGTTGATGGCCTACAAATTTCTTTTACTGATTTTCCTGATTTGATGTTCAGAAGACATCAGTAATGTTACCCCTGATTGATAGTAGGGTAAGTTCCAGATCTGTCCATTCTTGTTTATACTCCCCTTTTGTCCAAGAAGTTCAAATAAAATGTGTCTGATGCCCTGTACCTGGTGGGGGAAGAAGCCTGGTCATACTAAGAATTCAGGGATCCCTGACTAACTTGGGGATTGTCTTTATATTGTCATAGTTGGTGTCAGTAGTTTACTTAATTTTTTAAAACGTGTAGAATTATTCTTCAGTGTCACAGTACAGGAGAGTTTTCTTCTGAACCTAAAGGCATTGTTTAAGAAAAAAAAGAGTGGTGCTTTATTTCTAGATGTTACTTTAATTAGTTCTTTGATGCTAATGATCCCATTACATTTTGGGGGGTAAAAACCAAACACAACCCAAAGTGCACTTACCTAGACACTGACACTTACTTTATACTTCACAAAAAGTCAATTTTATTTGTGTAATTACTGCAACTATACATGATCAAGATATAATGAGGTGATACCATGAGCTAGCAAATACCAACCTCCTCTGAATTCAATAGAGAAACTTTAAATAGGCAGTGCTGCAAGCCAGCAAATATGTTCCCTTTCTCTAAAATGGGGATAACATCCTGCTGGAAATGCTCTTTTGAGTCTAGTTCTGACACTTTTGTGGTATAATTTAAAATTATAAGGTGGGGATAGCAGTATGCTCCTGTCCTGCTGCCTCTAAATGGAGCCGTCGTTAAATGTGGTTTGATTTGTCCTGCTCTTACAGTTAATGAAGGCTGGGTGGTATTTCAGCAGGGTTAATGCTCTTGGTCCTTGTTATTAATTCCCCTGTAAGTACTCGCCTTTTTCTAGACTTTCCAGTTAGTCCTGTAGGATGTTAAAAAATATTTTGATACATATGTTAGTTGTTTTAATCGTGGAGCTATAAAGAACTAAGTCAAGAAAACCTCTCAAGTAATACACAGGAGTTAGTTTATAAAGTAAGTAAAGCTGAACCACTAAGTAATAGTGACCACAATATAATTAACTTCAACATCCTCAGGGGAGAGATTGTACAAAAAATGAGGAAGCTAGTTAAAAAGACCCTAAAGTCAGAAGTGAGGAAATTAAAATCCTTCCACTCAGCATGGAGGCTACTTGAGCAACCATAACAGGGGAGCAGAAGGCAAGCATAATCCCAAACAAACACGGGCTCTGACAAGCAAAAACAAGCCATAGGGCTGCAGGAAGGTTCACCAAGATTCTATAGTCAAACATGTATTTTTCTGAAGGTAGAATTATAACTTGTGAAGTCAAAAGGGATAAAAACACAGTGGCTAAGATACCCAGTGGAGATTAGAAGGATGACAGAGGATTTGAGGAGCAGATAGCCTGACATGAAAATAAGATTTTTCCAAGTATTAAGAAGCAGCAAGCCTGCAAGACATTTTGTAAGTCCAGTGGGCTATTTGGTAGAAAAGTAAGAAAACTAATGAGAATACAGTGACACTGAAATGAAGGTAAATGACTTGTTTGCATTAGCATTTCCACGCAGAATTTAGGGGAAAAAAGACATACCAAATTTTCTCCTGTTACGTAATATAGAAGAGGTTTTGTCAAACACAGGAACAAATTCATAAATTAAATAAAAACAGGCTCCTAAGACTGGAAAGTAAATAAATAAATTCTAAGGGGATTTCAAACAGAAATTTCTGAACTACTGACAAGAAGAGACCATCTGATTAAAATCAGTACACATAGTAAAGCAGAAAGCATTTATCCCCTAAAAGGTGTGAAGGGTAGTTCTGGAAATGTCAACACAGAGATCTGTATACATAAGAAATATAAACTAGTTGGAACAAAACTGCCCATCCCTGAAGTTAGAATGATGTAATCAGAATTCAGAGGCCTGCTCTGAAAGGACATGCTTCTCCAGCCCTCCTTACAGTGACCTCCAACAAACCTACAAAGCTGCCTCAGTGTTTTAAAATGTACTCATTTCCAACTAAAAACGGTCTCAAGGGAAGCAAGTAGAATAAGAAGTAAATGTGAGGTGTGTTTGTGCTGGAGGTGTAGGGTGGTCTGGCCTGACCTGGGGTGTGCAGCAGCAGAGAGCCAGGGCAGTGTGGGCTCACTGGCAGCCTGTTCTTAGGAGAAACAGAGAGCCCTCATGGCCTGATCTTACCCCAAACGGGGGGCATTAATCCCCTTTACAAGTGCCCTTCTCTCTGTAGGGGTAGGGCCTCGGTGTAGGTGTAGAGTATTAACTACTGCTAACTCCTACACGTTTGGGGAGAAATGAGCCATGTTAAACTACCTGGAGCTGAGGAGGCTTTTCCCTGGGGAACATTCTGAGGGTTGTGGTAGGACTCATCATTTCTGGGAACAGCCCACTGGGCTACACAGGCTGCTGATTGAGTGGGGCGTTTTATATTCTGCTGGGTTGCTGTAGAAGACACTGTTTTCCGCAATAAGATTACAGTTTGAACATTATCTAGTGTTGTCCTTCTAGACTAAAATGTTCCAGAATCAGCCAAGTAATTGCCAAAATGCTGTGGTTTGTAAAGTGAACCTTTAGGAGAGTGACATTTTTACATGAACTTGGCTATCTATTAGATAACCAAAAGCTGTTGGAAAGAAACCTAAGGATGTTATAAAGTGACCAGCAAAGAAACAGAAAATTCAGAAATCAGTAGTAAGTCTGATAGTTTATTGAAATAAAGCATACCAAATTCTGAAAAACATTTGGGGAAAGGGAACCTGCAGTGTCTTTTGGGAGAGTACATGTTGCTCAAGTTTGCATAATTAATTTTCCATAACTGAGAGGTCCTGGCATTCAAATTAATTCTATTTCTTTGTCAAGATTATAATGTTATGTTGTTACGCTCAAAATTATATTCTGATATAGTTGAATATGCTTATATTTCTAGAGAATCTCTTCTGTTTCCCATCCTTTGCTCCCTTGTGTCAGAGTTGAGGTAGCAGTGGTGCTCTGAAGTCGCTGCCCGTCGAACTGGGGTGCTGCACACAGGCACAAACACAAGGTGCTGAGCCTCACTGTGGGAGGGGGGTCAGAAATGTAAAATGAGGATTGTGTTCCATGCACACAACCCTTCTCTCTGGGAGGTGAATGCCTAAAGCAGGCTGATCTGTGTACAGCACAGACTACTCTGTTAAAGCTGAGAAATACTATTCCAGTTTTGTCTGCCTTTACATTTCATCATTCAGAACTTTTGACTGAATTCTAGATTTTGACATCTTGTCTTCTTGGTTTCCCTGACCTTGTCTTTTCGTGGTTCTTCAGTTGCCTCTGTAATAATTTCTACACTTATCCTTCATCCTGACATCCCATCTCCAAGTCTCCGAAGATATTTAGCGGAATTATATTTTTTGCTGCCTTCTCCCCCTTCCAATCCAGTCTTATTTTGGTGTAATCTCGCAGTCAGACAGATTCAGCTATCATCTCTATGTTCCCAATTGTCAGATCCACTTATTTATTCTGAACTTGTCTTCTTCTGTTTGAAGTGAAATCTCACTTTGTCTTCTTGAAATGTCTTCGTAGATACCTCACCATCATCTGCTGTTCAGAATGGGGACTAAACAGAATTCCTTCCCTCCTTCCTGCTCCGCAGTCTTCCCCCACTCATTCCATAATCACTGTATACACACTGCATGCCGTTCACCTTCTCACCATGGACAGTCAATGCTTCTGGTTCCAAAATGTATTTAACTTGAAGAAGGTCCAGAGCACTTTGCAGTAACCAAAACCACAAAACAAGGAAGAGCCCAGGCGGGGCAGTTGAAATCCGGAGCGAGCAGAAGGCAGTACACGGAGAAGGCTGACCGTGGCAGCGTTCTCAGCAGAGCAGAGGCAGAGCCCCGGCGAAGGAAAGGCGACCCTGTGCCCTGCCCCCGGGGGGCTGTGGCTGTGACCCGCACAGGGAGTTCCCTTGCCGGGGCCCATTCACTCCTGAGCTCCTCTGCACTGCCTCCCAACATGGGGCCCAATTAGTGCCACTTGGATTGGGGGATATTTTTTAGAGACCTGCTGAAAGCAACTGGAATAAGATTCTCAGATTAACTTTACACAGACCACAGCTCCAGAGCCCTTGATCATTTTCATTCAAGGCAGATTTTGACTGCAGTCTGTAGGAGTTTTTGGCTAATGAAGGATCGGGTCCATCCTTTTGGTAATTTTTTTATCATTACCTGGTTCCTTTCCTGATAGCCGCTTTTCAGTCTATATTTTTATTACCTTTCCTAGAAATTAGCAATAGTAATGTTTACTACTTCTGTTAAGTGCTTATGGTTATATCAATAAAAACCAGGTAATATTTAATTTCTAGAATTACCCACCTGCCACTGAACTAACAAAGCCCATATAAATCATTCCAAATGAGCACCTTGAGAGACGTCAAGTCCCAAGTTAAGCGTTATAAATGCTGGAAAAAATGCAGAACGGAAACTAAAAGCTCCATCAGCTAGACTTTTTATTAAAAAAAGGAAGAGCAATTATTCACTGATATCAAATCATGCTAGTATGAGAAAACAGAGGGAAAAAATTGCTTAGCAGTCATCTAACCCTGAATTTGGGGTGTTGTCTCACAATTATTGTCTTTTGGTATGACTCAAATATGAAATATAGAAAGAGAAAGAAAGAGAGAGAGAGAGAAAGAAAGGAAACAGAGCTGAAATTAGCCTCCTGCTCAGAGGGCACTGGGTTATCTTGTCCATTTCTTACCCAGAGGTGGTAAAAAATAAGCTTTAAAATGTGTGTCACTCTCAAATATACTTGAGCTAGATCATATTAACTGTTAAAATATCAAATATTTGTACCACTGTTTAAAATACAGGAGCAAGCATTAGCATTGTAAGATGTTAATTGCTTATGTTGATTCCAGGAGCCAGGCAGACATCCTTTGTGCTGATCAACACTTAAAGCTGAATTATATCGCTTAAGTGAATTGTTACGACACAGCACAGTAAGATTTATAAATAAGTAAAATGATTGAAAAAATACAAGGAGGGGAAACATAAAAATACAAACCAGTATCTTCTGTTTAGGAACTGACAACTGTTCAAGCAAATACTGACTTTGTTCAGTGTGACTAAACGGAAGGACCACTGCCTCTATGAAATATCTGCACTCAGTTGCTGGTTCAGATCAGACAAAGGCGAATCACGCAAAACTATTTTAAGAGAAATTGCCCCTTGCCATGTAAATTCCTGCTAACCAGTGATAACTCACAAACACTCCATTGGGGAAACTGAAATCATGAAGTAAACAATTGAAAAGCTGAAGCAGAAAGTGCTGATTACTCTAGCTCAGCTCACCAGGCTGCTCAGACCCAGGACTCCTTGCCAGTGGCAGAAGATATCTGGAAATAGCTGGAGTGCCCATTTTGTCCCTTGTAATGAGGCAGCGAGGCCAGCAGTGGTAACTGGTGGAAAGACAATGAGGACATGAACAGCTTCTGTTGCTAATCCAGGCATTGTCCCTACTCCGTGGGGATAGCAGAGCACTATAATCAGTATCTCGCACTGCTGCAAAACATATTCTTTAACATATAACGTTTAGCACAATGCCAGCTTCATTGATCTGCTATGAAACTAAGACTCGGAATAAGTTCTAAACCAAGCGCTTCCTACCTCTGAGCCTCGGGGTTTCATTTCCCTTTCCCCCTTTTCCTGATCCCTGCCCTGCTGGTGGCCGAATCAAACACAGAGTGTTTGGCTGCTGTGGCGCGGGGCCGGCAGGAGTTGCGGGGTACCTGTGGCGTTTGCGGGGCAGCGTGTGGCCCGTGCGGTGTCCCCGTGGGCCGCGGTCCCCTCGGAGCCCGCGGGGCCGGGGCTGCCGCCCGCCTGCGGGACCCGGGCGGACCAGGCTGGATTTAATGAGCGCGTCTTCACTGACAGATTCATTATTTGTGTTCGGTCGCTTCAAGTCAAAACTGATTAGTTACACTTACTGCGGCAAAGATTTAATGATTTTATTGTTTATCTTCAATTTATTTTGATTAACATCTCCGTTCTTTTCATTGCGAGTGCAATTAGGTGTAATATAACAGCGACTACTTTAATTTTGCTGAAATTAAGATGAATAAGTGACGGATTATGGCACTTTGTTTAACAAATAAATCATAGTTAAGAGGACTGTATTAGTAATAAATGAAAAAAAAAGCAGGCAATCTAATTAAAATGCATGGAGCTGATTGTTCAAGTTTCCAGAAATGTAATGAATTTTCATTTTAGAAATCAACTAGATTTCAGTGTAGTACTTATGTATTGACAGTAAGATGACAGAAAGGCACATTATTTTGTAAATCATCTTAATCTCTTTTATCATAGTGGTAGAAGGAAGTACAAGCAATGAAATGAAGATGCACTTTTAAATTTTTTTAGGAGCTAGGATTATTTTGTTAGAGAACACTGCAATTAAGGTACGGTAAAAAAAAGAGACTGAGAGACTGAAATGAGGGGAAAACTCATTAGTTCAATTCTCACATGTTCAGACTTCAGCATTTTCTGCAACAGATGAATATTCTCCAGGTCCCAGCCACAATTTTCTTTTAAGTTCATAAGATTCAATTCACTGCCACAGAGCAACAGCCTCAAGACACATAAGATGGGAGAAAGAACTAACATGAAGAAAACTGAACAAACAGTGAGCAAATGGAGATTGCTCTATCCAAGCATCTCCAAATCATGGGGCAAGTAGCAGGGCAGCAATCCCAGAGCCAGCTTACTGTGGGGGTCGTATGGGCTTAACTCCTGATTGAGGAAAAGCAAGAGGAAAACGAACCCTTCAGAATCAGAAACTTTATCCCTCTGATGTTTAAAAGACCTCGTATTTGACAGGACAGCTTTGAAGATAAAGACCGAAGCACTCTCCAGCTACAGGCTGTTGAGCACCCCACACTGCTGCCTGCATTGCACTTCACTTCAGTTCCACACAGTGCACTCGTGGTAGGAAGGAGACAGGGGAGACGGTTTTGAGGATGTTGTGCTGTATTTTTGAGGCCACTGTGTCTGGCCCAGGCTCTCTTTACAGAGACTGGGAGAGCTGGGCTCCGTTCCTCACATTTCCACCATCCCTCTTTCCCAGCCCACCCCACACTGGCCAGTTCCTCTCGGACAGCCAACGTGTAAATCTGTGAGGTAAACGTGCGCTGCCATCCCTGGCTGCAGGCGCTGGAGATGAGCAAGGATGAAAAGGGACTGCTCCCTTTTCCTTCACCTGCAATATTCTTTTTTTTTTTTTTTTTTTTTTTTTTTTTGGTGGGGTGGGTGGTTATTGGAGGATTTTATTCCAGGGGTGAAGGTTGAAGAAGACTTAGAGCAAGATATACTGTGTTAAGACTTTGTTTTGATTTTTCTCCCTATGTACTAAGAATTGGGCAAGGAGGGCAAGGAGAGAAGAGAGGAGGAAGCAGAGAATGCAATTCCTACCATCACAAAATCTGCAAAAGAGTACTTTGTTCTTCCTAAACTTTTAAGCCATCTCCTTCTGTTGCTGTTTCTTTCATAACTGCTTTAAAACACTTTTTAAGATATTCAGAAGAAAGTCAGCATTGAAAGAAGTACTTATTAGGATTTAGTAGCAATTTTTGAGGGTTTTTTCCTACCTCATTAGAGCTTTATCAGTGTACACTTCTTGAAATACAAGAATTTCGGTGGCAATGCAAATTTGCTCCAGATAAGGGACTTCCTCATAGCTTTAAAAGGAACCTAATGTTGTATTTTAACAAATGTCGGCAGAATAAGAAAATTGAAAAGTAACTCTTGTCCTATGGGTGTTACAGGAAAATTCACTGAAGCCAGTTTTTCATTAGTGTAAAATAAATAAAGGGAAGGAGGAGGTGAAGTGAGCATCTTGTAAAGCCTCCTTTCTTTGTCCCTGATTATACTGATCAGATCAACTCATTACATTAAAATAGGTAGGTCTTCCTAAGAGGACTGAATGAAATAAATAGATAAAGCTGGGTTTCTTTAGTAAGGCACCATACCAACCTATTTGCAAATGTTTCTGGTTATCTCAATCCCTCTTCTAATATTAGTTTTCAATATTTAATAAATAAATAGATGGTAGGTAAAGACAGAGCAAGAGGGGGAGATAGAGCAGAAATGATGCTAATGACCAAATCAACCTGTGAAAAGCAGCCCTGCTCTGACTGGAGCCCCCGTCATCAGCTGAGTGTCATGCAGGAGAGCCCGGGGAGCCGGGGGAGGCTGTGAGGGCTTGGTGAGCTGGAGCCTGGCAGCACCATTGGTTTGAAAGGGCCGTGATTGATTTGTCACCAGAGGCCCGTTTGACTGGGCGAAAAGCCCCTGTGATCTCCATCTCTCTCTGCCTCCTTACCTCTGCTGTCCTCTGTCCCTGCTCCGCCTCGGGAGGCTGGCACAGCAGCTGGGCAAGGGGGCTGCACTTGGGGCTGACACACTGCTAAAGGGTTGAAGGTCACGGCTGCTGGAACTCTGTAAGGACTGACAGGGGACATCCAGCTCATCCTACTCCTCACTTTCTGTCTTGCCTTTAGAACTCCAGAGGTTTGCAGAGCCCCCGGTACACATCCACACAGATACACCAGCGCTCCATTCCCCAAGCAGAGACACGACCAAAGCCTCTCTGCCTCTCTCCTTGCCTCTGCCTCTGTCTCTCTCGCACACACTCACACACACACTCACGCACACACACGCGCTCTGTCTCCCCACCCCTTCCACCTTCCTGTTATCTGTGGCTGGCAGAAACCTCTAGATCTACAAATATTAATTACAAAGGACAACGAAAGGTAAGAAGGCGTCAATTATCCAAAGGTGTCGTGATGTTATTTCAAGTCAATTGCAAATGTGTGAGGGGGAAGATTTCGCCCCAGTGATTCCTGTCTGCTTGGCTGATGGGGACCGGAGCTGATTCCCTCCCAGAACTGCTGCAGCTATGCCTTAAACCACACACTTTCCAGCAGGAGCCATCAGCATGGGCCTTTCTGAATTCTCTTTTTATTTCATTCATTAAGGGCATTAGGCAAGTTGGACTTTGTATGAAAAGGATCCTATGGGAATACTGTCTCCAGGGTAGGTATTTTCATGACTTTCCACATCCTGGGGCTCTCTCTGTATCTCTTGTCTTTCTCTTTCTCTTCTGTTAGATGGAGCTTTAAAGGAGGCTGCCCTCATCTTCCACCTAATCTGGGGAAAGGAAGTATTTTGAGCTGCATATATTGAGTGACAAAATATTTTATTTATTTTAGGAAGTGGAAGCTACTAAGAAATTGTGAGACCTTTCCTGCTTAATTTTGTTAATGGGCTTTGTTATTATCATTATTATTCCTATTCCTGTTTTCAGGTTTTTCTCACACAGGAGTTTCTAATGACAATTGCCTTCATTATCCAAAATGAAAGAGATAGCAGACTGGACACAGCAAAATAATATTAATCAAACAAAGGCAGAGTTTAAATTAAAAGGTCTGTTGTGTTCTCATAAAAGCAGGACAATCTCAATACTCTAGCTCATTTCACTTGGCAAAAGAACGTGGCATCAGTTTTTTAACTTTAAAATAGTTTAATGAACACGAATGGAGAAATAATTTTTCTGTGTATTTAGCAGTCTATAAAGAAGAGAGAATGCTTTAACTTTGATCGCCACAATTAGTTCCCTGGGTATCTAGAGGGGAACAGGGCAGCCCTGGGAGCCTCAGTTCTTTAGATACAAAAGCATTTAGATCGCTTTAGAGCAGTTAATCCTGAGACTGGCTAGGGTCCCTTTTGTTTTCTAACTCCATTGTGGGTTTTGTTCAGTTTTTTCTATTCGCATGATTGACTGCCCAATGGATGCTAATTATCCAAATGTCGCTTCTGTCCTTTGAGTGACTTTCTATGTATTATGGGCAACTGTCATGCATTCTGTCATTCTATATCATATTACATGTATTATCATATGAAAATGGTACTCTGCATAAAGGAAGGTGTCTGAACCAGCAGATGCTGCAGATATTTAGAGGACTTGCCTAATTTGAATGGATTTTCTATAGAAAAATTGGTCAGGAAGCATATAGGGGAGAGTCAGAAATTGAAAGTTTATCAGGTAATTATTTTTGTCCTTTTGCTGTTTACATGATAATGTACAAGGCATTAACTGTCCCTGCTTCTGAAATCTGCAGCCACCTTCCTCCTCCCGAACCAGGCAACCCGTCTGTATTTTTTAGAGTATGACAGCTTAAGCTAATTAAACTGATATCTGTCTAAAATAATAAGCCCAGAAAGTTAGAATAAACATTATGATTATAAGCAGAAAAGGCAGCTATACAAATGTAGCATCAGTGTTATATTTTAATGATAAACCAAAATTCCTGTATGAAGAACATTGGATGTGGAATTATGACCAATAATAAAGTTCTGCAAAGAAATTTTTCACTGTAAATTTTTCTGCTTAGATCTTTATCTCTTTCCATGATATTAATAAGGCTGAGGGCTAACACAGCTGTGAACATGAATATTTTTTATTTTATACATATGTGAACGTATATTTTAAGGGATATCAAGGGAAAGATATTTACTGCAATTTTTCCGCTAAAATAAACTTAAGACACCTCAGTGTAATGTGCATGCCAACACTTAACAGGAATGCAAGATTTATAACGATAGGACTTTTTAGATTTGCACTCTGGGGTCCCTTGAATCCATAGGCACATCCAGAGCTCCCTATCCTAAAATGTTAGGATAGTGTTTTATATTTGCCATTCATATGAAATACTGTGGATATATAACACTGAAATTCACGATCTTGATTTCATCAAATGTATGTGCAGTAAGTTTCCATTAATGGTAAAGCTAAATCATGGGAAATATGTGCTTTAGGAAACAACACAAAGATGCCATAGAAAGCCTTGCTCTGCTGTATCAAGGTGCTTTGAAATTTTACATGATCAAATATACATGATCAAGCTGTGCTTGTTAGGGTACGAGGGGCTCCAAATGGTCAATGGCTATTGATCAGGCTGTTAAGTATTTGTTCATGATTCTTTATATCCCAAAAGGTTCAGGGAAATGAACAGTGAAAAATTGCATCAGAGTCCACCTTTGTTTGAGATTGATGTATCAAAACAGAGTATTCACTTGCCAAATCTATTGGAAAAAATGTGTAGTAAATTATGACATAAAGACTCCAAGCATTTCCCCTTTTTTAATTATCTTTGTAAAATTTTAAGTGCTAATTAAAAATGTAAAAACAGAGTCTTTGTAGAACGTGAATAGTGAATTATTGATAAGAGCAGATTCACACAGCAGAAACAGAGATACAGTCATAGCTTGTCAGTTCACCTTTACATTTTACTTTACATTTTGCTAATGCCAAAATTTTTTTAACTGAAGTTGCAATAACAGTGATGAGGGAGAATCCCTAAGGTGAAAATGGAAATTTCTTAGAAAATAGCAAATCTTACTGGGATCAGTAAGTTACTATCTTGTAGTAATTGAATGCATATTACTCCTCATGAAGGGCTCAAATTAAATGTGGTGGGGTTTTTAAATTATAGTGTCATTTGGCAAACATCTCAAAATATTTGAATAATAATTTTTCCTTCTTTCTTGGGATTTCTACAATATGCGTTTCTACAAGTTCATCACATATTGTTTCTTCTTAAAATTATCTATAAAGTTGGTTCCATAATTCAAAGTATTACACATGTTGAAAGAGAATGCTAATGTATAATTCCTGCAAAATCACACAAGGCATAATTTATTTGATTTCCTAATACTATACAGTACATAAATTCATCTGTCCTGAGCACAGAAAGCTCTGAAGAGAAACTCACCACACACTAAAGAAAACTACTGAACACAAAGAATTATTTCTGCAGATATTTGCCTCTAAGAAAATTATAACATATGTCTGTGTCTGAATCTGCAAATAGATAGATGGTTACACACACATATGTTCCTCCACACACACACACAGCCTCATACTGTGATATATCTTATACATATTTATACAAACAAATTTACATACTGCATCTTTGGAAACCTTAAACCCAGCAATACGTATTTTTGTGCCTCGTCTTCAGGTGGTAATCCCCTTAAAATCACTTAATATTTTCCAAATGACAATGACGTTGAAAAGAATCAGCCACGCTTATATAAAAAGTTTGCAAAGTATAAAACGGGCAAAATGTCCCGGATTGGTGGGAAATGCCCTCTCACCTTCTCGCGTCTGACCTGCCACTTAATTAATCTGCTCTTGTCTGGGAGCGGGCAGCGGGAGCGAGAGGCAGCGCAGCCCCCAGCACTGGCAAAGTTCACGGCACACTCAGCTTTTAAAGAAAATCATCTTCCTCGGGCACATTTATCACGATTTCACGGCCACCGTTCCAGCCTGCACGGGGTGTGCCCTGTCGGCGCTGCCGGCGTCAGCAGCCGGGTGCCCCGTGTGTCCCGTGTGTCCCCGCCCGGTGAGCTCCGTGTGTCCCCGCTCCCGGCCGCAGCCCGGCGCTCTCTGTGTCCGTACCTGCTCCTGGGCCGGGGAGTGCTGCCGCCGCGCCGGCCGCTGCCATTCAGGTACTCCACACACGGCTTTGGAGTGACAAAATATTGACTGCATTCCGTATTCACTTATGAAGGATGACGTTAGTGCCGCAAAAATCCCTGTGATGTACAGGGAATAGTTAATTAATTAAAGGACCTGCTAATTGCTACTTGAGGTACTGTGCGGAGCTGATGAAGAGTGCTTGGTGCGAGGTTAGGTTCTCGGTTTTGAGTGAACATTTTCATTTAAAAGATTTCTTTAAAGTACATCCTAATTTTTTTAATGTTTTTTTTTCAGGTTACTGTATCTAGTTCCGACTCAAGTGTTCAATTGAGCTTCAATTAATTATAATATATAGTCAGGGTTCTTTAGCTGGGATAGATTGATGGAGAAGCTTTGTTTCATTTGGTGCAGGTGGCACTGTTTAATAAGCACAGGAGAGAGTGAATAATGTAGTGTTTGCAAAGAGAAATAAATGCAAAATAGAGAGGTGCAATTAGATCAGCTCAGAGAAATAAAGGATAAATATTAAATGGTCAGGTATCTCGCAAATATCAAATAAAATAGTAATAAGTATCCGGTTGAAAACTGCCATTTTAATTTATGACTGTCTAAAAGCACTGCTTTAAAATAAATCTAGGGAGCAAGCCTTCTGCCTTCATTAGGCAGGCACATTTCAATATCTGGAAAACACCAGACTGCTAATTTTTAAATTCTTCACGTTATTTTTCTGATACTGAAATATAAATAGATTCTAAATTTAAAACGCAAACACAACAACTTCAAAAATTAATTTCTAAATTGTATTATAAAATGCCGTAACCTTTGGCATTCTTTTTCTTTTTTTAATTGGAGCTATGTTATATTGGGGAAAAAAAATGCCCCATGGAAAATTAATCTGGGAAAACATGTAAATCATTATCAGTAATGTACTAGCCAATGAGGGACTTCTTTGCATGCACTAAAGATGAAATAAAGTTGCAGAAGATTATTGAAAGGGACAACACAATTGTGGATTAAAAAAGTAAAAAAGCCCATGGAAATGAAAGTCTTCTAATGGCACACAAAACACCAAACCATGTATGTACTCCTGAAAAGAACAAATTGGAAAAAGAGAAGAAATATTATTTGACTTTAAAAAAAAAAAAAAAAAAAAAAAAAAAAAAAAAAAAAAAAAGGATCTGTGTATCTGGTAGCTAAGAGGATAGTCCTGTAAGCTACTTAACAAAAGAATGTAAATGTATTATGCATTTCAGCAACACTTCTGCATCTAAGAATTTCAGCTGTAGACAGATTTTCCACAGACGATTCCCCCCTACTGCTAACCTTTTAAATACACCTATAAAATACAAAATGTTCCCAATCACCTCCAATAAAGGAAGCTTCCTTACATTAAATGCATTGAATATTTGTGTTAGAAATCTGAAGTGCTTTCTGATGTGGTTAAAATCACAAAGAAATGTGGTTGTAGAACAGAAAGGAATGTATTGAGCACATCACTCTGAATATTTGCAGATGGATACGGAGCTGGGGAAGTTTACTTATAAAGTATGGAATTAATCATATTCTTGGGCTCTGAATATTCAAAGGAGGCATTACTATTGGAGTCTTTTCTCTGCAAACCTTGTTTTTGTAATGCAGCCGTGTTTACCAAACCCCTGATACACCCAATCGGGGCAGGCTCCCAAACCTCGCCGATTGGTGGATGCAGAACTTGTAAAATGTTTATGAGGGAGTGTTTGCCTGGTCCTGCAGCCCGGGGTGCCCCGCTGCCAGCGTGGAGCTGCAGGGCTGCTGCACTCCCAGGGGCTGCAGGGACACCAAGGGCTCTCAGCTCAACTCTGACCCGTGGCTGGGCAAAACAGCCTTCGCCCAAAAAAATAACCTTCCCCAGTTTGTTCAAAAAATCAACATCTGCCCCTTTGCATTAGGAACGTCTTCCTACAAAGGACCTTGTTACAATTATTCCAGCTCTAATGCAGAGCAGTGAGTCTGCAGTAAACAGATTAAAAAAATTAATAAGAAGCAGCTACACTCTTAGACACAAAAAAGAGACATTTTTGCAATCTTTGCCATGTTTGTGCATGAGTTTACTGAATTTCTAGTAATTACCACCTCATCTTTTGTAAAAGTTATTCTATTTACAATATTTATTATAGTAGATGCTTGTCAGGCAATCAGATCTAAGCACATCACCAAAAATGTGCGTTCTCCAAAATAAAACTCCAAAGCTATCTTAAATATACAGCTGCTGACCTTCAGAATCGTGTTTTCTTTACCAATTCACTGTAATAAAAATGAACATTTTGTCATCACTTTGGGAAACTGTGCCAAACACCTTAAAACACATGTCACATGCCAACTTTACTTCATTTTTCTCCTCAGGGAATAGATACATCTGGAATCATAATCACAGATAAAAACCTTGACAAAATTGCACATGAGCCCAGCCCTTCTCTCCAACACCTACCTTTTCATAACATTTAATACAATATTAATATCGGTTACTAAAAAGGCTTCCAACCTTTACATTTCTGACATAACATGTTCAAACCCATATTTCACACTTCTTGTTCTGTTTTAAGTTCAGTGGATTTAACAGGACTCTGGAGAGAAGATCATGTGGTTGAAGATTTCCCTCCCTCTTTGACACCCGTAGAGGCAGTTTTGGAATTGTTTAAATAGCTGTGGCTATATAAACTGAAATATGTGAGACATTGGACATCTTATTTCTCTCTCACATCTATAGATACGTGCTTGTATTTTCCTCTGAAATCAATTGCTTGTACCAGGGAACAACAATTCCAGCGCAACATCTGGGCAAAACCTTCGGAATATTTTCCTTTTAAACGGTATTATTTCTCTTTCCTGCATCTGCCTGGTTTACCAGACAAATGCAGTCAGCTAGTATATATAATAATAGTGTTTGGTCTTTTTTATTTGTGATTGACAGTTTTTCAAATCAAAATAAAACACATTCTCAGTCGATCATCTTCTTGAGAGCGCGCTCCTGTTTTAAGCTCGGTTTGCTTCTGAAGACAGCCAGAGATCTCACTCCATCAGGGGTAAATGGTGGAATTACAGATCCAACAGATCCCATACTCTCCGAAAAATGCTTGGCTTAATATTTAATAGCTAGTTCCTGGACTGATATTTTTACTGCATGCTTGTATCAAACACTCATCAGCTGGTATTGCAAAGAAAAAGAATTGGAAAACTTTGAAAATTTCCATTTATGATTGTGTTTGTAATTAATCCCATGCTGGAAGTACCTCGGGCAGCTCACTGTATGGCTTTGTTCATGTCAGAATGGGGAGAGCAACCTCTTTTTGTTACATATTTAACAGCTTTGAAAGACATTTTTTTAAACAGCAAATGTACTAGACAGCTTTAAAGCAGAGGACATTAAATAGGGGCCAATTATTCATTCAGCAGCTCTACGTGCATCAAAAACATGCATACCACCAAATTTTCCTGAGACAAACCACTTAAATTTCCCATGACTCAGACACCATTTCTGTACTCACTAGATAAGGATAACAATCATTTACAAAAAGAAACAGATATAACATGATTTCTACCCTTGAATACTGAAAAAAAACCTCTTAAAAGACGTTGATATACAATTTGGGGACAGCACTGGTGCCAATAAATGTCCTATTTTTCAATGGAACAGTGTACCTTGTTAAGATAATTTCATTATTCTCTTTCACTTTAAAATGACCCCAAGTGTCTAACTCAGTATATAAGGAGTGCAGAAGGTGATCCATGAATGGAGTAATAATTTGCCCGAACCATTTCAAGTCAGTCCACGGAGCTGCTGGTCTGTCTGCACAACTTGGGGAGAGGAAGAGCTGAGCTGAGCTCCACTTGCTGACAGGAAGCAAACTGGCTCACATTTTAGGAGAACAACATCATTGCCTATAAAAATGAAGAAGAGACAAAATAAATAAAACCAGTTAATGTTGTAGTTAACTTGCAAATCAAGTAAATCTGTTGGTACAGTATTTTAGAAATAAACGATAACAGCATCACACCAAACACACATTTCTGAACATATACGCATTCTGATTTTGATTTAATGGTATCTCAGCGTCAACTATTGCTTCCTTTGCTGGTACACACTTCCTGATGCCTACTGTGAAGGGTGCCCATATTTACAACTGAGTAAGATGATTAATTACACCTTGTCAATCACGGTGCATGAAGACATAACACCACAGCAGACAATGAAGAAGATGCCTGAAGCTACAATTACATTTTAATTCATAGTTTATTGTATGTTCCCATATATTGCAGTCTAATAACCGTAGGGGCATCGAAAACATATGAGATATCAATCACTCTGCCCCTGGTCTTTCATGTTTATATTATTCCACAGTCTTTAAATTACCATAAGTAGTTACTTATTTTCTAAGCTTTCTTCTCTTCTCTCTTACCTTTTGCTTTCAATTATCTTTTATTCTTAGTATCTTTATCCAACAGCTATAAGTATTTGATGGAAGTTTGTAGCTCACTTAAAATCTGTAACAGACAACCTGAAACCCAGCAATTAGCTAAGACAGCTTAGACTTGTGTTCCTTTGTTGAAGGAGGCGTTGAATCTTTTGTTCTGATTTAGTCACGGTAGCTGGGTGGAAGCTGGTACCTCATTATGTGGTTGGTCTGTTTGTCTGGTAGGTAGCAGATGGTACTGGAGATGACGTTACCAAGAGAGGCAGGGTAGAGAAACTCAAGACCTGTGATTTGTTCACCTGTCACCTATAACAAAATACAGGTTAAAAGACTTTATTATTAGCCGCACCATTTCTTAAATGAAAAAAACTCTCATTTCAAATGAGCCTGCGTTTCATTCTGAAGACGATTTTGCTCCAGCAATTTTTCTGTGGCTCATTATTTGAAAGTATCCTTGATTTTATTCTGAACAATGTAAATGTCATTCATGTGTCAGTGTGTACATTAGCAGCTTTATGTTTACATTCTGTTAGTCTCCTTGTGTTTTGGTAGCAAGGGTTGGATGTCTTCTTGTGTTTGTATATCCATTAGAAGAAAATCAGAGATACCCTGTGAACTGGAGGCCGTGCCATACTTTTGCAGCGTGCTCTTGGTATTATTGGTTCCATCCACTGAGGCAATTCTGTAGCGTAAGAGACCGTATTTTAATTCTGTTAAATACCTAAAATCATTTTGATAATTAGCAATGTCAGAGTGTACAAATCCATGACCTTTCTTAACTGCAAAAAGTACGTAATCAATTCGGTGCTAGGGAATTAATCTGGTATGAAATCTGAGGATAGTAGGGTACTCGGCCGTGAGTGAGGAGATCTGCAGCATTGCTGGAGCCAAGGTGAGCTGTGCTGTCCCACCACGGGGTCCACGCGGTGTGGTGAGCAGTGATCCACAGCTGCTCCTGGAGGCAAAGCTCCCAGCACAGACGGGGCTTGAAAACGTCTCACCACTGTACGGAGGAAGGGAAAGATGATTTTATCAAGATACATATTATACAGAGCCACTAATGGTGCTGTAGGATTCCAATCTGAATACAAACGTGAACTTCCATTGTTTCCAAGGTCTGATTTTAGGACAGACTTCGGATAGTTCCCACAGATGCCAAATTAGCTTCCATTCTGTATGGTTTCTTGAGGGGCCTTGTGGCTATTTCATATGCATTTCTAGAAGAGACACTTTGTTCTCCACTGTGACATGCAAATGTCTTTAACTAGTCAGAGCAATCCCAACAAAAAGATGATAAAAAGCCTCAATTATTGTAAGAATGGAATGCATAAACCCAGCAAAGTTTGGCTATAAACAGAAGAATTCCAGTTTTAGCAAGGATAATCTTAATTGCGCTACACCTGTAAGAGGCAAATCGCTCTGTCAGAAAACAACACCTGATGGGAATGAGCAGAGTGATGTAATAATTCATAGCCACGGATGAGGCAGCGCGTCTCATGATCTCAGATGTGCATTCACATTTACCTTCCGTTGTGCTACCTTTGCTCGCATAATTAGAAGTGCGATATTTGACATCTTTAACGGTAATTAGTCCTTCCTTACTACCCACCTCCTGGATAAATATTTAGACATCACGAACAGTCTCCCTGTGCGCCCTTTGTCTTTCCTGGAGAGTTTTTGAAGCTTTTCCTCAAGTTCAGAGACCTTCCTGGCCTGGTTTTCTTACAGCCTATTTGGAAACGAGAGACGCAAGAGGCCTTGGTTTGTGGAAGGCTCCACGAACTAGAGTGACTCAAGTTACTCTGCTCTAACAGGGAATATTTGTCATAACGAGGGTTACTGGGTGCATCCAACTAGTCACAAATGTCTGGGGTACCGGCGATGTCGGAGTGGAAACGAACTCTTGAACGCCTCCTTGTCGCGTGCTGGCGGAGTTGTGCCCCGCAGTCCCTCGGTCCCGCCACGGCCCGACACGTCGCCGACGGTGCCCGGGCGACAAGGGCCGAGGAGGGCGCGGGGACGGCGCGGGGACGGCGCGGGGACAGCGCCCGGCCCCGAGCACATGCCGGCGGCCCGGCGCGGCGCAGCCAATGGCGGCGGGGCAGGACATGATGTCAGAGGGGCTGTAGAAAAGGCGCGGAGCCCCGCGCCGTGCCCGCGCTGCAGACGCGCCGCTCGCAGCTCCGCCGCGGCTCCGGCTCCGGCTGCGCTCCCGCCCCGGGCCCCGCGGGCCGCGCCGCTTTAAGGACACGGCGGGGCCCGTCCCATCTGGTGCCCGTCCAACTCTTCCTCCTTCCCCTTGGCTTTTTCTTTTCCCAATGAGCTCCGGCGGGCTGGGGGAGGAGCGGGGGAAGGAGCAAACTTTGCCCCTGAGCTGCCGCCGCTGCCAGCCCTCTGGACTGTGAGTGCGTACGGTGGGCATCCGCCCCAGCCTCCCTGCAGCACCAGCCTGCTCTCCGCCTGCTGCAGCCTCCCTCTCCCTTGCCTTCCTCCTCTAAATTTCGCACAGTACGATGTAAGGGGCTTGTCGTAATTTTTTTTTTCTAATTCTTATTTATTTCTCACCGAAGATGGTTTAATTTTTTTTTTTAATATTTCTACTATTTATTAATCCCTCCCAACCGTAAGCGTGCCCAGCCTTCTGCCAGCTGGGCCAGAGCATAAAGCCTGGGACTGCACCTGGGGCAATGAGCCCTGCACTGAAGAAGCCTCCTAGAGAGATGTGCCGGGGCCGCTCAACAGACTAGATCCAAGCCCCGAAGCCTACACCACCAGTTATCCCCTCTCCCTCATCCCCTTCGCCCGCCTTTTCTGCGCCCCATCCCTTGAAACCTCGGACCAGTGCCTGCGCTCCGGAGAGCTCTGCCGGGGGAAAATCCCGCTGCCCAAGGACAGACGGGGCGGCCGTGCTAGATGCATGGGGGAGGGCTCCGGTTAATGCAAGTTCTGGGCTCCTGCAGGGACCCCGACAACTGTCAGCAGCAACAGCAACTCGGGCCCTCCTCCTCTGCGTCCTCAGCGATGCTTTTCCACAGTCTTTCCGGCTCGGAGATGCACGGGGTCATCGACGAGATGGATCGGAGAACCAAAAGCGAAGCACCGGCCATCAGCTCGGCTATAGACAGGGGAGAGACGGAAACGGTAGGAGCCGAAGGAATGGGAGAGTCATGCACCCCCCTAAACGTGCCGAACCCCTCACAGATACAGCTTTGCCCCTAAAATAACAGATCGGGGGGAAAAGGATGCAAAATACTAAATCGGAAGAAAATTAAGCATAAAGGCACCCCAAAAGATTAAACGAAACCGTGGGGAAAGGCATGAAACTGTTAATTATTAATAATATGCATAGTAATAGTAACGCTTGGGTGAAATGAACGGTACTGCTCTTGCGAGAAAACAGATAGACCAGCCTTTTGGTAGCGTCCAAGAACTCCTTCCCTTCCCCCAGCCTGTCCGGCCTTCCAAAGTTTTTAGGAAGAGGCAAAGTGTGGTTTTATACCAATAAACATTTTGGCGCGGCAAATTTTTTGTCTACAGAATGGAAACACAAAGCCCAAAGAATCCAATTCTGTGTTATTTTTCAGGTAGGATGCCTTCATGGAGGTAGTCTTTATAGCATTTATTTAAGAAGAAAAAAAAAAAAACCAAACACGAGTGTCTCTAAGTTATGGGGTTTTAAAAATAATTTTAAGATGTGGGTTTGTAAACATGGCAAACAGAACTAGAAGATGTGTCTCAGGGAGACGGATGGATGCAAATTTTTTATAACTTTACCACATTTTATCTTGTCTGCTGATGCGTGGTCCTTGTATATTAATACATTTAGATAATAAAAGATGCATCCATCTAACTAGCTGGCGAAGTGGGAGAAATTTCCGAAGTGTCTTTAGTCATTGAACAATTTGTGTATACTTTTTTTTTTTTTTTTTTTTTTTTTTTTTTTGGTTAAGAAATTGCAATTCTGAAGTGAAATGATCTCGTATGCTGGTTAAGTGCTGTCTTGTAAACTGATACAGGCATATGCAAGGAAGATCCGTTCTCAGGTTTTCAAACTTCATCAGTATGTGTTCTTTCTTGTAATGTTATGTGAAATTTGCTTAAAGGTGACAGTGAGACTATTTAATCTCGAAACACCGGCTGGAAAACGGCCTTTGTACTATAAGGATGGGGATGCGATGTCTAATCTAAACGGGTTTGGGTTTATTTTAAAAAGTTAATATTTCTCCATACAGTTAAACAACATCCAGTGGTCTTTGTGGAATAAATACTGTGGTGTGATAGTTTAATCTAACTATATATAAACTATATGGATACACGTAACAAATAGTGGGTTGGAATACTGTATCCTTGAATACCACTTCTAGATCTCAGAATATTTTTGTTACTGGAAAAACAAAGTAGAAAAAAAAATCGTTATTTCATTTAAAGTGGATTTACAAGAAACTACTTTGGTTATAAAACGATCCCTACTCGGAGTTCAGTTAATGCCTTAAAGAAACAAGCTGCCGGTGGGTTCCCGTGACTAACACCAGTGGAGTGCCAGGGTTTTATTTGTGCGGAGTTCTCCTAGCGGGAACGATGCGGTGCAAACGGGAGCGCTCACAGAGATGGGATTTTGTGATTCCCGCAAGCGCAGGATGAAAGCCATGGGTTTGGCATGTGCTGGAAAATCAGCCTCGGTTCCTTTCGTTTTCCTCCGATTAGCTGTCTTTGCTTTAGCTGTGCGCGAGGATTTAAGGCTCTAGAGGAGGTAAAAGCAAACAAACAACTTCTCCCCCGCCCCGAACCAAAACAAACTGCGCGTTGGGCACAGCTGTAAGGAAATGTTTCGGGTTCTCGTGCACAAGAACAGATCTGCCCTGGGCTTTTGTGCAAAGCGGTAAGAGGAAGTTGGGACCGAAGTGGAAAGCAGCATATTGCAAGGTCTGCCCCATACGCTGCTCCACCGAGCCTCCTCTCCCGAATGCTGCTTTAAGGTGTCTGCTGAAATAAATAAGCACGCTTAAACGGTTCCGATATTTCTTCCTCTTTCTTGTTCGGTAGAAGTTGACAGGATATGTATGAATTTGGGGGTTTTTTGAGGGTTTCGATTGGATTGCGATTTGACACTAAACTATTAAATTATATAGGGCTTATATTTAGTTTTATTGCTTCCAAGTTTATCCCAGCATAATCTAATGTGCTCTGTTGCTTTTTACCTACTCTCATTCCCACACGTTTCCCACTATTTCGTTTTCCTGATAAAACATTCTGCACCTCGGATTTAGTAACGCTCATCTCCTCCGCAGCTTTATTTACTGATCCCTTTAGCGCTTTGGGTCACAGCAGATCGCGATCCGTGTTGTTTGGAACCAGCTTGCGGGGAGCTGTGTCTGCAGCACTGTGACTACTGGGGGTTTGATCGTAATTCATTCGGAATTTTATAGCTAGGAAAATACACACACAGACACGCTCCACATACACGCACTCACAGAGCATTAACTATGCAGACGCTCTCCGTATATCCATAATAATAAATTTTAAAATTAACTATCTGCGATTTGCCCTACTCCGTTATTATTGCGCCTGTTTATTGAACAGCATCTTTTCTTGGTTTGAGGCTGGAAAATCCACCAGGAAAAGAAAAAAAAAAAAAAAAAAGAAAAAAAAAAAAAGTTCTGAGTCTGGTCTGGACGCCTCCCCTAAAAGCCAGGGTGGTTTTCTGTTTGTCTCGCCCGCTTCCCCGCCTCCTCCCGGGAAGGTGGGATGCGGCGGGACCCTGGGGAGCGGGCGCGGGGGCCGCTCGGGGTGGCCGGCTCGGAGCCCCCGCTGCTCTGCCGGGAGAGCGGCAGCCTGGCCCCGGCCGGCCAGGGGGAGGGGGAGCCGGCCGTGCTCCAGAGTTTCTCCCTCTCCCTAACGGTCTGTAATTGTTTTCCCCCAGCAGACCATGCCTTCCATCAGCAGTGACAGGGCTGCCCTGTGCGCCGGCTGCGGGGGTAAAATCTCCGACCGTTATTACCTCCTGGCCGTGGACAAACAGTGGCACATGCGCTGCCTCAAGTGCTGTGAATGTAAACTCAACCTGGAGTCCGAGCTCACCTGCTTCAGCAAGGACGGCAGCATCTACTGCAAGGAGGACTATTACAGGTACAGCCTGCCCCGGGCCGCCAGCCGGGGCCGGGACACCGCCCGCCGCTGCCCCCTGAGCAGACCCCGTCCCGACGACCCTGCCGAGGGGACCCGTGGGGCAGGCTCCGAGCCCCTGAGCCTCCCCTGGGGAGGGACACTCGTGCTGCCGGGAGTGGGGCACGGCCCGGGCACGGCTTCCCCCAGCCTGCTTTGGCCACCGGGGCCTTCACCAGGCGTGCCCTGCCCGGCCTCCTGTGCCGGGAGCGGGGCCGCTCCTCGCCCGCCTGCGCTGCCTCCTGCGGCCCGGGGCTGCGGCTCGTTCGTGGCCCGGGGGTCGGTGCCTTTTCCTGCTGGGGTCTGGCGGGGCGGGAGCTGCGCTGCGGGCTGGGCAACGGGACGGGATCTCCCCGCGCTCCCGTGCCGGGATGCGCGCCCGCCTGGGCTCCGCAAACGTCCCGGCTTTGTGCCGCTGCCTCGGCCGAGGCGGCCCGGGGCTCGCAGCCCTTCGCCGCCCTCCGGGCACAACCCACGAAGGACGGGGTGGGGGGGAATGCGCCTCTCACTGTCTCCTCTGGCCTTTCTGTTCTGCAGGAGGTTTTCGGTGCAGCGATGTGCGAGATGTCACCTGGGGATTTCTGCCTCCGAGATGGTCATGAGGGCCAGGGATTTGGTATATCACTTAAACTGCTTCACTTGCACCACTTGCAACAAGATGCTGACCACTGGCGATCACTTTGGCATGAAGGACAATCTGGTGTACTGCCGCCTCCATTTCGAGACTCTCATCCAGGGGGAGTACCAGGTGCATTTCAATCACTCGGATGTAGCCGCTGGGAAGGGCCCGGCTTTGGGAGCGGGCTCTGCCAACACTTTGGGACTGCCTTATTACAATGGCGTGGGGACTGTCCAGAAGGGGAGACCCAGGAAAAGAAAAAGCCCGGGGCCTGGAGCAGATCTGGCAGCCTACAATGCAGGTAAGAGACCCCCGCCTTCCCCCAGAACGGTTCAAATGGTTTGTTTCTGTTCACTTCCAAAGGGGGATTTCCGTTTATTTTAGCTTAAACTGTTAATAATAGTTTAGCTGCAGCATAATTATTGAGATCAAGTGCTGTCAAACTGCAATTACAGAAGCTAATATGTTAGCATTTTTCACTTCAGCTGGAAATAAAATGTTTTGAAGCAAGGTCATCTGGTTAAGGGGGGGAAGAAGGGGGAGTGCAGCCTGAAATAAAATCTGGAAACCAGAGATTTTAAGTTAGCACTTCAGAGACCCGTGAATTTTCTTTAGTGGCTACACTCTAAAGCTGCTGACGGGTGAATTGCTCAGCCCTGTCCTGGGCTCTTGCACCGCAGAGTTTTGGAAGGAAAGAGAGCAAGGAAGTGGCCGTTTCCCCAGGGTCTGCAGAGGGGATGCGGGGCTGAGAGTGCCCGGGCAGGGGCCGCGGGCAGCAGGTGTCTGCGGGCAGCCCAGAGCCTGCTCACACTCACACAGCCTGCTCACACTCGCACAGCCTGCTCACACTCGCACAGCCTGCTCACACCGGGGCAAGTTCCGCTGGAGTTTTGTTCATGAGGCTTGACTCGGAGGAGAGTCAGGAAACTAGCAGCATCCCCTTTGCAGCCCATCGCTGCCCCGCAGCACAGCCCCTGCCCCCGAACCGAGCCCAGCAGCCGCAGGAACGGCAGCGAACCTGCCAGTACCCCTCTGTACCCAGCAGCAAACTTTCCGATGTGTTCCCTCGTTTAACCTCCCCACCGCCACAGCACTGTAATTTTAGAGGCGAAGGAATTCGAGCATTCTCTTGCCCTCCCCCCCAAATCCCTGCTCCCCTCTCTCCACTCCTCGTGTAGCTGCCACCCCGGGGGCTTCCTGCTCTGCTGCTTGTATGCAACGAGAAAAAAAAATGCTCGGACAAAACAAAATTCTCAGACGCTGGTTTTATTCGAGGACTAGGAGGCGAAGGTGGGCTTCCCCCAGCCCGGCGCTTCCCGAGCGGGGCGCTCGGCCCGTCCCGCCGGACCCTGGGCACGGAACTCCTTTCCCTGCGTCGGTTCTGTGCCTCGGTGCGCTCTCCGCTCGTCCCAGCCTGTTTTCTCTTTTAACCTACCTGCTTCGGACGTGTCCCGCGGGGCGCAGATTCGCCTTTAGCACGTTTTTCTTTCCCGGAGAGGGCGTTCGGTAAAGGCCAAGTTTGCTGCGGTTTGTTTCCAGCCGCACCTCTGCGCGCCCCGACAGCTGCGGGCTGCGGCGGGCGGCTGCCGCTCCGCCTGCGCGGCCGGGACGAGGAGGAGGAGGAGGAACGGGGGAGGAAGGCGCCGGGGGACACCCAGACGTGCAGCGCTGGCGGGGGGCTCGGGCTCCGGGCCGGGGGACGCAGCCCGGGAACGGGAGCCTAAAGCGAGTAACAATAGAGACGAGATGGGGTGGTTCGCCCTGAAAATGGCAGGGAGGAAAGGGGCACCTCTAACCGGCAAACGCACCTCGGGAACAAAATTGCCAGCTATTATTGATTGTACTAATTGCTGAATAATTTGGAAGTAGTGCAAAAAGCGGTTGTAGTCCCAGCGGTGAAGGTTGATGGAAGGTGGATGTAGTGTTCTCGCGAGTAACAGTTCAGCTTTAAAACATGCGTCAAAAACGCATCTTTCCCGTTTAAAAAAGTCTCCTTTTCGGAGGGATTAGCTTTTAATTGTCCGTCCGCTGTCTCCCCGCGCAGGGCAGATGTTTAGATTTAAAGAACCTGTAAACTGAATCAGCGGCATGTGTCCTGGATGGGAGCACAGCCTGAGAAAGTCTCACTGCCCCCTGACTTCCTAAATAAACCGCCTTTAACTGCATTTTGAAAAATTCGTTTACAAAATAATTGCCGTCCGACTTTTTTGTCTTTTGATCGTTGTTTAGAATCTGCAACTGAAACTTTAGAGATCTTCTTTGAGTAACCTTTGGCTTCTTTGCTTAAGCTATTTATCTGCTTAACTATTTACTAGACCTGTAATCGACTAATTTATGCGGTAATAAGTGCCATTGATCTTGGAAATCAGACTGGGTTGATGTAAAATTCCACAAGCGAGTGAATTATTTTCAAAGCCTTCGATTTTGTGCCCTTAAAAGAGAAGCCATTTAAAAATGTGATAATTTCTCTTTTTATTTTTAGTTGAACTTGTTATTTCCTTCTCAGAAACGCACTAGAAATGCACAATGTTGTCCTCTGAGGGGATCTGTCCTGGTAATTTGTGTAGAATACTTTGTGTAAATAAATCTACACCCAGAGGTGGTGGGGAAAGAGGGACCCATAAACTTGCCAGAGTCGAGACTGAAATAATTTTTTAAATTGTAACAAATATTCATCTGCAACACGAATTAGACTGACTTTTTTTTTTTTTTTTTTTTTTTTTCCTACTTAAACGAGATTCCGTTGGAGGGGAATGATGGGTTTAGATGTGGATAGAGCCTGACAAGTGGAAAATAGCTTAGAAGGATGCTGAAACTTCAAAAAGATTTCTTTTTCTTTCTTTTCTCTTTCTTTCTTTCTTTTTTTTTTTTTTTTTTTTTTTTTTTTTTTTTTTTTTTTTTTTTTTTTTAAGTGTGTTCCTGTGATCATAATTTCCTCCTTCACTTGTTGGAATGGAGTTTGATGGTTTTTTTAGGTCAGTAAATCAATGGCTGAAAGCTTGCTGAACACAGGAGCACCTGTAAAGAATTCTGAATACTCCCTTTGTGAATTAGACCCCAAACCTCCCACAGTCTGCTATGTTTTATTCATTTGTATCTAGTCTGGCTTTAAAACACTAAAATATCCTGGAAAATGACAGATGTATTGCACAAACTCGGGGCACGACGAGCTGATAAAATACCCATAATCTGAAACACTTCCTTCCTCTGCGAGCAGGAAGATGCCTCGTGCTGCGCTGGGAGGCTGAGGGAAGCTCCAGGCTGGATACACATCCTCGGCCCATCGGCCTGGGGCGGCTTTTGCCGGGGGACGGGAGGCTCCGGCAGGGCTCGGGGCAGCGCCGGGGCGCCTGGAGCTGACCCTCTCAAGTGGCTGTGTCAGAATTGCTTTGGATTTTTTTTTTTTTCCCCCTGACAAAATGTTAAAAGTCTGGAAAGTTTTGAAGAGCGAATCTCTCTTTCCTCCTCGTTCCCCTTGAGACTAAAAGCTCACAAGAAGCTTCCCAGTGACTACTGTGACAGAGCGAGCAGACGGGAACCGCGGCTTAAAATCGGATGTCTTGCCGAGATTTCCTAGGAAAAATTAGGGTTTATCCCTTTCCCGCCCTCCTCTTGCTTCTCCCGCTTCTCCCCGTCCTCCGGGGCCGTGGGCACCTCTCGGGTCCCCGGGCAGGGGCTGGGGCTGGGGTCGGGGACGGGGCCGGCATCGCTCCGGAGCCCCGGGAGCTGCCCCGTGCCCCTCGGGGTGTGAACGGGGAGCGGAGCCCCGGGAGCTGCCCCGTGCCCCTCGGGGAGTGAACGGGGAGCGGAGCCCCGGGAGCAGCCCCTTCCCCCGGCGGGGCGGCAGCGAGGAGCCCGCCTCGGCCGGGGCTGCCCGGGTTAATCGCGGCGCTCAGGGACTGACCGCGCACTCGCACCGGCCATTCAGCGCCATTCAATTGGCTTAATTGAGGGGAAAAAGCCTGGCGGCGGTTCCTCCCGCGGGGCCCGGGCCCGGCCGCCCCTGGCCGGCCCCTTTGTTCTCCCGGCCGCAGCCCCGGCCCGGCCGCTCCCCCCGGGGCCCACGGCGGCCGGGGGCCCGCTCCTCGGGCGGCCCCGGGGGCTCCGCGACGCGCAGCTCCTTTGTCCGCGGCGGCCGGGGAAGGCGGAGGAAGAGCGCTCCTAACGCCGCTCTCCTCCGTCCTGGCCTTGCGATGCTCGGCCTGGGCTCCTTAAGGATGACTGGCTTTATCTCCTCAGAAACAATTCGTGAAATGTCAAGGTTGAGGCAGCGCTGTCGTGTCTGTTGCTCCGTGGCTTGGCAGAGACACGCTCCTCTTAGTGCTGCCAGGCACCTCAGAAGCAGCCAGGGTACCTTGCTTGCTTTGCTCCCAGTGCCACAGCTTCACCCCTTCTAATTCTCATGGTGAGAAGTTCAGGAATCTGCCTTCTCTAAGCGTCTTCTCCTTTCCCTAAAGAGAAAGACTGTGTCTGTCCCTGTCCCAAGAGCCACTCAGAGGGCTCTGCCTCACTTCTGTCCCCTCTGAGGATATGGGTACCACGAAGTCCTCTACACGGCCGACCAAACAGCAAATGCGGCTGCACCCCTGCCTGGTCTAGTTAATCACAAGTTCCCTCTCCAGGCAGCAGGAGGTTAAAACACCCCCTTGACTCCGATTACAGACGGAAAGGGGTGTATGTTCCTGAGCCACTATGGAGAGATAATGCACACACAACGTGTCTCCTGTTCCATCACTCTTTCAGAATGAGGATTAGTTTTCTTTCTTTTGGCATAATCTAACATGTCAAGCAAAAGCTACTAAGAACAAAATTTCCCCCAAAGGAAATTTCTCTTTCTCATCTTCATGTGCCATATCCTTAGCAACCTACTAACTACTAAGCACACACTTTGCCCCGAATCCCAAGCCATGGGGGGCTCTGGTGATCTGAGGGTGAAGCAATGTTCCAAGTTCTCCTCCTCTAACAGACTTTGTTACAAAAGCACCAGCACAGCCTGCTTTACGCTCCTGTTGTTGGGTTTAGGGAGGTGTTGTGCATTAATCCACAAAGGGAGTTTTGGCTACCGATATCAAACCAAAACGTTTCCCTCTTAGTCTGTAGGGATGTAGTGATGCTGCCCATGGACATCACCATCCTGTGGCCTGGTGGCCCCTGTGGGGCTGAGGGTGGATGTGCTGCCACTGCTGCACCAGTGGGAGGGCAGTGCCTTGGGCGTCAGGTCTGGGGAAAGGCACAGGGCCTTAGAAATGTTCTGGGGTCAAAATGAGACTTGGCACTGCTTCAGAATTTGTTTTATCAAAAAATAGAAGTGAAACACTCATTAATTGAAGGCTCCTCTATTCGACTGGAATTCTACCAATTGTATTTCTGAAATCCCAGCAGGGGCCTGAGATGCTGCAATGGAATGGAAATGTTACATATGGATAGTTCAGCAATTCCTTTGGGAGATACACAGGACACCACAAAAGAACAGGGAAGACAGTGCCTGAAAAACAGAGGGTTGCGTGAGGAGCATGTACAGTGTTAGTTTTACACCCTGATGCCTTTTGCAGAAACTCCTCAGCTCTTAAAATCTCCACTTACACCCCTGGCCCGTTCCGTGTATCTGTGCCTGCAACACCCATGGACACTGCAGATCCTGTGAGAGACGCAGATAATATTAGACTGAATAAAATAGCTGTTGAGGCTGGTGCCAGGCACCACAACCAAATACAAGAGGGGACTTGGCACCAGCTAGGACTATTTATGTCCTGTCGGGAGTAGCCAAACCACTCGCACCAGACAGCGGACGGCACACGCCCTCGTGCACTTTCAGAATCTGTTCTGCAACTTCCATCATAGACAAGGACATTTTGCCACTCTTGAATGGCACTTGTTTACTGTCATTTCAGTATTTTTTAACTTGGTAGATAATGAGGTAAAATGATGAGAAATTCCAAGAGTAAGTTGTTCCTTTTTCTATCAGGGCTTGGTGAAAAGCTCACCCCCATTCCCTTCTGGAAGGGTTTAGAATCAGTTTTATATCCTTGGATTCTGAATGTATCTCACTCTCTATGGGACATGTTAAAATCCAGCTCCTTGCAGCCCTAGGCTTTGTTTTGTTGCATATTAACAGGAACCAGACCTCAGTCCTGCAGACAGATATTTTGATGCATTTCCTCTTATGTCTGTCTTGTGATTTCTTGGAGGGTTCAAAAGTGACGCACAAAGGTCTTTTCCGTTACTAACATCTAAAATTCTTTGGGTACATTTTAAAAACAAGCATGATTTGGCTTTACATTTCCCTAACAGAATTTTCTATGGGCATTGTTGTGTTATTTATCCCAGCGCTCTTTATATCAGGAATTTGGGCTATGAAGGAGACTGGAGCACATGTGATGGCTTCAGATGGGCAACTAGTTCTCAGATCTTAAACCCCAAAAGACTTGGCTACATCCCAAACAGCTCCATTACTACTCCATTGTTACTCTCTCCCTTCAAGTATCTTATACCTTTTAAATTCAGGTGCTTGCGGTTTTCCATGCTGCAGGAAAACAAGCAGAAATGCTTCTTATGGCCAAAATTTGGCACAAGATCCGGAGGTCTGGAAAGGATTTATACAAATGTATGCACATGCACGCACACACGCACATAGACACTCACATTTCTGTATACAGTACCTTTTTTTAGCTGCTTTTTAAATTATAGGAGTACAGAAACACGCAGAAAAGTTCGAGCCTTTGGACACTTTGGGTGTATCTGTTAAGCAAACCTGCTTTTGGGCTTAGGGGTGAATTTTTGCAGGCCTTGCTCTGTATTGTGCCACAGCTTTTTAGCGGGTCTGAAAGGCTAAAAAGGTTTGTAAAGCAGCTACTGTAGCTGCTGCAAACCTGCTTAGGGAGCCTGGGTGCATCTTCACTCAGGAATCCGTGTATTTTTAAAATCTGAACGTGTATTTTTAAAATCTGTTTTTGATACATGCCTGTCAGAATGTGTGTGTTTTCACTAGGGCTGAGACCCACAGATGGACAGCATGAATTCAAGTAACACTGTAAAGAGAGGTGCGTGAGATGTACTCAGTTGTAATTAAACAGCAATAGTGGACAATTGAAAACAAGCCTGTTCATGTGTTTAAGAAACTTAACAACAATTCACATTTTAAAACAATTCTTTGGTCATTTTTCGCATGCTGTGTAGAACAGAGATAGAGATTTTTCAGTACTTTAGCATAAAACTTGTAGGAAATTGAGAGGGACTCGTAGATATTTGGACAGGAAAGCTGATTAACAACAGTTTGTCAGAGCTAATTTTCAGTGATATTCCTAATTTTTTATTGGATTTAAGCTCAGTCCCTTTAAAGAGGGTTTCTAAGGTTTACTGTATGCACAAATAAATTAAAAACTACTTTTGGTCTACAAGATTATTTTGCTTGGCATTCAACATTTAATACTACTTAATCATTTTTACAGTGTTTGTTTCTTACAGACCTTCTTTTTATGCTTGATTTCTGCAAGTGTATCAACCAGTGTCATTCCTTGCTTTCAAAAGGATATGGCAGAAGTGATCATTCAAACTAGTATTTGCAAACAGTTCTTTTAAATGGAAGTATAAACGTATAAATAATTAAAAAGATTTTTCATTTGGCATGCCAGTGAATATGTTGTATTAACAGCTTTATTTCTTTAGCTAGTCAGATTATAGTCATAATTTGCTGTCTGGTAGCCACAAACTTTATTTCTTTTACAGTGTTTCATTTAATGGTCTCCCTTGTACTCTACAGGGTTTAGTTTGATGGAGGAAATAATTATGATTTTAACTAGTCTGTTCCATTGAGATTTAAGTGGAGTGTATTGTGCAGCTCTCTTTGTGTGTTACGGTGCAATTTATGGCGATACCAAGTACAGTAAAACCCTTTACGGAGTTGAGGACAGCTACTGTCCTCCCACAGAAAGTGGAGAAAAAGTTCTGTGGAGGTGGAGCAGAGGGAAAAGGAAACAGAGCTGACATTTTAAAAGCCACAGAGGGGGAGGCCAGGGTCCTTGCAGGCTGCTTATTGTAAGGGAATGGCTGGAAGGTGCAGAAATATGATCCAGCTGTGCCCAGGTGGGCAGGAGGCCAATGGCCCCCGGGCTGTGCTCGCCCCAGTGCTGGCACTGCTGGGCCACCTCCGGGGCTGGGGCAGCTCTGGGCCACTCCTGGCAGGACAGACAGAGAGGCTGGAGCCTGGCCAGGGCAGGGCAGGAGCTGGGGAAGGGGCTGGAGCCCCAGGAGGGGCTGAGGGAGCTGGGAAGGGGCTGAGCCTGGAGAAAAGGAGCTCAGTGGGGACCTTGTGGCTCTGCACCAGTCCCTGACAGGAGGGGACAGCCGGGGGTCGGGCTCTGCTCCCAGGGCACAGGGACAGGAGGAGAGGGAACGGCCCAGGCTGGGCCAGGGCAGCCTCAGGGTGGATATTAGGAAACTTCCCCCAAAAACAAGGTGAAGCCTCTATCCTTGGAGGGATTTCACAGCCGTGTGGATGTGGCACTTGGGGACACGGATTAGTGGTGGCCTTGGCAGCGCTGTGTTAACGGTAGGACACAATGACCTTAGAGGGCTTTTCCAGAACTAAACTGCTCTACAAAGCCACAAATGCTCTACAAATCTACAAATGGAGCAAAAGCAGACAGAGTTTGTGCTAGTTCATGCTGTGGTGTGTTATTTTAATCGCTGCGCTCAGGGAAACGGTGAACAATATTGGTTGTGCAGCAAGAGATTTACAGGCCTTCTCCTCTTGTTGCCTTAAGCTTTAAGTTGCAATGAAAACGATGGTGACCACCTGGACAGAGACCAGCAATACCCCAGCAACCAGAAAACCAAGCGCATGAGGACGTCCTTCAAACACCACCAGCTGCGGACAATGAAGTCCTACTTCGCTATCAACCACAACCCCGATGCCAAGGATTTGAAACAGCTAGCTCAGAAAACCGGCCTCACCAAAAGAGTTCTTCAGGTAAGAGGCACCTTTTGCCTTGAACAAGAATCACAGCACCAGTTTTCTGTTTAAAAAGCCGCGGGTTTGGCTGGTTTTCAAGATATTCTTAATGGTTTGTACCTTCTCTGAGATAACGTTAATTCCCACAAAGTATGAGAAGAGTTATTTCTTTCCAGTTTCTCTAAAGCAGATCACTTGGGTTCTGAATTTTATGAGAGTTGTGAAGGTTTGGGGCCCTGCTTGTTTTCCTGGAGCTCTTTAATTCTGGTGCATGTTTTAGCTTCCAGGCTGCTGTAAAAAAAAGTGATTTATTTTAGTTAGTGTGCTCACTGTAAATAGAGAGCTTTTAGTTTAGAAATTCAGAAAACATGTCAGTGTTTACCTTTGTAAGAAATTAATCAACAGTTTGAATTCATTTTATCAGGACAAGGAGGAGGGATTTTTGTTCGCAACTGAAGTCGACGGAAATGAATTTTTTTAAAAAACTTTTACTCATAGTTTAGTAACGAAACTGCATTTTAAAAGTACTTTTCCTTGCTCATGGGCAGGGCAAGAAACACTCCATTTGAGCTATTGTGGGAAGGAAAGGGAACAGTATTAGTTGGTTCAGCTGCATTTTAATTTATAGTTCTGGCTCAAGAAGTAAATTTTAATGAGCACTTACCCAAATGCCTATACCTAGAGATAAACTTGGGCATGTAGGAGCCATGGCATTCCAGGACTTCTTGCTGAAAGTTTTTAATGGGTCTTAATTGTAGAAAAAGGATTTGTGACCTTCTTAGAGACAGGTAGGGCTGTGAGCCCCATCCTGGGAAGCATCATGGACAGCTCACAAGGCCCAGGCAAGTGGAGGGCAGGAGAAAGCTGCTGAGGAAAACCGAATTCACTGGAGGGAGCTGGAGCTTGCAGAGCTAACACCTAGCAGAAGGAGGAGCAGAGGTTTTGTAGGCTTCCCAGTAAAATGGCAACCCATACATAATGACTTCTCGTGGCTACGTTCTCAGACCTGTGTGGGTTTGTTCTTCTGGGGCTGCTTTGCTGTGGAGGAGCAGATTCCTCTGACAGAGAGTGAACAACATCCCAGCACCTGACATGGTGTCTCACAGCAACTGTCCTCAAACCAGGCACACACACGGCTGAAATAATTCACTGTAGTGGTCCATCCTTAGATTGACCCTTCTCCTCTATTTTGCCCTCTGAATTTAGACACTTTGGTAATACCAGGTCTGCCCATTCACACCTGAATCACCTGAGAAACTGCACAGCAGTATCTGGGAAGTGTCTTTCTCCTGATCATCTTTCTGTTCTCTCTTGTCACTCCACACCAACTACTTCATCTCTCTCTTCTTTTTCACTGAATGAGTCTTTCTTTGCATCTTTTTTCCAGGTTCCATTGTCTCTGTTTCTTCCCATTCAGAACCTATTTCCTTGTCTCCAAAACTGGACTCCATCCCATTGCTCTTCTGTTCCTGTTTCAGTTTCTTCATTGCTTCTTCATTCCGCCTTAAACGTCACAATTTGTGATTTCAAGGTGCTTTGTGGTTTTTCTTTGTTGCAAAACTTTACAATTCCACCAACGTTCTGTTATCATTTTGGTATTTGGTGTTTCATTTCTTTTACTTTCACAGTTAAACACTCCTTTATGTCCAGGCTCCTTTAGCTGCAGTGGTGGAAGACAATAGTTGGTGGTGAGGATTGTTCCCTGAGGATGATGCTGTTGGAGGCAATTCCAGAAAATGGAGTGATACTTTGTCTGGGTTTTCCCACCTCTTATGAGCACTCTCTAGTCATGAATGTTTTCTTTGAAAATTAATTTGGGCTGTGAGAACACAAACTGGTATTTTACAGCCTTTCTGCCCAGTTGGTTTATCTCTACATGTGAGTGGCCATCTACATGAGTTTTAGGGTTGCTCTTTGCTGGGAAAACTCATGGTGATGCTGGTTAGTGAGACAGTGTCACTTGTTAAATCTTTGCAGCCAGAAAGGCTGGCATTCCATCTGCTTCACTTACTGAGCACAAAGTGATTCTCTGGCACTCCTGATGGAAAGAAGCATGGTTAGCACCAGCCCGTCCCACAGTGCAGAGGTGTTCACACTCACAGGTGTCCAGGCACCCTTGCCAGGAGCCAGAACTCTGCCACGCTCCCTAACAGCTGTTGGTGAGATTTTCTGTGTGTTCAGCTCTCCATTCAGCTGGTGAGGGCTCCCAGCTCTCTGCACACCTTTAACAGAATTTATTTTAGGGGAAATGCAGATCAGGAGAAAGTGCACTTCTAAACACACAGAGCAGAGCTGTAGTGCCCTTGCTGTAGAGACAGCCCCACACCACATGTAGTGAGGGGACTTGGTAGATAAGCAGAGAATTTGAGGATTTTCTAAATGCTCTGTGATACTGGAGTTGGAAGCCCTGACTGATGTCTTTGCTTTGTATACAATTTGTCACCAGCTGCACATGTCCAGTGGTGGGATGGCCTGGAAATGTAGCACTCTGCTCCTCAGAATGCATTTCCTCCAGCACTTTGCCATGCACACTGTTCTCCCAAGAATTAGAATTAGACAGATTAGAACTATAGCAGACTTTTTTTATATTCTCAACACCTATTTTTATTTTGTTTCCTTCCAGTTTAAGTTTACATTTGCAATTTAATTTATATATCTTTTGTACTTCAGCAGGGAACACAAGCCCTCCGTTGTAAGCTATCATTGATAATTAACAGCCCCAGCTAATTGTGAGCTAACTAACCTAACTGGCATAATGCTGCTCCTTGGGAACTGATCTTTCTTTCTGTGACTTTAGAAAAGGAAGGTGACAGTAGATAGCCCTGAGGAGGTGTGGTGTGTTAGCTATCGATATGTGCCTCCTCTCCCCAGGGGTCTGGAATAAAATAATCCACAGCCTAAGCACTTCTGGAACATAAAGCATAATTTTGCAGTGTGTGTCTTGTACACATTTATTTTTTCTTGAATAAGTCCCCAGTAAAGTCGCTACCAGAATCCTACAGAGACCACTGCATTTGGACTTTGCTGGTCCAGTTTCCAGCAGACAACAAGCCTAAAATATTTCCATCCCAGGTGGAGACGTGTGCTGCTCTTTGGTGAAGGTCTGCTTTAGGCTGCAGGCTCTTCCTGAGCCCCCATCCATTAAACATCTCTTTGATTGTACAGTCACTAATTACAGCAGGGTCACCACAGTGTGTGTGCAGTGAGTGAACGTAGTCTGCTTTGTGCTCTTACACCCTCTGTGTTTTGTTTCTCCACTTACTGGTTAGGGGAATTCAGAGAGCCTGAATGTCTCCAGGTAGCTGTGTGAATGAGCAAAATTGGATTTAAAAATTTGGTTTTGGCAGAAGCTGTTCACACAGCTAATATGTAACAGATGCAGCAGTGGAGGTGTTACAAACCAGAAAATAAAGTTATCTAAGGTGATGATCCCATTAACTTCAGTATCCAAATCCCTCACAACACTTAGTGTGTTTATTTTCAACACTCCCTTATCATATGGAGATGTTATTTTATTCCTATTTGACTCGGTGGAGACAAAGAATTTGTTCCACAGATCACTGAAGAGGGAGTGCATTATTTTCACCCCAGTAAATATTATTCTGCCTAACTGCTGAGTGCCCAGCTCCACGCATGCAGCCCCGCTCACCGGAGTGTGGGAGCAGCAGTGCTGAGTCTTGCAGCTGCTTTTCATTTTTCGCTGGGAGTTTGGGTCTGTATTTTCCCCTTTGATTTGAAATAGCTCAGCCTTGTACTGATACAGTTGGACAGAGACCCACTAAATACTTCCCAATGATTTTGTTTATTGCTCGGTCCTGAAGGAATTGTGTAATTGATGTGAGATAAGTCCTTCTGGAAGGATTCTTTCAGTTCTGTGCGTCTGGGTGGTTATTTTTGCCGTGCCCTTCCAGGTGCAGTGGTGGGGCAGCCCTGGCTTCAGCCCTGCACTGTCCTGCTGGGAAAATGGCCAGGGCTCTGGCAGGAACAGCCCCAGGGATAGGGAACAGCCCCAGAGTCTGGGGAACAGCCCCAGGGCCAGGGAACAGCCCCAGGGAACAGCCCCAGAGCTCAAGGAACAGCCCCAGGGAAAAGCCCCACAACTCGAGGAACAGCCCAGAGCACAGGGAACAGTCCCGGGTGGCCATTGGTAAGGGCAGCTGAGCTCAGGTTTTCATATTAGTGGAAGATGCAGGGAAATCCATAAACACCAGGAATCTTGCTCACTTTGCATACTATATGTTTCCAAAAGAGAAGCTCTCCATAGAGCCTCTTAGGAACAGTGTCATGTTTCTCATATTTGGGACTATTGAATACAAAAATATGAGTACTTTAATGAAAATGTGAAATTATGCAGGAGTAGGTGTATCTACAGCTGGGTAGCTGGTTTGTCTGTTCCGTTTTAATTATGCCATGGCTACATGAACATGAACACATACAGTGACACATATAGTGACAGTGGCCAGCTCCAAACTCCATTTCACAGCTGTTATCCTTTATACAGTTACCAGAAGGTATTTTAAAGAAACCAACCACTAAATTATTTTGTGGAACGGAGAGAAATGTTCTCTACCAGAAAGGTAAAAATCCTATAAAAGTTCCAATTGCTGTTTTTGCCGTTCCTGAGCAGTTGGCACTCGAGCCTTTGTGGCTTAAATGACCAGAACAAAGTGGTGGGTTTCACTCACAGCCCCTGCACACGAGGGGGTCTGGGCAGTCCCACCAGAGGACACTGCTGGGGAATGTGCCAGGCAAAACCAGCCCTGTGGGGTTTGTCCCTTTTTGGCCCCATTGCTGCTCTGTAGCAGGGTCACTGCTGTACCAGACTCTTATAAAGTCATGGGATTTTTACCTGTGCTGGTTTAACAGAACTTTTGTGTATGAAACTGATAAATAGCCTTTAAATTTAGTGTTTTAACAAAGCAAATACCAACATAAACTGGTTTAAAATACTGTGCTTTCAGAAGGACCTGTAGGGATGTGATTTATGCATGGCCCTTGAATCTGTGCCTGAGGATTATTTCCTTGTGGCATTCCCTGGAGAGAGCATGAGACAGGGTGTGCACATTAAAGACCTTCGGCTGGGGGAGAAAGCTTCCCTGGGAAGGCAGAGTGCTGGAGAGGGGGAATCTGCAGCTGGAGCACCCCGGGCTGTGAAGAAGGGCGGAGAAAGGCCCCGCAGCGGAGGCAGGTCCATGAGCAGGGAGTGCATTGGGAACACGCCCGGCTCCTTCCTGCGGCGCTCCCTCCCGGCTCACAGCCCGTCCCGGGCACGGCCACAGAGCTCCGGGGCCAGGAGCAGCATCCGCAGGAGCAGAATCTGCTGTGCTCTCAGGAGTCCCACACGCTCACTTTCTCTGTCCTTCACTCACATAAGCAAAGAAGGCAAGAAGTAGAAACCTTGGGAAAAAATTGTGTGGATGCTGTTCCTACTGAAATCACAGTTTTCAGCCCCTTTTCCCAGCGTTATTCCAGCACTGAAAACATTTGATAAAGGAAACAGGAATAGGCAAAGGAAGCGGAAGCGTTTGAGAAAGAATGAGAGAAGAGGAAGAGAGAGAGACAGTCCTTTCCAAAGAGGGGAGCAGTGCAGGCATGTCAGTGAGCTCCTGGGGAGCAGAGCCGTGGGAAAGCAGGGTGCCCTGGGCTGGCCTGCAGCACTTTGGTGGGAGATGGACGTGAGACACAAGGGGGAACTCCTGATTTTGTGTTCAGCAGGTGCGTGGTGTTTGCAGACCAATCCTGCTGGGATCCGGGGCTGTCGGGGATTCTGCATGCTGTCAAATTTCTGAGCATCCTTTCACATGCCCTGTGCAGACAGACAGACTGCCAGCCTCCATCCTTAGTCCACTGCTGGCCCAGGCTGTTTGCAGGGACTGAAGGAGAGGGAAGAAGGAATATTTTGCAGGCAGAGGCCAGTTCTCATGGCTAGGACCACTTTTCCAATATGTTACCAATAAAATCCTCTTTCCCAGTTCCAGCACTGATGAATTTGTGAACATGCTTTTTTCCGTTTTTAAACACTGCAGGTCTTTAAATGCTGCCCTGTTATATTAAACTATTTCAGGTTTGGTTTCAAAACGCTCGAGCCAAATTCAGACGGAACCTCTTGCGTCAAGAAAACACAGGGGTGGATAAGACTTCAGACTCAACACTCCAAGCAGGGACCCCCTCAGGTCCTGCCTCAGAAATATCCAATGCCTCCATGAGTCCCTCCAGCACTCCCACTACTTTAACAGACTTGACTAATCCCACTATGCCAACTGTGACGTCGGTCCTGACATCAGTGCCCGGAAGTCTTGAGGTTCACGAATCTCGAAGTCCTTCACAGACAACTCTTACAAACCTTTTCTGATGACTCTTTCTTAATAATTTCTTTAAAAAAGAAATTATTCTTAGCTGAAATTCCAAGTGTATTTTAATAGAGGCTTTGAGCAACCGACTAACCACAATTAGGATCTCTCCTAAAAAAAACAGAAGGAAATGTAGTGTTCTGGTATTACGGAGTATGGACTGAAGAATAACTTGGAAGATCTATTGCAACACAACATTTGTGTAACTGTACAGTTTTGTGGACTGAGCAAGGGAAACAGCAATTAATTTAAGTTGGCTAAAGCTTCTGTATTTTCAAAGACTGCCATGTGCCTTATATACTGTTTTATCTACATTCTTTGGATTCCATGTCCACTTCTCTCTTTTTCTCTCTGTATATTTATGACCAGGGCAAAAATGTTAAAGAGTTTGTTACTTTGAATAGTCCTAAGCCTTTCATTGGTTGCTTTGTTGTTTTAGAATTTTAAGGTCGAAGTCTGTTCGAATACCAGAATTTGTAAAATCTAACCAGTAATAAAACCACTTATGGAAACTACTTGGTAATGGCTGCAGTTACGTTTAACATTAGTGTCACAATCGAGGTAGGCTGACTGCATCTGAAAGGGTTAGAAAAATGCACTTCAAACACAGTGTCTGCCTAGGAAAAACCCTAAATATGATGTACACGTTCCTCTGGTTCCCAAAGTATGTATGGGTGAGAAATCCAGCTTGTACAACAGTCTAGGTATCTCCATTGTAGAGAAATGATGTTAGTTGCAGGTAGAAGTGATCAGATGACGGTAAAACTCAAACAGAAGAACTACGTTTCATTTTGCTGTGTGAAGGAAACCTGACTTTGGCCAGGTTTGGTATGAACCTTGCTTTTGTCAAGGCTTGTGCTTTTTGTGCGTGGCTTGTCCCGTGTCCTGGAGGAGGACACGCAGCTGGTCCAGCACGGGGGTGGACACTGGGAAAGGCTTGCCCTAGGAAAAAGGCAGAAGTATTTCAGGTCATTTTACAACACTGGTGGGCAAAGTTGAGGCAAGGTTATGTTTTATGAAGTCACAGCCTTACATTTTTTTGTAATGCTTTGAAGGAATAAAAAGCCAAGGAAGAATATATTATTGACACTAAAAGTGGTTATTCCTTTAATGATCATGGACCTTTCAATACAATTGAATTCCTTCTCCCCCAAAATCTCTGCAGAATATAACTCATATTTTGAGGTTTTTTCCTATTGTTTTTAAAGTTGCTTTTCAGTAATAAAAGAAATACCTCAGCAAAGTTTCAATATGTATAAGAGCGAGTCTACACTATGCTGTTTGCCCAGTAGGTTTAGAGGTTTGGAGTGGTACATAAGATGCAGATGGTTGTTCCTTTTCAAACCTGTTCCAATCAGTTCTTTCAGTCAGATGTTGGGTTGTACTGGCCAGCTCTCTGAAACTAATCCCTCATCCCCACTGGATCAGAACTGCTAAAAGAATATTCCAAATAAACAGCAAGACAGATGCCAAGATTTGTGTTCTTTGCCCTTCTCAGGGCATTGAAGATGATTTTGTGGGCTGGACTCTTTCCTAACAGTGTTTTGGTTTTGAAAGTGCTACATTTATTCAGCTCTCTGAGCTGCAACTTTGCTATTCTTGTGCAAGCCAAATTCCTATCGAGATCAGGGAGAGATTTCAGAGTGTGAGGACTATGGGATAGAAAAGCTGACATAATTAGGTCACTTATTAACCTTTTTTACACTTCAGCTTTAAAACTCCCATAGGTGAAGCAAGACAGTCCTCAAAGATGGGAACTGGCTGAGATCTGTGAGAGGGATTGGGGTCTGCTCACCAAACCCAGGGGTGACAGGGTCCTTTCAGTTTATGCACACTGATGAGACATTAAAAAAAGCTGATTTGTGTTGAATTGACACATGTTACAGGTTTATCCAGGCCGTTTTTCCTCGTAATCCAAAGGTCTGACAAGGCTGTTGTGCTGGTTGGTGGACTGTAACAGATACATATCTGCCTTTCAAAGCTGTTCAGACACGGAGATTCTGCTGTTTGTAACGTTTTGTTCATTGTCAATCACATTGGAGACTTCGTTGTTTTTTTACATGCTAAGCTGGATCTTTTCTTGATTTAAAAGGCGATTTTGGTCCACTGTTAAATGGTTACAGCCCATAATTAAAACCCTGTGTATTAACCTGTGAACAAAAATTCTGAATCCTGAAGTGTTACGGCAAATGTAGCGGAGAACAACTCCAATGGTTCTTTAAAATTGTACTGCTGTTATTTGTGATCCTGTATCTTAACTACCTGAATCCATGTGGATGGAAATACCTTTCAAATCAATTCTCAATATTGCCTTCTCAAACACCTGACCTTCATGGAGGGGAAAACTCTCATGTTAATCTTATCTGAAACCTATACGAGACAATTAGAGAAATTGTCTGGTTTAATCAAATCAGGGATTTTGCATATAAATAAGAGACAATATTCTATGTAGGGTCTTTATGTAGGTGCATTAGGATTCACTCTGGCTCCGATGACCTATGTTGTCCCCATGACTGTTTCAATCCTGTGGTATTGTTTGGTTGTTTAGAGCTTGTTGGTTTTGAATGCTGTACATTTTTTTACTACTGCAATCCTAATGTTTCTTCACATTCTTGTACAGTTCCACATTTGATGTATTAGTCTGAAATTCTGTTAAAAACATGAACAAAAATGGAAATGATATTTCTTTGGAAGTGTATTTTTACTGTATATCTAATTTGAACTAGTTGAACATACTTCTTTACATTTTGCATGATAGGTGTGTAGTTCATTTTTTAAATATGAAAGAGACTTAATAGTAACTTAGAACAAGAATATAATGAAACTATACAAATATGGAAATACATACAATGATTTGTTACTTTTTGACTCAAGAAGCTTTTTGAAATACATTTTACCTAGTTTATTTAAGATAATGCAGATATTCTGTCTCTGAGTTCATACATAATACAGAATATAAGGGGATTAAGTACTAGAAAAATTTTCAGGTCACCTTGGTACTCACCAGCACATGGGATTATTCTTGTCAAACAGAGAAAGGATAATGTATTTTAAGAATGCTGAATATATTTTGATCTACAGCAGAGAGGGATGGGATCGCTGCAAGTGATATGTAATCACAGCTCAAAATTTATTGACTCTATTAATGGCTACATTTCATAAAACTTGTTTTTTATTCAAATGATCCAAGTTTGGGAAGAGAAGACCAAGGATCATTATACTAATGAAGAAGCTGAATGTGTACCCTGGAAGCAAAAGTCAATTTATCAAATATACTAAGGATGCAGAAGGGGCCTCCAAGATATTTTGGTTTTCAAACTATCTTTTCCTCCTGGCTGTTTAAAAACCCCACATAATTAGGCTGCTTTCCTAAAAGTGTTTGCTATTTTTTTGTCTTTTGGAAGGAGGCTTAGGCACCTGTAAGAGCAATCTTCATCTAAAGGAAAAGGAGAAAAGGACACAAATCAAAAGAAGAGTCAGGCTTCGTACTCAGGTGTGATGATGGCAAAGATGCCCAGGTGACTGAAAGAAGTTGTGTATGTACATGCTTATGGTCTTCAGGGCCTTAATAATGCTTGGAAGGAGGGATTTTAATTGAAAGTAGGTGATTTATGTTTTTTTTTGTTTCTAACCTCAGCAAGCCAGAGCTGATTACATCACTCCGTCGCTGCTTTTAAAATGCAATTTGACGCTAATTACCATTAGGAAGGGTCATAACACCAGTGTGAAGAGGTAAGCCCGGAGTCCAGAAGGACTTTTACCCACTTTTCTCCCCTTGCCATGTCTCTGACCCTGGCTGCTCTCCAGGCTGGCCCCGGGCTGCTGGCACTGGTGGCTCTGTGCCCTGTCCCTCCGTGCTGACAGGGGACAGCACTTCTGTGCCTCCCACGGTGGCACTGCCACCCCTTCAGCACCCGGGTGGGGGCTCTCCTGCCCCCTCGGGGGTTTATTTACCCCTCCTCAGTAGGGAGGGTTGATACCATCCCTGGTGTGATCAGCTGAAATCAGTCTGTGAGTGGAGCTCCTCCCTGAGGTCCCTCTCACTGCTCTGCAGGTGAAACACCCTGGGGACACACCAATTCTGCCAGCACCAGACTGTCCTTGTCCAGGAGACAGCCCAGCCCAGCATTATCTCCACTGATCAGCAAACAGGACAGGCCTAATAGACAGAAATTTATATTACTGCCATTTCTGCTGCAGTTGTGCTCTCCCCTCAACCTTTCCAAGTGCTCCATTCCACCCGGGAAAATCAGAGCTGAGCTGGGCCACGGCCCTGAGTGGCATTTAGCAACTGGACAATTCCTTTTCTCAGGGCCTGGGTAAAAAGATACACCGGGCATTTAATGGATTTCTGCTCAGATTAGTATGATGTCAGCAGCTCTTTCTGGCCTAGTAACTGGATTTTTGTAGCAACTAAGGCCAGTAAATATTTTGGGGGTTTAAATTTGAGCAAAACATAGTACTTAAAATACACAGCCTGCTGTCAGTAAATTCAGACCTTGCAATATCATTTATTGTACTAATGCATAACACTGTGCAAATTATTATTTCTGGAGAAAACCACTTCTGTGCAAGTTCTTCTTTCCCTGTAAAAGGCATGGTTCTGCACATATATTTACACAGCTTGTTTACATGCCACTTTATCAATTTATTACATTGTAAAATTCAGCACTTAACTAGAAGTTACACTTTTGCAACGACATCTAGAAAAAAAGGAAATAATTAAGCTTTTTGTTAAAGCAAGAAATCTGTTCTTTCCCCTGCCTAGTTTAGCCTTGTAGCTGTGGGGCGGAAAAAGCAGCCAAAATAAGAGGGACACAAATATTTGGAAAGCATGACTTCACTCCGTGGTGACCTGTTTTAATGGATAAATCCCAGTGATGCCTCTCTCCAGTGCATCCACATCCCAGGGTGATTAGTGCTGGAAACCCACAATGGAGCTGCAGCTCTGCAAACACAAACAACCAGGTATTTTTCTTGCAGTGACACAAAACTACCAAGGCTGTTTTCCACCCATGGCACAGTAATTACTGTGGATATAATGTTCCTTGGTTACTACTCAATCCCAGTGAGAAGATCCTCAGGCTTTGGTAATTTAGTGTTCCTAGGAAAGGGTATTGATTTTCCATGGGTGTATTGGACTGATACAGGGTGTCATGATAAGGAGCTCGAGCCCATGGACAGTTTGTGTTGGCTGGAGCCTGTAGCAGACAGCAGAGCTGAATCCTCCCCTAAACAGAGCCAAACCCAAACTCTCCCCGTGGCTCTCCAGGCACAGATCTCAGCAGCTCTCCTTCAGGACTCAAGGGAGGGACGAGTCCAAGAGACATATTCATGTTCTTGTCAGAGTGCACAATCTTCTGATTTCAACCTCCAGCCTACAGAAACTGCATTTTCACCAGCTATTTCTTTTGCCTCCCCACAAAATTTCCTTGTGTTTCATCAGCCATTTTTGCTGTCCTTCCTCTGGAAATGAAGACTAACAAAAGAGATACTCTGTAATATGGCTTTGCAGGCTGTGATTGAGCAAGAAGCCGGTGCCAAGTCTGGGCAGAGATTCTGGGAATGTGGGGAAGAGCAGTTTCTGAGAGGCTGCTCTGTCACCCACAGACAGATAAGAGGGTAAAGAGACACCAGGAGGCTTGGATTGAGCCTCCTGAGATCTCTCATCTCCTGAACCCAGACCTACTGAGAATATGTCAATGGTTTGGAGGCACAAGAACACTTTCTTTACCATTCCTTTTATGATTATCCCAGACAGGCAGTCTCAGCTCTTTCCCACTTTCTGCTGGAGCAGGGGCTGTGTCTGCTGAGCACGGACTCGCCTTCGTTAGTGCACATGCACAGATCCCTTAGAAGTAGCTCAGAAGCTTTTGAATCCCCGTTTGCTCCTGTATGATCTGACTGTTTCTGAGATGCTGGCAGACAAGTGTGAGCTGCCATGGACAGGGGACAGGAGAGGTTTCACAGCCAGGAGCTTGTGCTTCTCTTGGAGAGGAGGCTCTTCCCCCCAGTGCTGCCTGCAGGGCTCACTTTCCCCTGGCCAGGGCTCGCAGGAGAGTCCTTGGGATGGGCCCTGCCAGGACTGATGCACTTTGGAGCTGATGTCATGCTCAAAAGAATCAGTCATGGGTGCTCCTACCACCTGTAGTTAATGCAGACCCAGAGTGTCTCCATTTCATCCCCGCTGATGCTGACTCCTCGCCCAACACGCTGAGTGACAGCAGAAGTCACACCACAGCCAGTGTCACTCGTGCTACACCCACACTCTGGGAGGCTTTGTAACGTAACCAGGGCCATTTGTGGCCTTCATTTCTCCGTATGTCTTTTCCAGTTCTGCCCCTATTGTGTGCATGGAATTCAGGAATCCATGTGAGATTAATATAAAAATTGTACAATGCTATTTTCTGTTATTCTTTACTCTTCAGCTTCCTGACTGCAGACGGTTCCTGCTCATGTTTTGTGTCCATGCTCTCTTTTTCTACCAGCCTGTTTCATCCCAGAGATTATAGATTGTGCACACCAACACTCAGTGGCACTGACAGGATTCTCCCGAGTCCCTTCTGGCTATTCCAGCACAAAACAGGAGTCTCAGAGAAGACATTGGCAGCTATTTGTAGAACTACTTTCTCCTCACAAAACAGCTCCAGCTCCTGGGGATCAGTGCTGGGAGCACAAGGAGTGTTGCAGCCACTTACACACAGGTACCATCATTATCAGCTGCCTTGGAACGGACCAAAAGCTGGGCTGCTTTTACAGGATCTGCATAAAAATATAATCCATTTTAATTCTAGAATTATACCGGAGCCGATGCCAGGCATTAGAGGGAAGAATGTGTTTCTGGCAGGACTCCAGGTATTTCTGTTCTTTCTTTTTCTGCCTGTTGGCTGGAGCAGAGGCCAGGGCAGCACTCCTGCCTCTGCTCTCACCGCAGACGCTCTGTGGCCAGCACAGGGAGGCTGGCCAGGGGTTACTGACTGTTGTTTTGAGCAAGGGCTTTGAAGTCCTTGAGTGAACAGTGCCCAAGTGAGGCAAAAGGCAAAGTGGAAGTCGTTACACTTCCCTGGGGAGGCCATGAGAAAATGGCCCTGCAGCAGATGAGCTGACCATAGTGAGCACCTCCAGTCCCACCTCTGCTCCTGACTGCTGCTGACCCTGCTGACACCAGGAGGGCCTGGGTCACCTTACCTGGGAGAACAGAAACCACAAACTTGCACCTCCCTTTAGGGGTTTGCAAGATGTGTGAGAAGGGACAAATCAATCCCACACCACGGACCGAGAGGAATTCAGATTACAAGGTACTGAAGGGGATCTCTGTTTTCCAGGAAGGAGGCACTAGAGCATAAGTGTGCCAGCTGGAATGAGAAAGCAGGGAGTTGTGATGCAGAGCTGTGGGAAACTGGACACAGCCAGCACAGGATGCCTGAGCAGTCTGTCCTCTGCCTTCCCTGAGAGACAGGTAAAGTGTGAGGAGCTTTACAAGTGCCTTTGTACCCCAAACTGCTCTTTGCTGCTGTAAGCTGGCCCTCTGCATTAAATGTATTTACTTAGCAGCAGATCTGTTGTTACATATGAATAATTGACAAGGAAAATGTCACTTACTGCACGGGTGCCGCACGATTCTGGCTGCGGAGTTTCCAACACTACAAAGCCTGGAACAGGAAGCTCTAAACCCCATTTCTCCTTTAACAGAGTTTAATTTTGGGTATGTTTCTTATCTTGGTGCCTTACCAAACTGTTGAAAGTGACAAAACCAGATGTCATGAAATGCAGGGAAAATGCAGCTGGACTGAACCTCAAGTATTAACAAAGCCAATTCCCTTGACAGACACTAATCTTATACCTTCAAACCCAGGAAAGATTCAGTTAAACTCACAATCGTTTTATAGTCTCTGTAGAACCATAGCAGCTTAGGGATCCTTTGTTATTCCTCCATAAAGAGGAAAGTTATAGTGAAAGTGCCCTTCTTAAGCTGGGTGTTTTTAAATACTAACGTTTATTGCTCTGCAGTTTCTCTTTATGTGTGCACAGAGAACAAGAACACACCTCACTGCACAGGCCTATTTTTAGAAACAATAAAAGAGCCCTCTGTTAATAACTGGTTAGTCTTTTGCCATTTGCATGGCTGATCAGTGTTAATGATCCAGCTAACGGATTCATTAGGGAGGCTGTGAGGCCTGGGCTCTGAGGGGTGGGATGGGCAGTGCTGGGGAATGCAGCAGGTGTGTGCAGAGCTGTCACCTCTCCTGTGCTGGGACACACACAGACCCCCAGCCGGGTCCTGTGGGCCAAACCTGTTCCATGAATTTCCAAAAATGAGCTGATGGGACCCAGCTGCAGCAATTTCTCTGGATTAACACTAAATCTCCAGATTCTCCTGCTACTGAGCACAGTCTTTCCCAGAGCTCCTGCTTTGGGCGTACAGTCCTCCACACTGAGGCACAGCACCAGGAAGCAAGCTGGTGTTCAGGCTTCCTAACAGCCTCCAGGAACATTTAGGACATAGGAAGAACAAGAAGTAAATACCTAAATAACACCTGCTTTGTTCTCCTTACTGCTTTTGGGCACAGATAAGACTGAAAGCAGTAGTCTGCAGCACACACTGTGGGGGTTTCAGGCTGATCAGCTGTGGGGAGTAGCCAGGCTGTGTGACCAGGTGGTGGCTGCTGGCCCAGAGCCCCAGCCCCAGGCACGGTGGGACCCCCGGCAGGCAGGTGGAGCTGCCTGGGGACCCCCTGAGTCACCTCACAGCTACTCTGTTGTACAAAATACCTCTTAAAAGAAGCAGCTTCGCCTGTGCTTTCCACAGGACCGTCTCTGCTGTTTTAAGGGGGGCATGAATGAAAAATGAGGTTTTGTGTTCTTGGCACGGCATCTGGACTGTCAAAGCATTGCATTGTCGACCCCGAGTAAAGGTCTGAATTCTGACATGAAAGGATTACCAACAGGTCAGTCGTGTTGTTGCAGAGCTCAGCCACATGTCCGTGCGTAGGAAACACGATACTTTTCTTGCAAGCTGAGCCCTGTGCATCTCACAGGACATTAATGCAAAAGTGGGAGAAATCCAATCTTAATCTTCTAGAGAGTGAAACACTGATACAACGTGTCGTGCCCTGTCATCACCTGTTGCTCAGGGTTGAGATATTCCCAGTGTCAGGAGGAGACTGTGGATGAGGAGTGCATTTTGATGAGTGCCGAGGAGGGGAGACTCTCAGGAACTGCTGGAAATTCTGCTGTTTTATAGTGTATAAAATATACCTGACCCGAGGCAGCAGATCAGCGGGGGCAGCCTGAGGTGCACGCACTGAAAACATCTCCTTTTGAGCTACTGACACATTCAGCAGCTGCCAGTCAAGGAGGCGAGCCGATCCTCTCTCAAGCAGACCTCCTCACAACCTATTGTTGCAAAGGCCTAAAACGCGGCTCCTTCTCCAGCGTTCCCTCGGCCCGGATCGAGCATCTCCTCGAGCTTCACATCCTCCTTACATTCCTCTTTTCATCTTTTGTGTGCCGCCGTGTGGCTCCCACCTGCCGCCTCCCCGGAGCCACCTGCTCTCCCCTGCGCCTTGGCTCCTTTGTCGGCGCGGCCGCTCCCCGGGGAAGGCAGCCCGGGGGCCGCATTGTCCCGGCTTGCTCCCCGGGGCTTTTCTCTCCCGTTCCTGCAGCCGCGGCAGGCTGCTCAGGCCCCGGCAGCACACAAAGGCGGCGGGGAGGGGAAGGAAGGAGCCCAGCAGGCAGGCTGCCAGCGCAGGGCGGCACAAACACACGGCCCCCGGGGACACGCAGGGCCAGCGGCTGCGAGCGGGGCTGGGAGCTGAGGGAGCCTTCTACCCCGGCGCAGGGAGACATATGGCAAAGCCAAAGAGTCACGGCAGCTCGTTTTCCATAACCGAACACCCCTTTGCCATTCGCTTCTGCCGGCAGCTCCCTTGTCAGCTCTAAGAATGAGCTGAAGTGCTCCTTCCACCTGCGTTTGGTTGAGTGTCCTCGGGCTGTGAAGATTTCTGCGCTGGGTGTGCCCCAGGTCCCCACCGAGAAGGGCACAGCGCTGCCGGCCCCACACCGTGCACAGCAGCAGTATGTACATCACCTGGGGTTCCCGCACTGTTAGTGACAGTAACAACCTCACACACTGTTCTCTGTGCTCTCTGGGAAACAGGGATTCCATCCCCAGGCTTTTATACTGGGGCTTGGGAATTACACTTCCCGAGTGCACCCGATTGCCGTTCACTGTAATCACAGAATCACAGAATGGTTGGGTTTGGAAGGGACGTCCCAGTCCATAGCTCCAATCCCGTGCCACAGGCAGGGACAGCTCAGCAGTGACCCACAGCAGCGGGGACAGGGTCACACGGCCGTAGTGGGGACAGGGGTGACACGGCTGTAGCGGGGACAGGGGTGACACGGCCCTAGCAGGGACAGGGGTGACACGGCCGTAGTGGGGACAGGGGTCACACAGCCGTAGTGGGGACAGGGGACACACGGCCCTAGCAGGGACAGGGGTGACACGGCCCTAGCAGGGGCAGGGGTGACACGGCCCTAGCAGGGACAGGGGTGACATGGCCGTAGTGGGGACAGGGGGACACATGGCCATAGCAGGGACAGGGGTGACATGGCCCTAGCAGGGACAGGGTCACACGGCCCTAGCGGGGACAGGGGTGACATGGCCCTAGCAGGGACAGGGGACACACGGCCCTAGCGGGGACAGGGGTGACATGGCCCTAGCAGGGACAGGGCTCACACGGCCCTAGCAGGGACAGGGTCACACAGCCGTAGCGGGGACAGGGGTGACACGGCCGGGCTGGGCCGGCACGGGCCCTCTCCAGCCCAAAGCACACCTGACACTGGGCCCACGCCAGGCTCAGCGCACAGCCTCCGGGGAGCTGTGGGCTACAGGAACAGCCTCATGCTGCGGCTCCTGGTCACCAGCCCTTGTCCCCCAGGGAGGTCTGAGTACGGGCTGCGGCCCCTCTCTGCTCTGCGGGAGCCTCCTGGAGGTGAAAACGCCCCCATTTCCCTGGAAAGTCAGGCTGGGATTGCCTCCCCCCAAACCACAGCGGCTTTTGCAGCCCTGCTGGACAGGGAGAAGCACGAAGGGAAGTCCTGGGTGTGTCACTGCAGTAGGGAGGCTCGGGGAGGCTCTGCCCACTCGGGTGTCACACCCACAGCGGGTGACACCTCCGTGTGCCCGGCCAGGGCCCTGCAGGGCCCCTGCAGCACGGAGGGTGAGGATGAGGGTGAGGATGAGGATGAGGATGAGGATGAGGATGAGGGGTCCTGGCCTGGAGCAAGGCCGGGGGTCCCCCTCTCCCACAGGCTGCTTGTGCCTGCGCAGAGTGTGTCAAACCCGTGCACAGGGAGTACAGCGCTGTGCTTGTGGGCACTGAGCAGAGCCCAGCAGAAAATCTGAAAGGCTCTGAGGAGTGGGGGCTCAGCGAGTCTCATTTAATTATGAGAGTGGTGCTGGCTCGGCTCAGCCCCACCCACATGCCATTTCACGCCTGATTTCTTCTCTGATTTCTTTGGGGAAAGAGAGGGAATTCGAGTGCATGTAATTTGGGTTAACAAGACGCATTATATGCAGCCTCATTCTTGTAAAAACTTTCACAGGGAAATCACCCAACCCATGGAGAGAAAAAATTCTCTCTTTATTGTAATTTTTCCAAGGCTAATCAAACTCTCACCATTATCCTATTGATCACAGGGAAGGTTTGATTTTCTACCGGTTGCCTAGTTAAGGTACAGTAGCTGTTGCTTGGCTTACTCCATGCTGTGAGTACAACAGAGATCAACCCTCCATTTCTATGCTCCTTTTTGTCCCTTTCCTGGATCCCTTTTCCTTCAAAGCTCACCTGCCTTTTGCTTTTGTGGTGCTCTACCTGCATTTCGCCTTCTCCTATATCCGCGGAGCAACAAAAGGTGAAAAGCTAGGTTTGTACAATTAAAATTGTCAGAGTAGGAACGGGGAAAAGCAAAGACCCTGAACAGGTCTGAAAACAGGAGGCAAAGAAAAAGTTGGAGATGAATGTGGCATCCCCCAACAATACGGACAAAAAGATTCCATGTGCAGTCCCTGCGGGTGTGAGGAGCAAAAACTCCCTCCAGCTTGGAGCAGGAGTGAGAAGCGTGAGCCCTCGGCGGCGGCCAGAAGCGGCTCTGAGCGCCCCGGGTGTGTCGCTGCCGTCGCTGCCCTGGGCTGTGTCGCTGCCGTGCTCCTGCGGGAGGAAAGGCGGCGGCTCCGTTTCAAGGTGCAGCCGCGTCCCTCTGGGGACAGCCGCTGTGTGTCAGCGCAGCACGGAGCCCGGGCACGGCCACACAAGAGCAGCCCGCTGGGGAAAGGTGCGGGCTTTGCTTTGCCTTCCCGTGCGAGGGTTTCTTTGGATGTGTTTTGTGTCCCTTCAAGTCACTTGGGAGTTTAGGAGAGCCAGAGAGAATAGCTTTTTCTGTCATTATTTGATAACCAATACAGTTCCCTTTGACCCTCTCCCCTCTTCCCAAAAAAGAAAGACCAGCTCAGCATTGTGTTATTTTTCAAAGCCTTTACAAATTAAGACAGTAACATGGAAATCCTCGTTGGGTTTCAGTTCATACTTCCTCCCATGCTGGGCTGAAATGGGGATTCTTTTGTGATGGCTGTGCTGCTTATTTTTTTAAAACCTCCTGAATTTGGCACACTGCCCTACTTTATTTTCTTTCCATTCTCTAGTGCTGCTCCCATTGGGAGGCTCATTCGCTTCTAATGCATGGTGTTATCTTTTGCAAGTCGAACTCTAAATCCCCGTGTTGTTTTTCCTTGCTTGTTATTCAGGTGCGGGGAATCTTAATGATGTCTCTTTGGCTGGTGGATGCTCTGGCTATGCGGTTTTAATTACTTTTATTAATGTGTCTTATAAAGTAAATTACAGATAAATGTAGATTTTAACTGCGGCTTAGAGGCGGCACATCTGTGAGGCTGCACAGGCTTTCATTCGGGGGTGAAAGGCACAGTGACACCTTCCACGGTGAGAGGATGCTCCCAGGTGTGGCCGGGGAAGTTTTGCTGAAGCAAAGGCTCCAAAACCCCAAAGGGGCACTCGCCGTGCCGTGGGCCGGGGCAGGGCCGGGGAAAGAGCAGAACACGGCGCCAGGCTGTGCCGGCAGTCCCGGGAGGGCAGCAGCAGCCCAGGGACCGCTCCGCCTTCGCCGGGGATCTTGGCAAAGCGCCGTGGGCTCCGGCCAGGGCTCAGCGCCGGGGCCGAGGCGGGCGAGAAGGGAAAAAAGGGACCTGCCCTGGGCCCGGGTGATCCCTGCCCGGGGACAGCGGGCACACACCTGAGCGGGGAGATGGGGAAACACGTGCGGGCGTGGAGAGAGGCTGAATCTCCCCCGTGCTCTGGACTGAACCAGGATTAGAGCGTTTAGAGAGGGGAATACGTACTGGTGTCTGCAGTTTGTCTGGTGTTTTATTGAACCAAGGGTCCCAGGTGAGCGAGCGAGAAATAAAATCATCCAACAATGCCTCGAAAACTGTTCTGTCTCTGAACACCGCACCTCTGGGGCACTGGTTGTGTTCTTCATCCCAGGAGCTCCTGTTACCTCGGACAGCACACAGCCACTGCCAAAAATAAATAATTAAAGCCGGGTGGTGTCTGAGTCATCGATGTATCGAGAGGATGGAAAACAAGCCGATGGGTTTTACAAAGTGGCAAATCTCCAGGCTGTTCTCGCCTTCCTGAGCTCTTGCCCTTCATTTCTATGCAAGAGACATTCTCGGTTTGGGGGATTCTTACCAGGAGCTTGTGAGAGAAATGTTGAAAAGGGATTTTTCCAGGTTGCCTTTTCCGTCTTCCTGCTGCATTAGCTGCAGGTGGTGAAGCTGCTGTTCCGGCATTTCTTCTTCAAAAGCTACATCACGTAATATCGCTGAGATCACAAGGAGATGAGCAGAAAAATGGCCCTATAGGATTTTTGTTAAAAAAGGATCCATCCATAAAAGATGAAAGGTTAAATTGCTTTCAGAAATACAGCAGTGCTTAAACAGGTGAGGATCCTCGGAAACTGAGTTTGGATTCAATAAAGTAGCCATGCAGAAGGGCAGGAGAAGGCCTTTCTTTGGAGGGAAATGTCACACTTTAGTGTTAATAAAATGTCTAGTGGTATAATAATAATGATAGCAATCAGGAGTCTTTATTTTTCACCTGGCAGGGCTGGTTCATGCGTGTTTTTTCAAAGCTACCTGCAATTCAGGAAAGAACAAAAAAAGAATCAGGCATGCATTGACTGAAAAATATCAGAGTGGAAGAGAAGAGAGCCAGAGCGGCCCAAGACTCCTGAATGTTACTGGGGAGATGAAGAGTGCTGCTCCCAGGTGGCAGGACATTTTCTTCCTCAGCTTTTTAGATGTTGCCTCCTCGCAGCTGTGTTGTAAAGACATCGCAGGAGATTTACAATCCTAAAAGAACACACGATGAAAATGTCAAAAGGAAAAGGCAATTGCAAACAATAGTTTTGCTCTGGACTGGCCCCCTCTATACGCTCCTTAGTGGTGATGTAGCACAAAGGCAATGAGCACACAGCATTAGCTCCTCTTGTATCTCTTGTATATTTGCCAGGTTTGATGTGTCAGAAGTTGGTGGAACAAAATTTGTTCCCCACCTGCGCAGATGTCACTTACAGCTTTCTGTGGAAAGAGAGGAAGAGCAGGAAACCTTGGTCATCTAGGGGCAGACAGTGACACCAGAGAGGATAATATACACCACACCAAGAGGTCTAATTATTGATTATCTGTACACACAAAAAGGTAGAATTATCACTTTTCGTGCTTGACCTCCTTTCCCCACTAGCAGTTCTGGGGCATTGCTGGCTGTGGCTCTGTGGCACCTGGCTGGTGTGTCCCACCCAGGGCAGGGTGGGCAGCACAGAGCTGCCAGCAGTGTGTGACACGTCGGGTGTGCGAGGAGCTGCCCACACGTGTGGAGCTGTGCCAGGGCACACATCTGGAAGGACCAGGCTGCTGCCTCCCAGAGAACTAATGGGCTGCAGGGACTTCTCTGCTCTAAACTCTCCTCTTGGCCTCATGCAGCAGCTGGCTGCATTAGCCGGAGCATTATTTTTGTACTTTAATATTAACGTCAGATCAAACACTCCAACCCCAGGAGCCAAGGCTCTTGAACAGCGCTCGCACAATGCAGCCACAAGCACTCACTCCAGCATTTTCTCTAAGAGACTCCTCGGCCATAGATTTGCTGCTCACGCTGGCCCAGAGCGTGTGTTGATGGGGAAGGTGCCAGCTCTTGTCAGTCACTAGTGTTGTCATGAATTAGCAGGGGCCACACAGGGTACAGCCATACGTGTCAGCCTTGTGAATGAGCGCTGGAGCACGATGCCAGGCTGGGAGATCCTGCTGAGACAGAGCAGCAGGGAGGAGAGGAGCTCCCCTGGCCCAGGAGCTCCCAGGAGCTGGTGGGACCTGCTCCTCCAGCATGTCCAAAACACAAGCAGCCTTCCCCCACTCCCCATCCAGCTGCTGCCCTGAGGCCTGATGACAGCACTGCCCCCGCGGCAGCTGGGAATGTGGGGGGCAATTCTGGTGGCAGCGAGGCTTTGTCCTTGGGTTTTGTGAGAAACAGCGCGTTTGTGTATCTCGGGACAAACAAAATCAAAGAACTCAGGTCAAGAAGTGTACCAGGTGCCAGCAGAGAGACTGCCCCAGTTTGTTTGCGTGATAGAGCTTCTGTCATCCGGAGCTGGAGGCTCTTGAGCGTGTTTTGGCCTGGTGCCCCAGAACACACAGCCCTTGTTGGGTTTTACAGCCAGTTAAACTCTAGACATGTTTCTGTGACAAGCTGACTCACCAGTCTCTTCCACCCCTCTGGCTCTACTTCTAACAACTCGCGTGATTTTGTCACATGCCATTGGAGCATTTCTGGTTTTTCCTAAAGCCCAACTGCTGGACTCAAGACACTGTGTGAGGAATCATAGTTGAGACAGCAGGGAAAAAAAATCTCAGCACTTATTCTCAGTTTTAAGTTGTTGATATTTAGTGCTTTGACTCTTTTGTGGGCTCGTGAATGCAAAGGCATCAGTTTTAAAAGCACTGATTTCTAACAGTAAAAGAAATCTCACATAGTGGTAGAAGTTAGAAACATTAGGGGAAGCCTAACGAGACTGGAAACCCTCTGCAGTGTGTGCTGCTCATCCTTCAGCAGTTACACCTTCCGTGGCTGCCGTGGGGCGTGGAGCAAACATCCAGTGTTTATTGCTGTGTGTCCAGCACAGCCCGGGGCTGCCTGAGTGCTCTCGCTGTGGATTCAGCAGCAGCAGCACACTGGGGAGAGTGTGGACTTGTCTCTTGCCAGGGTAGCGTGTCTTTGTGACTAATTCTGGTCCAGGATTTTCCTGGAAAAGAAAAATAACCCTGTGTCTGCCCAGATCTGTGTTGTGCTGCACATGAAGTTATTTGTGTATGTGGGTCAAATTCCTTTGCTTCCCAGTGTCCTCTGGTAGGCACACAGTGAAGTATGTGGAATAAATTTACACCCCAAAATCAGACAGCCAGATTACTTTTTAGGAGAACATCAGACAATTTTCATTCAGAAACTTACATGGTGTGGAAATAAAAAGAAGTGAGTAAAAAGAGTTTATGGGTTTTGAGCAAAAGATGGTGCTGGCTAGGAAATTTCACTGATGAGGTATTTGCTACTGAACATCAGGACTTTGTTCCAGCAGAGCTCAGGACTGCAGAGTTCAGCTTGTGCTGGAAGGCACCTGGAGGCTCTTCCCTTCATCCTCCTTGGAGTGATGTTGTGCTGTGCACAGGTGGGGCGTGAGCCTGGCTGCTCCGAAATTTCTCACTGCTCCACTCCAGCCATGTTTAGGTTTGGCTGTAAAAACGCAGTGCACTGCCACATCATGAAAACACACATGAGAAGGGACAGTGCCACTCCTGGGTGCAGCACTGGAGCTCAGTGGAAGTGTCACCTGTCACTGGTGACTGAAAGGGCAGAAGGAACCAGCAGAAATCCTGCACCTTCAGAGGTGCCTCCAGACTGGGGAACGTCTCAGGGAAACAGAAGGAGGTAATTATTTTATACACATGTATTTAGTCAACAGCGTGCTCGTGCGGATGGTTGGTTTGGGAAAGGAGAGGTGTACAAACGTGAGAGAAGGGCTGTTGTGACTCTGTCGGGCAGCTGTCCCTGTGCCCGGGGCTGTGGGCAGGGGAGAGGAGCTGCAGGGCTGTCCCAGGGCTGGGGACACCTGGGCCTTCACTGACCAACACCTCGCTGCTTTATCCCCTCTGCAGAACCTCCCTGCTGGCTTCATCCAGGGCTCGGCTCCTCTGCTCTTCCTCACTCTCAGCAGCACTTTTCTCTGGGAACTGGAGAGGCTGAGGCGAATAATAGATACAAATCATGACCAAAGAAGATATGATTGTCATTGCAAAAATGTATTTATTAATGATCCTCACATAATTCTCTGGGAGTGATATTCTGCAAGACAGAATTGTGATAGATTTTCACCAAATGGGAATATTTCCCTCCAGAAATGTGTAGCATTAAAGGGAGTGAAGAAGCTGAATGTGTTTCCTCCAGTCAGGAAAATGACGGATCAGGGACAAGAGACAATACATTAGTAAACAATATAAAAAATGTACATTTTGTCATTTTGTATTCCTGAGTTATTCTAAATCTGTGAATAAATCGAGAGCTTAAAGTCTCTGGAGCTGTTTTGAAGTCTCTTGCTTTCTATAAATATTGCATTTGCCTCAAGTAAGAATTTCTGACATGTATTAAAAAAATATACATTAGTAAAGCTTATAAAATAGATATTTGGAATGCTGTTATTGTTATTTTTTATTAAAAATACAGTTTAATGGAACAATTGAGTTCTACTTCAAAGTGTCAAAATTATTTTTCATGCTTTTTTTTTCCCCGCGTTCTTTGAACTTTCTGGTTGAAGCTCTGATTTCCTGCTTTCTGACTTTGCCCCTGTTTGAGGCAGTCATTCCCGTGCACAGACACTGCTCTCTGCCTCCGTGGCTCCGCTGGGATGCTCACGCTGCGGGCTGCTGGCAGCTGGCCCTGATTAGCTGAGTGGGGAGGTCAGCTCCAGAGTGGCTGTGGACAGCTGGCCACTGTCACCTCTCTGCAGCACACCCGAGGAACATCTTACAGCTGCTCCTGGGCTTCTCGTGGGGAATTTGGGGGGAAATCAATGCCCAACAGGAGCCGTGCCCTCGGTCAGCCTGGCCAGGGGGTGAGGGCAGGTCTGTAACGAGCTGACAGGTCTGGCTGCAAGGGGCGAGCCCTGAGCGTGATGGCACTGAGAAAACAGCTCCAGTCTCCTCTTTGTGACACGGTGTTCCCTCCTGCTGTTCCACACAGCCTGCAGAGGAGCCGACGGCTACCGTGTGTTTGCAACGTTTAGTCCAGCTAAAGCGGAGAAGCCGCTTTTTTGTGGCACTGACCATGTACCGAGCTGACCTCTGGCTCAGGCCCCGGCGGCGTGTGTAATTACACATCCCATACGGAGCTGGCATTAGGCAGCAGCGCTGGATGCCCCGGCAGGAGCGGACAGCGACAGTGACAGTGTCAGCTGCCGTCACCTGCCCGCCTCTCGGCCAGGTGGCCGCGTATGGCAGCGCTCGGAGCGTGTCCCAGCCAGCCCCGGAGCAGAGGCGGCGCTGGAAGGAGAGCAGCCCGTGTGTGTCTGAGCTCTGCAGAGCTTTCCCCACGGCCACACAGCCCCGAGAGGCTGCTCGGAGCAGCCGGGAGCTGGGACAGCCTCTGCGGAGCCTTGGCCAAAGACACAACACGGGCTGCACACACGGATAGCACACTCTGTATTCCACCCGCAGAATCACTCGGATAAGGGAAAAAATCTTCGTAGTTTCCCTGTTGTCAGTACAGGACTTCACCTGGAGAGATTTTAAGAATATTCCGGAGAAAACAGTTACAGCTTTAGTTCCAGAAATACACAGACTGATGCTAAAATTTGCAAGCAACTGACATGAACGAGAACTGACATGAGCAGAACACAAAGTCAATGGACAAAACACGACATAAATAAACAAAACACAGTGTAAATGACCAGAACAGGGGAGGGGACAGGCTGCAGCCAACACAGCGGAGGTTAGATGTGGGTGCTATCTGCTCTATATGGCACCAGCCTGAACCACAGCAGTAATATCAAAGACCTCTTCAACTTACTCATAACTAGCAGTGGGAATGCCCAGGCTTCGTTCTGTGCTCACAAAGGACCAGGCGCCGCGTCGAAGGGAAAAGTGGAACTCTTTAATGACGTTCTTTCTAGAGCTTTCCTTGGTTGGTGTTTGGGGCTTTGTGCGGGTGGCGGCGCAGGGAGCGCTGTCCGCCCTCGGGGCTGGGCCCCGCCGGGATGGCGGCGGCTGCTCCACGGCGCTGCCGAAGGTGCCGGAGGCTCCGGAGCCTCAGCCCTTGCCGCCGTGAGGGGCCGGGGCCGGGCCGGCGGCCGCTGCCCGCCGCAGGCTGCCCACAGCGCTGCTGGGCCCGGCCGCCATCGGCAGCGTGCCGCGGCGCCCCTCGGGTGCCAGGGGCTTTGGCTGCGGCTGTGCGCTCTGCAAAGGGAGTCCTTTGTCTGCCGGGAGGGACTCCAGCGCCGGCCGGAGCGCGGGCACCGCCGGCGGGAGTCCCGTGAGGAGCCGGCCCTGAGGGCAGCCGGCCCTGAGGGTACTGCCCGGCCGTGAGGGCACGGCCCGGCCATGAGGGCACTGCCCGGCCCTGAGGGCACTGCCCGGCCATGAGGGTATGGCCCACACCATGAGGGTATGGCCCGCGCTATGAGGGCACTGCCCGGCCATGAGAGCAACCGGCCATGAGGGCACGGCCCGGCCGTGAGGGTATGGCCCACACCATGAGGGTATGGCCCGCGCTATGAGGGCAGCGCCCGGCCCTGAGGGCACGGCCCGGCCCTGAGGGCACTGCCCGGCCATGAGGGTATGGCCTGGCCATGAGGGCACTGCCCGGCCATGAGGGCACTGCCCGGCCATGAGGGCACTGCCCGGCCGTGAGGGTATGGCCCGGCCATGAGGGTACGGCCCGGCCATGAGGGCACTGCCCGGCCATGAGGGCACGGCCCACACCATGAGGGCACTGCCCGGCCGTGAGGGCAGCGCCCGGCCATGAGGGCACTGCCCGGCCATGAGGGCACTGCCCGGCCATGAGGGCACTGCCCGGCCATGAGGGCACTGCCCGGCCGTGAGGGCACTGCCCGGCCATGAGGGCACTGCCCGGCCGTGAGGGCACTGCCCGGCCGTGAGGGTATGGCCCGCGCTATGAGGGTATGGCCCGCGCTATGAGGGCAGCGCCCGGCCCTGAGGGTACGGCCCGGCCGTGAGGGTATGGCGCGGCCATGAGGGTATGGCCCGGCCATGAGGGCAGCCGGCCATGAGGGTATGGCCCGCGCTATGAGGGTACAGCCCGGCCGTGAGGGCACTGCCCGGCCATGAGGGTACGGCCCGGCCATGAGGGCACTGCCCGGCCATGAGGGCACTGCCCGGCCATGAGGGTACGGCCCGGCCATGAGGGCACTGCCCGGCCATGAGGGCACTGCCCGGCCATGAGGGTACGGCCCGGCCATGAGGGCACTGCCCGGCCATGAGGGCACAGCCCGGCCGTGAGGGTATGGCCCACACCATGAGGGCACTGCCCGGCCATGAGGGCACTGCCCGGCCATGAGGGCACTGCCCGGCCATGAGGGTACGGCCCGGCCATGAGGGCACTGCCCGGCCATGAGGGCACTGCCCGGCCATGAGGGCACAGCCCGGCCGTGAGGGTATGGCCCACACCATGAGGGCACTGCCCGGCCATGAGGGCACTGCCCGGCCATGAGGGCACTGCCCGGCTGTGAGGGTATGGCCCACACCATGAGGGCACTGCCCGGCCGTGAGGGTATGGCCCACACCATGAGGGCACTGCCCGGCCCTGAGGGCATGGCGCGGCCATGAGGGCACGGCCCGGCCCTGAGGGCACGGCCCGGCCATGAGGGCACAGCGCGGAGCAGCAGCGGCCTGCCGCGGGCACCAGGCAAGGACACTGCGCCCAGAAGCCGGCACCAGGTAAGGCTGGAGGGGAAAGCGGCTGTGGGTGGTGGCTCGGGGGCTCCCCGAGGTGGGCTCGGCCCTGCTCGGGGCAGGCGGAGGCCGTGGGGCCTGGCTGGGTCTGCGCTGGAACTCGGGCGGGCAGGGTCACGGTGCTTCGTGAAGAGGCCGCGGGGTTTGGTGTGTGTCACACCGCAGCAGGAGCAGGGTTTGGGATTTGGTGTGTGTCACACCGCAGCGGGAGCAGGGCCTGGGCAGGGCCGGGTCTGCCGCCGAGCGGAGTCCGGCTGTATTCCGGTGCTGGTTTAAAAGGAGCCTTAGTGAAGTCCCGTGTCGGTGAGTGCTCTGTGCTTTGGCTGCTCCGTGTGCAGGCGCTGGCGCTCCTCAGCCCGCTGCCGCTGTGCGGCTGTAACGGGCCGGGAGCACGGAGACACCTGTACGCCGCTGCCGGGGACAGCCGGGCCGGGGATCTCTGTGTCCGGGCGCAGACAGCACACACACACCCAACCCAACCTGCACGGAGGTTTTCTGTCTGCGTTTGAAATGCCAGAGCGGCTGGTGTGGGACAGTGCTGGAGCCAGGCCCAGCGGGGTCAGGGGTGCTCAAGTGTTGTGTTTGGGCAGGTTAAAGAAAGGACTGGTGATGTGTCACTCTGAAATCCAGGGAGGTGGACAGCCTGTCAGGAGACTCAGTGAACCTCTTGTCGACCAGGGGACTCCAGCGTGCTGGATATCCACTTATTTTCTGATGCTCTCACACAACAAGTCTGCAGCAGAGCATCGGAAAGTGTGAGGTTAGGTGCAGAGGTTCTCTTTGTGCAGTCATGTGAATTGCATCATTATGTTTCGCTTAGTCTTTATCCACTGACCACTTGAGTTAGTGACAAAGGGTTTCAAGGCTAGGCATGCAAATTAAGGCAAGAGCTGCTATTGTTTTTTCAGATACCTGTCAGCTCTTCTTACTCAACCTAACGCAGAGTGAATTTGAAAGCAGAGGAGCCAGGGCTGTGGTATTCCTGGCAGAATGATAGCTGACAGGCTCCTCACAGCTCCAGAATCAGAGTCATGTCTGACACAGAGGAACATGTGTTGGCAACCTTGCTTGAGCCACGTTTCCAGAGCTGTAAAGAGACTGGAGCATTTCCAGGGGATGACAGAAAAGCTGCTGTTTCAGGGGAGAGCCAGAGGCCATGTCATTGTCATTCTTCTCTGTTTGGCAATCTGCTCAGATTCCTTGGAAGAGCACCTGAGAGCATTTATGGGACAGGAGAAGTAATAAAAGTTAAAGTGATGGCCCAGTACTAGAAAGAAACTTATTAATGCAACGTTTATGGCTACAAAGGTGCTCCTGCCCTGCGTGAGCTTGCTGCCATTCTTTTGGGGGGCAGAGCAGTGCTGCTGGGGCACAGCCTGTGTAATGAAAACCACAAGACAAGAGCACTTATTTATTTGTTCTTTGGGAATCTGGCACTGGTGGATGCTGGTGTCCCCTCCATGAGGTGCTTGTCATCCTGTGTGTGCTGTGAGTGCATGGTGAGTGCTGCCAGGGGTACTGTGACAGATGGAAAGATCCTGCCTAGTACCAGTGATTCACAATGCTTTGCTTTGCTCAAGATGCATCTGGAAAGTTTCCCAGATTATACATCTGCCCCTTTGACACTGAAGCGGCAGCGCAAGTTGGAGGCCAGAAGGAACAGAAAACAGATTTAGTCTGGGCTGTACTTTGGGGCAGGGATTGTCTGTCTCCATGCTTGGAAAGCAGCTGGAGAGCTACCCCAGCCCAGAACAATTCCTGCAGCAATTGCAGGAGAGCTGGGTGCCAGCAGATTGCAAGTGTGATTGGGTACTGGAAAAAGCAAGAAGTTCCAGTGCTGGAACTGAAATTGTTGATGTCTCATCCCTGCAAGTGCTCAAGTCCAGGCTGGATGGGCCTTGGAGTGAACTGCTCCCTGCCCATGCAGGGCTGAGGAATGAGATGGGTTTTAAGGCTTTTCCCAACCCAAACCGTTCTGGGATTACTATGATTATTTCATTAATTCTGTTATGATTTGATTTATAAGAATATAAATTTATTTTGAAGCAATACAGCACAGGTGTGAGGGCCTTGCCTGAGCTTTGCTTCTCTAGGAAGGTAAGACCAGAAAAGTTCCTTATTCTTCATTGTCCAGACTTTTGACAGAGAGCAGCCTGCCCCATATTAACTTTTGCATTTCTCATCAAGATGCAACAGACTTTAAATAGCATGTGCATGACTGACTCTTTTTTTTTTTCTACTCCTATGGAGGCTGATATACAAAGTACCTCAAGTGGCAGCTGTCACCAGTGAGGTGGCATTTTTCTTCACTGAGGCTGACAGCAGCTGTCCAGGAGAAGTATGAATGGAATGAGAATGACATCATGTTTATTCAGGAATGACATTCCCAGCCATGGATCAGTGTCAGCAATATTTTGATAAGTTTTAGAATGAGAAAACATTTCTTGAAATGTTCCCTGATTTATCCTTTGTAAAATACACAACACAAAAAATAATTGAAGAGATTGCATCAGGACAAAGCAGGGCTTGCCTGTCCTATGTTTCCACAGAGTGTTTTATCCGTGCTGCAGACACTCCATAGGCACCAGGGCTCACAGCAGCTTTAACTCTTGCCAGCCCAGCTGGTTCACTCCACACCTTTTCCCTCTGCTGCTCCTGCCCCAGCCCAGTTTGGAACTGGGCACAGTGGATTTCCTCGCTGTCAGAGACAGCTGTAAGGGAAGTCAGGCAGCCAGAGCAAAGGAGGGCTGCACTAGCTTTTAGGATTAGCTTTTAGGATACTGGGACAGAAATAGGAACAACTTGGCTTGGTTCCTTACCGTGCAGCTAATGGGACTGGTATCTTAAATATATATATAGATGGTTCAGTCGGGGTTATCATGTGATGACTGATGAGTCTTTTTGTGGCTGACTGACCTGGATGAAATCTCTTCTGCTGCTAGAAGCTGTTCATCCTAATGAAGCCTAATGAAAAGTTTTAGACATTAAGGATGTAACCCAGTGGATTTGAATGCCTGTGTCCCGTAGGCCTGGAGATCTGGTTTTTATCTTTGTTGTATTACTTCTTGTGAACTCCCTTACCACAATGGTACAAGTTGCCTCCTTTACTGCTATGATCACATTTTCTGGTAATTTTTTAATGCCTGGGCTCCTTAATTACATTTTTGCTGATATGCACACACTGAGTTCCTGTCCTTTCTCAGGTCCAGCCACCCAGGCCGCTCTCCACAGCCACATTTTCAGCACGGTTTGAAAACTGGCTGGCAGGGCCACTCACATCAGCAGAGAGCCCAGAATGAGCCCTTGGCTGGAATCGCAGCACAGGCTGCCGCAGGCTTTGTTGTTGCTCTCTGACATTAACGAAGAGCTGATTGTTATTGTTGTCAGTAGGCTCCAAAATTAGTCCTGAGACACCTGCCTTTGCAGAGGTTCTGACTCGCCCTCTCTTGTACCTCTGTCAGTCAGACACAGCTCTAAGTGCTGACAGGTCAGGGAGACAAATGTTGGTCTGAATTTTCATTCTGTCTGTAAAATTTGAAGATTTGTGTGTGTCTGCCTAGTAAGAGAAATAAAGCAGAAGGACATGCAAGGGTGACCTCACTGCAAGTAATACTATAGCTGAACAGAAAAGAAACAACCCCAGTGTGTGCTGGAGTCAGATGTGCAGCCGGGTGTTAACTTCGCAGCTTTAAATGTATTTGTTCAGTTGTGATCTCCTCATTCTCCCTCTCGCCTCCAGCCTTGGTTCTCTCATGGTATCAGATTCAACAGGGCTATATTTAATTCGAGTTCAACAGAAGGGCTTATTTAAATATAAACTTTGGGAGTGGCAGTGCACTGGCTCAACACGCCAGAAGATGGGTGTGTGGAAGCGGCTGGTGTCTGGGGAAGGGTGGGAGGAGGTCACAGCATGCCCTGTGAGCAGCCAGTGCAAACAGCAGGTGGACACCTTGTCCTCACCTCAGCCTCACCTCTGAGCCACAGGGGACCTGCAAACCCCTGCTCCAGGTGATCTAACAGTTCTGCACAGGCCCCACTCAGGTGAGAGCTTGTCCAGTGTCTCAGACCTGAGCAGGGCCACCTGATCCAGGTGTTGAGCTGAGCGAGGCCACCCCATGAGCTGCTCCCCACAGGGTCTGGTGTCACCTGGAGCTCCTCAGGGGCACCACAGTGGGATGGGCTCCTGTGGTGCCCTGTGCTGGTGGCTTGGGAAGGGAAGGTGGGGCTTACCTGAAGGTGGGGCTGTCCCTGGGGGAGCTGCTCCCCTTCTGGTGCTCATTCCGGGCAGGGGGCAGTTCCTGCGCTCAGGCTGGAAAGCAGAGCAGAAATAACCGAGTACAGGAGGAGTCGGTTCAGGGAAGTATTCCACTGCAGCCTGAAGAGGATTATCATTCCCAGCTGAATTCATTTTGTCTTCTATTTTGTAGACTAATTTTGTAGGTTGTTTCACGCCATTTTTTTAAATCTCAGATTTTTTTTTTCTAAAGCAAGAAATATTTTCATGAATCATCATTTGTGTTAACATATGAAATGCCTTTTCTGATCAAAACTACACCATTATCATGAACGTGCTTCTAGTTTTGGCTAAAGGAAGAGCTGGAATGTAGAGCAGTTTTGTATCCAGGAACTGATGCACAGTATGTCAGAAACTCCTGTGTTACACATACACATGTTCTTTTTCCCATAGCAGAAAAAAGAACTATAAAGAAATATACAGTGTTAATTTAATTTGCATTTCTGGATGCACAGCTTGGGAAGGTGTCGGGAAAGAGCAAAAGCAGCGGCTAAAAACTCTGTCTTTCTGATCAGCAAGTTTGCCGAGTGAGAAGCTGTTCCTCTGAGTGCTGAACCAGTCTCACATGAAATCCTGAGGAAGCGGCTGTTTCATCTGTGCAAGCTGTCCTAGAAACAGATCACTCGGTTGGTCGCTTTACAACCACATGCTAAACATTCTAAACAATTTATGCATTTTAACTGTGTGTTTTTCTCTCTCAAAACTTGCTACTCTGCAATGTTCCACAGATCTTGTTTATAACACATTCATCTAAAATTATCTCAGTGCACACAGCACCCTCCTATAGAACAGATGCTGTGTAACCTGAAGTTCTGTTTTGATCTCAAATCGACGTGTTTAAGCTACTTGTGTGAATTATAAATTGAAACTAAACTAAGAAAATGAAATAGTGTTTTTTGCCATGATGCTTCCACAGTTCAACAGTTCTATTCATTTTAGAGTGCCTTTCTGGTATGATACTTACGGTTGCTATTTAAGGTTTAACTATTTTTGTATTTAAGGATCTTCTGGGTTATCTTTAAAAAAAACCTCTAAGAATTAACCTTTCCCAGCAACATTATTGAACTTTGCCTGGGTATCTTCTCAGTTTGTTTTTTGCATCACTTGTGAATTTAGATGAGATTTATATACAAGAGACATTTTCCTTTGTAATTAGCCTACTTATATGTCTTCATGCATCTTGAAAGGATGGCTAAGTATCTCAGGAGATTAGCACTTGCATCCTGGGGCCTTTTCATAGCTAAATCACTGGTTATCATCCTCACATAATTATTCATACTTATTTACTATTTATATTACAGTAATTCCTGAAGGAATCTCCCAGGTTGGGCCGTGTGTGCTAGGTGCTGTAGGTGCAGGAATGAGGTACATGGGCAGACCTCTGTACTGCTCTGTGAATCTCCCTTCGGGGGGGAGGTCACATTTTGCAGTCCCATTAAGCAGAGAGGATGGACAATGGCTGTCCCTTTGCTCCTGTCCAAATTCCTGGCTTCACAGGCCTGCCAAGATGGCCTTTACCCTGTCTTTACCCTTTACAGACTCTAGAAAAGGTTTCTTCTGCACTCTTCTGGCATTGTAACTTGATTTTTGGAGCCTCAAAATATTTTAATTTCTTAGGGTCTTGGGTTTGCCTAAGATGGAAGGAAACAGATCTCTTCTCCCAGAACCTTCTGGCTTATAATAGAGCAGTATCTTTTCACTGCCCCTCTTGAAAATGTCTTTTGGACACCAGTGTTCCTTTATGAGGAGACCTCATGTTTTTATATAAGAATGAAGTCTGAAACCAGGATTGCTCCAAAGGAGAAGCATCAGATTCACTTTGACTTCAGTATTTTGCTACGGGAAACTAATGCATAATCAAAGCAGGGACAGTAACTTGTACTGGGTTTCCCCCAAAGCTGAGGCATTGCAAACCCTTTGCCTCTTCAGAGCCCTGCAGGGTCCCACAAGAACTGGTTCTTTTCCAGGTTTCTGGGAATGGTGTTTCCTGTTTCCTCATGCCTCCTGCAGTGAGTAGACGTGGCAGCTCCTGGCTGTGATCCTGACACTGCTGGGGGCTCGTGCCTGCGGGTCTGTGGGAACGAGGGGGATGAAGGTGAGTGAGAAGGAGAGGGAACACTTGCCATCAGTGGGAAAACTACAGAAACGAATAATGATGCTGTGGCCAGAACCGCCAGCCAGGGGTAAGGAAACCCAGGAACGAGGAGGCACCCAGCAAGAGCCTGCTGCTGGCACACAGCAGACAGATGGTGCAGACAACCTGGCCAGCCGTGGGGTCACAAAAGCCAGCGTGTGCTGCGAGGCCACGGGGCTTAGTGAGGTCATTAGTCACTTCCCGAGGTGAGCAGCTCTGCCTCCCCTGCGTGCCAGGGGGACCACGAGGGCTCCACCTCATGGCAGGGAGGGAGACAAAGCTTGGAGAGAAGTGATAGCTGCAGGCCCCGGCTCTGCTAGTGAGAGTTCATTCACAGCTCTGTTCTGGAGGCTCAGGGGCTGCATGAATGGAGAGGGCTGGTGCAGCCATGCTGAAAGGAGTATAAGGAAACTGCTTTTGCATCCAGCACAACTCCAGAAGGACCATGGTTGGGTGAGCAGAATGTGCATTTTACTGTTGGCTATTGTTTAATTAGGCTGTTGCTGATGCTGACACTGTGTATTTTCTTTGCTCTATCTCCTTTCCTTCTTTATTATTTCCTACTTTGGTTTGATGTTGTTGGTATATAAAATTTAAAGAGCTCTAAATTTTTTTAAAGGCCCCTAAAGGGAGCCGTGCTTTTTTTGTGTTAAAGTCATTACACGAACACCTGTGAACTGTTGAGTTTAATTGGGCTACAGCTGTTGGGGAGCGAGGGGGGATTTATTGGTTTGATTGGCTGTCTTCAGATTGCGCTGTGTTGTCATGCACTGCCCTTCCAACGTGTCTCTTTAAACAGAAGCACGTGTGCCTATCAGGTACTCAGGGAGGCCGGGGTCTGAGGGATGGGCCTGTCAGAGCAGAGTGGATGCTGTGGCCGTGTGAGGATGCAGAGACAGCCAGCAGAGAGCCTGGGAAAGCTGTGTCAGCTGGGCGAGCAGCAGATGGCCGGCCAGCCCGCTCCACCATGCCGGAGGGGCTGCCAAGCTCCCAGAGACATTTCTGAGCACTGACTGATCGTGTTGCGGGCTTCCTGGGCAGGGCTGGAGAGGACAGGATGCTGCCTGGTGGGAAAGTGAGGTCCTGTCTGGAGCAGCACATGTCTGCATGGACAGCAGCACAGGTCACGTAAAACTGTCTCTACCAAGGAGGCAGGCAGTGGGGATGATGAACCAGGGCACCTGTGGGTGAGGAAGTCCTCTTGCTAAGAAGAGGGATCTCAAACACAGCTAGGGCAGTCCCCTCAGCTCCACAGGGAATACAGACTCCACGTGTACACAGAGACAGGGAGGAGCCATGAGGAAGCTGCCACTGAGTCCCACACAGCCAGCGTGTGTTTGGTTCATCCTCCCTGCAGGGTTTGGCCTAGTGAAGAGCACCCCTGCCCTGTCCCTGGAGGTACCTGGAGTGAGGAGAGTGATCCAGGGCTCAGCTGTGCTCTGTCCCTGCAGAGAAGGCAGCTGGGTGCAGTGCTCACCCAGCTGTGGGGCACCTCTGGACCCTCCTGTCCTCTGGCACAGCCCTGCAGGTGCTTTGTGCCCATTCCCTGCCTGTGAGAGGGCGTCTCTTCTCCGCTGAAAGGTCTAATGAGCTGAGGGCATGTTCCTGCTCTCTCTACAAGTCACCTGCACCTTTGTGCCAGTGCCCAGACCCCTGTGGGGCTCAGTGGCACCCTGGTTCCCAGCACATCCTCCGCTCTATTGTTCTGACTCAGTTCACTGTGTGTGCTTGTGAAGGATATGGACAGAGATACCTCTCTGTCGTGCCTCAGGGTAGGGGGAAGGGTAAAAAAAAATCCTTTTGATTCCTTTTTTTCTGTTGTTTTCACACCATTAGAAAATAATTAACCTCCTTAGTGAAAGCATGTCTCCTTTTCACCTGAGTAGGAAAACCTTAAAATATACATACAATATTTTTAACACTAAGCTTAAATTATGCAGTTGCTGCATTTTGATGATAAATATGCAGATGAGAAGATTCCTGCCTCTTTTATCTTGTGGTTCTAACTCTGTCTAAAAACAGATTGTCGCAGTCACCCTAATTCTGAGAAAAACAGCCTTTTGTGCATTGAAAAGCCAAAACAAGCAAGTCTGATGATCAGATCTTCTCTTCCTAGCTGGCATATGTCTGCCATGCTAGTGAAGGAATCACTTATTTCTCGTGGTGACGGCAGTTGGTGCCATCAATTCCTGTCAGCTGGGGAAAGGGATGGGAAGCCAAATTCATACACTGGTGATTAATTCTGGGAGCTCACGCGAAGACAGACTCTCTGAATACCACTGGAAAGCTCTGAGATTGCCCATTCTGCTGCAATGCAGATATATTCTATACAGATGTGATTAGATGATCCTTGTCTTTCTGCATCTTGGGGAGAGCCCGGAGTGGGAATCTGCTCATGTGAGCTCTGGGCTGTAGATGTCCAGAGCAGACCAAGACAAGATGACATGGGTGAATTGCAGGCACTGGGGAAGGACTCAGTCAGCTGCAGATCTTGTTCTGCATCTGTGCTTCCCTCCTTCCTTCAGTTTGGAAGGTGACACTTTTTGTTGAAGGCCACAACTGCTTGAGCAGTTTGTGGAGGGGGTGACCCACTCCTCTGTCTGTGAGAGGCAGGGCTTTGGAAAGATTGCTTGGTGCTTCCAGTTCTTCTCCCCTTAGTCTCACATTTCCTCTCCTACTCTCATATATGCATGCCCACAGTCGTTTTGTCTCCAGAACAGGCCTGGTGCCCTCCTTTTTGGTCTTTCTGGCCGCAGGAACATCCTTTCTGTGTCACTGATCACAAACAAGAGCGAGTTGCTGTGTTTGCCATCCTCCCTTTGCCCTCTGCTGAGTGATCTCTGTTGTCACTGGCTGTCCTTGGGCTGGCCACTCACCCCAGGAGCTGCAGGCTGGAGGCAGCTGCAGGGGAGCTGGTGGCAGGGCTGGCAGCCTTACCTTCCACGTGGCCCTGAGACAATGGCAGAGCCAGCCAGGTACATCCTGCTCCTTCCCAGCCCGGGAGATGCACCGTGTGTGTCTGGCGTGGTAACTGAGGGTAGGGGATCTGGCAAAGCACACAACTGTGACCAGTACTGAGCAGATCTGGAGTTTATGGCACCAAGCTCCTAATGCCATCCTTCAGTCACTGCACAGCCTGGTGTGTTTCTCTGGACACCTGTCAGATCAGTGCTGGAAACATCACACCTTACCTTTAGTCAGTCAGCAGACAGGCTACACAGTTGGGATGTACCTGAGCTTGTGCAGGTGATGGGCTCTGCTGGAGTCAATTGGCCTTGAGCTACTTCTACAGAAACCCCTCTAAGGTCACAGTTTCCAAGTGAACAGCATGAAATCACAGTGTAAAAACAAGTAACAGTCTGCAAGGATTGTGAAACCTTGTTCCCAGACAGTGTAACTTCTTATTTGACCCAGTTCGTATCCCAGAGTCAAACATGAAGAGCTTTGGACTCTAACACCATCTGTGGGAATGTGATCCATTGCCTAGTTTGCAGCTGTTCAGCACTCTTTCAAGATACTCTGGGATTGCTAAGTTCAATTGAAGTAGGCAGTGAAAATAAGTGTGAAGGGTTTTAATATCGATCTATGAAGATTATAGTGTTCATAGGCAAATAAACACTCTTGTGTTATGGTTTTTTTGCACATAGCGTGCTTTTATTTTAGGCTGAGGAAAACTGTAGTGAGAAAGAACAGAAGGCAAGTCCCCATGACAGCACGGGGTGTGTGTCTGCACACACATGTCTGTCAGTCTTCTGCAAATGGTTGCAGACACTCTGAAAACAAAAGTAGTTGTACACAGGAGAGTTCTCACAGCCATACAGATGGAAAATAATGGGCACTCGTGGCTTGGGCTGCATAATCCATATGCACTCACACTTTCAGATATCTGAAAATACACTTTCTGATCTCCTCAGAAGACCACCCCCCCATTTTAGGCTGTTGGGTAATGAGGGTGAGTCAGCCACATTAGGGCTTCTATTCATCCTATTTCATTGTGCTTAAGTAGGCAGTAGCTACTGGAATTGTACAGGCCATCTCTGCACCAACTCAATAGCACTGCTTACTTCTCCATCTCTTTAAAGCCTGTGCAAAAGTAAACCTGCTGGGGCTGTTCACTGGTTTTCTTTTCACTCCCATAAGCTTTTCCCTTCCAAGGAGCCCAGCACCTTGCTGCTGATCGGCTCATACACACAGTATAAAGTAGAACTGTAGGAGATTCTGTAGAGAATCTCCACTAGTTTTTAATGGCTCCGTAGTATTTTCTTCATTCAAGAGTTCTGTCAGAAGAGCAGTGGTCCTTGGGGCATCTTTCCTCAAGAGACTGAACAGTAGTTCCTCTTCTTGGCACCCGGATCTGGTATCTCCTTTTCTGTGTCACGAGTCCTGCATGTTTAGCACATTACAAGTTCTGTTTGAATTGAACTGGTATTTCTGCAGCTGCGTCATGTGATCATCCACATTAAAATGGTTGTTCTTGGATTAATAGTTCTTTCTCTACCTTTTGGACTGTAGCTTCCTTTTCCAGGAGGGGCAGGAAATCACATCCTGTGCTTTACATTGGCAGTCTTGGCTCCTTCCCAAAAAAGAGCAGAATTTAGTGCTGCTGATGCTCGCGGCTCAGTAAGATTGCTCAGAGAGATGGAGAACGTGCTGTCCCCCAGCGGGATGCAGGGGAAGCTGGGGAAGAGACACTTTGACTGAGCTCTGCTGACTTCGGCGGCGTCTCCTGGAGCAGGGACGGCGCTTCCCAAATTCCGCAGGGCGCGGAGTGCAGCCGGCGGGGTCACGGCCGGGGAAGGGCCGTCACCCGGCCCCGTGCGGACACAGATACCCCGCATGGGCTGCAGGTGCAGCAGCGCAGTGCCGCCGCTCAAAGGCTGGCCCTCCGCAGGGAGCGAAGTGCCGGGCTGCCGGGGGAGGAGCCCCTCTGGAGCTGGGCCTGCGGGGGCTGGGGCTGCCCCTCGTGCCGGCTGGGCTTAGCATTAGCATCCTTCTGACACGTCCTCATGGCTCGCTGCCCTCCAAAGTGGAAGCCAAGAGGAGCTAAAGCTGCTCCTCTGTGTTCAGGGCTCCAGAGACTGCGAGTGTTTCTTCAGTCTCAGCGTTGCTGCTGTGTTGTGTTAGTGAGAGCACTCCCGGAGCCCGCTGAGGACACAAACTCCCCATTTGAGAAGGTGGAATGATGTCTGTACAGCGCAGACATCTGCCTTTCCAACCTGCAGTTCTCCCTGCTTTTCTCAAGATCTCCACTTGGCACAAGCCTTTATCTCCACAGTTACGGATGAGCTGGATATTGTGTGGTTGTTTGGTAGCCAAGTGGTGTGGTTTTCCTTATCTAAATACCTTTGACTTCTTTGTTTTGGCCTAAGGCAGCCCCACTGCAGTGCAACCACCCAGCACTCTCTTTGCTATGGGCTGCTTTGGATGTGGCACCTCCAGTGCTCCAGAGGAGCGGGCTGCAAGGCTCACAGAAGGCTTTGAAAACCCTAAAAAAGAGAGAAGTTTAGTGAGAGGCCATGTAAGGATCTACACCAAAAAGCTGTGTGCCCTTTGCAAACCGGAGCAGAGCACAGAGCACCACCAACAGCCGGGCTCCCGGATGCTGGGCTGTGCTTTAGCGAAACGCGATGAAATGCAACAGGATAGAGAGGAAATGAAAGAGTTTGTACAAGCTATAGGGGCAACATATGGCAGACTGGGGATGGGGAGACCTTGGAGAGCAGTTTGTGGCCGCAGAGATACTCAGCTTGTTTTACAGCACAGCTGCTCAGAACAAAAGAGTCTGTCTGGATCGCTCGTGTGTTAGCTAATGCTAGTGACAGGAAGTTTGGAAAATGTCTAAAATATTGCTCATTAAATAGGCAAGGGCAGTGCTCAGGTTTGCAACATACTGATCAAATATGTTGGTCATAACGGACGTGGTCATGACATGGGTCAACAATTTAAAGGAGTGGATGCAAATGAGGGAAACAGCAGAATCAGGATAGCAAAAGGGAGAAAAGTGTTGTTGGTTGAGGTTGCACAGCACACTTCCAGGAGAGATTTTCCAGTGTAAATCCATGTAATTGAAAAAGGCAGAGCAGAGAGGGTATATGTGGATGAATCATATGAATGGACCTCAGAGTACCTCTGTTTGGATTCTTGGAAAGTGGATCAATGAACTATATTTTATTGGAGCTAAGATTCACAGTCACAAGGAGCAGATGGTTATTGTGAGTGTCACAACCAAAGCACACCTTGCCTGTGGTGATCCCCCCGCTATTGGAGTTGCTGTAACTGAGCACTGATGGTGCCAAATGTATTGATAAGTTGTATGGAAGTGTAATCTTGGAAATGAATTCTTCTTACAGACTTTGCACACTCAAAACCAGGGATCAGTACGATCCACAATATTTTGGCTGAATTATTCAAGGGGCATAAAATAGTGTCATCAGGTGAGGAAAATATTTTGAGTAGTGTTTGCAGGATTTATTCTTTCCTGACATTCCGAAAATAATTGTGGATGAAGAGAATATTTGAATCTGGGTACACAGCACTGCTGCTACTTTGGGTGTGCAAACACCTCTGCTATTGGGGAGCATTAGCTTGAATTGGCATACAAATGAAATTTGTTTTGATCAGCTCTGTGTTACAGTCTGTAACTACTGTGCTACAGTATATAAGGGAAAGGAACTGCCTCAGAGTTTGTTGTGCCCTGTACAGCAGCATGGTAAAATCACAGGTTTTTTAGGCATGAAATAAAAATGTGTCTCTTTTCTATTATTCTTGAAGGAGTGTTTCCCCTTGTAACTAAAGGAGAAGTTCAGAGCTTTCTGTAAAATTACCATCACGTCGCTGCCTTTGTATTCATGCAGACGCACAGCAATTTTGGCCATCCATCTCTCTGGGTGTGGGGTGGGCAGCTGCCCTCAGCATCTTGGCTGAAATTTTGGCTCGGTGTGACCCAGACATTTTGCAGACCTCCTGCACACCGCCGTGCCCATTGCTGTGATTCCAGCTGCTGGAAAGGACCTCTGCTTAGAAAAATTATTGGCATGTAGTGAGTGAGGACTGCTGCACCCAGTCTAGCTTTGATCTTTGCTCAAGAACTGATTCAGGATAATAACAGGCTGAGATAAAATACAAATGGCCACTTTGCTAGACAAAGACAATTGCTTGTGTAGAGCTTTGGCTACCGTGCAATTAATTTCTTTTCAGAGCCATGCAGCTAATATGTAACAGCCATTTGCAAGATATTGCTGATTTACATAGTGCCCCCACGTCTCCTGCAGCCAGCGCTGAGAAAACGAGATTGGCTGGAGGCTTACAGTGATGTTAGCAATGAATAATACATCATCTGCAATCTGGGCTTCTTTAGCCATGTTATTTGCAGGCTGCGGGATTTAGTTTTGGTTTTTTTTTTTTTCTGGCTTAAGCAATATGTTTTTAGCGGATGTGTTGGAATCTTGTTTTGTCCCTTCTGCCATAGCTGCGCCTGGGATGTTTGGCCCTCCGAATTAGCACCAGGAGCTGGTTTACAGAGTTGGCGGCACGTTTGCGGCTCATCTTTGTGCGGTGTAGTGGCGGGACAGAAACAGGCGGGCGGCCCGAGCCTGCTGACGGGAGCCGCCGTGGCTGGGGTGTGTGAGCCCCGCGTCCCCGGCCTCCCGCTGCCTTTTGGCACCGCCGGTTGCCGAGCCCCGGAGGAGTGTGGCGGTCAGCGAGCGCGGTCCGGGCTGTGCGTTTGCCATCTAGCGGCTACTAGGTTTGCTATCGGAGTCCGGAGCAGCCCCGGCTCCAGCCGCCCGCCCCAGGCGCTGTGCCGCTCCCGCTGTGCTGCCCCTTCACCGCTGCCGTGCTCACGGCTCCTGGGCCTGCCGCTGGAGCTTCGCTTACGGGTGTAACGTGCTGCCAGCCCAAAGCAGCCCCGGGCTGCAGTCGGAATTTGGGAACATTTGTGTCAGGTCAGCCCTCCAGGGCCAGCAGCCAGCCGTGTACGCAGCGCTGCTGTGCCAGGCTGACACACTGAGGTTCCTTCCTGGCCTCGGCAGCATCTCAGCCTGGCTGCACGTCCCTGAAGCAGAACCGAATTCCCCCCACTGTACAGATTCAGCAGGTTCTGGTTCAAGTCATTCTCCTCCTGGCTTTGTGGACCAGAGCAAAGCCGTTGTGTTGCCACCATTAAGCCTCCTGAGCCAAGGAAAGGCTTTTCAGGCTGGTGACCCGGTGTGTGCTCATGTGCACACACAGGTGAGAAAGATGCTTTCTCTAGTCCCTTCTTAAGGGGAGGTGACATGAAATTGTTTATTTGGAGCAGCCTTTGCCCTGCTGAGCTCATCACACAGCAGTCTGTGTGCTTGGGCGGGAACAGGGAGGAGCACCTGTACAAAGGATAGATATTAATTTGGGTAGAAAAAAGAGCTGCATTGGAGAAATGTCCTCTGCCCCTTCCCCCACTGGCGTCTGCAGGAGTTGCTCTTGTTTGCTGTCCCAGGTACCAGGGGAGATGAGGTGCTGCTCTCCTGCGTGTCTGCTTTGTGCCTTTCTCCTCCATGATCTCATGTGTGAATCAAAGCCTGCCTACAGGTGGTGATCGAGCCCAAAAAGGCTCATCACTTACCAAACAACCGTCTGCAGTTATTTGTTTGTCCTCTGTAGCCAGCTTAGTTACTTATTGATATCAAATGTTTGTCTCACCATGTTGTAATGAAAAGGAAGAGATAAAAGCCCCGTTCTTGCTTGAAGTGCCAAATTAGCAAGGATGGTGACACTCTGCTACTGTTCTCTTATGTGCTCAGATAGAAAGGCATAAACCATTGCTCTTTATACACTGGGGTAGCTTATTACCCTGGGACAAGGCTGGTTCCAATGCTTGAACTGTGAGCCAGAAGCACTTGAAGGATTTACCAGACAGTTAAAATACAGGAGATGCCGCCCTGTGCATTGGGCATTGCTCCTGGAGCCAGGATGAAGGAAACATTTGCTCCAGGGTAGCTGCAGTGCAGCCTAAAGCCGGCAACAAGGCCAAGGGTTTGCTGTCAGAAATCTAGTCCTAAGGCACTTGTAGAACATTCTGCAAGAACAAACGCCCATTGTCAGGGTGAGGCAGCCCAGGTCCTGTGCTGGGAGTCCAGGGTCAGCGCCTGCTCCTGCCAGCAGCCTGCGTGGTGTGGTGCAGCCACTGCATCTCGGCATCTTCTGGGGCTGCAGGCAGGAGCTCCACGCAGTCTGGTGGCACAGGTTTCCAGTTTGGGTCCTGCTGCAAGTCAGTGTTTAAAATCCCCAGGGACTCTGTGTAAATGTGCCTTGTAAAATGATGTCTGCAGACATTCTAAGCAGACCACAGCATTCTGATGGAAGTCAGGGTTTGAATCAAAACCACCTCATTTCCCTCCAAGCCCTGTTTCCCCATCAGACGAGTCTGGATCCCATTTGAAATGTGTTAATCAGAAAAATGACATGCCTCTACTCTGAGGTCGGTATAAATTCAGTGTGACATTGAGAGAGACCCAATGCTCCGTTCTTCATCAGGCTTGTGCTCCTGCTGTAAATGCAGGAAGACTGGAGATTCTCTTTGAATAGCAGTACATATAATATTGGAAATATTTTCTTACTGGTGTGAGAGAGCTGTCAATCAAGAAAAGCCATGCTTCTGTTCCTCAGGGTCTTGGGTAGAGGCAGCAGTGGGAGCAGAAGGTTTGCTCTCTGTCTTTGCCTAACTCTTCCTGAGGCAGAGCTGTTCTTGGGAACAAGGTGCCCAGATCATGCTGGGATTGCTGCAAGAGGGCTCACTGCATCCTGTTGCTAGTGTGACTAAGTCCTGCAATATTTGATGGGATTTTTTTTCTTCCAGATGCTGAAAGAAGTGGCTTTTTGTGCAATTTGAGCTCTTACGTTGTGAAAGATATTTCTAATCTTTGTGGTTTCATGAGAACATTTTAAAACATGAAATGAATTCAGCTAATGGACCAGAAACCAGAAGGCAAAGAAAGAGAAAACAAAGTATATCTCTTCTCTCCATCACGTGGTTGGTTTGGGGAGGAAGAATGAGTCACTATTTTTTAGCACATAAAAGTGGCTGTGATTACCCCGTTCCAAACCCGCTGATATGCACAGAAAAAAGGAGCTGCGCTCAGCACTTGCCCAGGCTCTGGGGAACTGATCCGCCCTCCCCGGGGAGGTGAGGACACTGGCGATTCCTTGGCAAGAGGTGGGAGAAGAGAACTCAGGGAAGTGCTGTCCCCGGGCTGGGGTCCCAGCGCCGCTCCCCGTGTGCGGGGCAGCGCTGACACTCTCACCCCTCCCCTGCCTCTCCTGCTCACCACGTCTAACCTACTTAGGAGTCAGCAAACTGGAAGAAATTCAAAAGTGGAATAGTTTAAGACTCAGGTCTCTCTCATTTTAATTACTTTCTGTTAGTCAAAATTATCTTGCCTTTTGAGGCAGATAAAACCAGGACAAAGATACATGGGAAGAGCAAGCGAGCTTAGAGCACACATCGTTTGTTCAGTATGAGCTCCCCCTGGAACTGAGAGCTGGAAGAATCCTGCTGGGCTGGAAAACAGTAGTTCATCAGGATAACTACAGATCTGGGGAGAAGGCAGAGGTGGAGGCTTCATGTCTGCTCTGTTTACAGCCAGGGGCGGGGGTAGGATGGTTTTCCCTCTCCTGGGGTTTAGTGGCTGTATAAACTGCACATACCCCGTTTTCCTGGCAAGGGGCTGTTTGCCAAGGCAGAAGGAATCCTTGAAGGCCCTTCTCTTGGACTCAGAGGAAGGTCCCAGCCAGCCCAGAGCTGAAGCAGCATTTTTGGTTGTAGTTTCCAGATTCATCAACTTCTGCTTTAATTCTTGGTGCTCACAGTTTTAATTTCTAAAATCTTACCACTTCACGATCTCCACCTCTGAGATCTCTATTATCCCTGTTGTGCAATTACTGTGGATCAGAGTTGAATCTATTTTTACTCTCTTGTTTTTCCCTTCAGTTTGTAATGCCTCTGGGAGCGAGTTCTGGGAAGAATCTGCTTTGGTTTTAAGCTGTGCGGTGCCGCCTCCTCTCCCATTATCACTCTCCGGTTTCAATGGCCCCATTGTGCCGTCTGTACTGGCACTTTGTTTGCTTTGAAGTGTGGGTAAGAAGTTGCTCCGTCCCTGCAGTTTAATTCTGTCACTCAGGGCGCTGACCTTCCTGCCGGGAGCTGTGTGAGGAGCGGCGGTCCGTGCCGCACACACCTGGGCACCCTCCAGGGCAGGTACGAGCTGCCGAGGCTTTCCCGCAGCCCCCGCACCCGCGCCCTGAGCCGCCTTTGCCTTGCTCTGCTCCCTCTTCTGGGGTGAGAGCAGTCGGGGATGCCGTGGAGCCCGTGGGTTTAGTACTTGGACCATGGGGCTTTTTCCTTGTCAGGCTTTGGCTTCTGCCACTGATGGAGAGAGACGAGAAAATAATTCTGATGAGGCAAAAAATGCTGTAAGGGAGGATTGTTCTAACGTAATTTCTGACTGCATTAAACTCTTTCCATTGTGCGTTTCTCAGGCTTTATTGAATCCCAGCCAATTTCCTTCAGCTTTGTCTCATTTCCCTTCAAAGTTGGCTTTTCTCAGCTCCAAGATATTTGTGTTGCTGCCCTTTCTGCAGACCCTCATCTGCATTTCAAACCTGGTGAGAGATTACCATCCCTGTATCTTAGGTATCTCTGTAGTCATTTAGTACACCTGGCTCACATCCAGCCCTTGGATGCAGCCTTGTCTCTGATCTGGCTGACAGTGTAAAGCAGCTGCTCTCCTGTTCTATCCCCAGGAGCACAGGCTCTTCCGTAAGTGTCCTGTTGTTTCCCAAATGAAGTAAAATCCCCCTGGACCACACTGCTTGCCCTGTTGACAGACCTCCCAAGTCTTTTCCTTCCCTTCCCTTCTCTTACCCAGCCGGAGTCGCACTGTTTGCTGCCTCCTCGGTGGCTGTAGCTCCGAGCCCATGTGTTTGGCTGAGCCACGGGCAGGTCCCAGGGCGGTGAGTGCTCTGCTGGGCCACGGGGACAGCCGGGGATGAGTCTCTGTGTAGGCAGGCACTTGGATGTGCTTCTGATGAATATTTAAGATCTCACCGTGAGCACTGGGCTAATGAATTGCGGTTCTAGCATTCACTGAAGAAGTGTCACAAACATAATGGGGACAAAATTTGCTTAAAATTTGTTTTGAACGTCTCTGGCATTTTTCTCTCAGTTTATTCAGCTCTGTTTTTTCTGCATCTTGTTTACTTTGGACTGTGAAACTACAGTAGTTATTTTAACTTCTGTTTGTTTGTTTGTTTTGAATAAACTTTCTTTTACTATTCTGGAGACAGAATGGTACCACAAACTGTTTGCCTTAATTTCAGGAGACGTTATATTATTAATGCTGTCTAAAACTTTTGGGTTTTATTCGTTTATTTCTGCTAAAGCTTGGACTCAAAGCCTACAGTCAGTGTTCAGAAGAGGGATATTAGCCGTGAGCCATATGTACTGTGCAGAATTTAAGGGTGGGATTAGACAGGGGGAGTTTTCAGTGTACTCTGAGTGCACAAATCCTGCCAAGCTCTCGTGGTGCTGATGTCTCCCCGGGTGAGTCCCTGGCAGAAGGAATCTCCCCCAGGCTGCCCTGAAGGCCGGCTCTGGAGCTGTCAGGTCCGTGCCCTGCGCTGGGGCTGCCGGCGGGGGCAGCGTCCCATCCCCCTGAACTTGTCTCACAAAGGGTCCTCGATGGAACAGCGTTGGCCCACGTGATGGGTGAATCCAGGTCAGAGAGCATGGTCCCTTCACATCTGCTCCCTGCTTGCCGCTGACATTTTCATTCAGCCTGCCTGTGCTGGGCAGCGATGGAGGTCTGTGAAGGGGGGACAGAAACATCTTTCTGCTGGGGGAGGACAATGGCAGGACCTCCCAGTAACTGCAGCTGTGTCGGGGCTCTGAATACAACGGGCCACTCTTGGCAGTGCTACTGAGGTCTGCCTCTTGGAAAGCAGCACTGTGATTCAGCTGTCACTCACCTCCCAGCAAAGGGAGCTTTGAAAAGGCGCCTCTGCTGCTCTCCTGGAGTAGCAAATATTTCCTAGGCCTGTGCTGGTGAATGGGAGAGATTGCCATTGTCCTCCTTCCCCTCTCAGGCTTGCTGGGCTTGCTCTAAATGGGCCTTTTGCAAGGGAACAATAAGCCCAGCGAAGGGTCCAGGTTGCACATGTCTGAGCAGTGAGAACACTCCAGCACTTGTTCATTGGCTCCTGTGATGTGAAAAGCTGTGCTGCCGACAGGGCAGGGGGTTTTCCAGCCACAGCTGTGGTTTGTTTTCTCTCTCAGGTTGTGCTGCTCTGAGTGTACATCTGCACGTTTCAACTAATTTCCTAGAAAATATTTTCACCCCAAGATTTACGCTGGCCTCAGAAATCTGTTTCCTTTTGCAGCTGGAGTTCTGTGATAAGTTTGCAGTGAAACCCACCAGGCAGGTGGGACCTGAGTCCACATGGCTCTGCTCTGATAAACTCGAGCTTAGGTTTGGTAGAATATCCCCAAACTTGTATTGCCTCGTGGCTTTGCAGCATAAACCACACACACCTCTGCTTCAAACCTGACTGAAAAGCCGTGGCTTGGGCTGATGTTCACAGGGAACTTCAGGGCCAGAAGATGTTGTTTCTCAGGAATCTGTACAGAGACAAAAGTACAATTTTCTGCCTGGACCATGGAACATTTTCTAGTTTTCCTCTGACCTTCTCATGAAGCTATCAGTGTCACAGAGTTGCGCGCTGCTTTTCTACACAACTGATGTCATTCCTGCCCTCTTTCTCCCTGCTGCAGCTGAAATAATGATTTTTGTGTCTGCAGCATTGATTTGTAAGAATGTTTTAGTATTCTGAAGCTTTTATTTATTGGGAAAGAGGACCAGGTCCTACCTAAGGAAGAAATGGGTTTGGACTCCCATTGGAAGGGTTATGCTGTACAATAGAATACAATAAAAACTTTTCACAGGAAGACAAATATACCATGTTACAATCTGGATTTCTCATCTGAAAATCAGAAATACAGCCATAACGATCTTTGGGTCGTTAAAAAAAAATCTTTTAGTTCTTAAACCCCACCAAGATCCCAAACATAGTAGAATATATTCACTTCCTCTACGTGCAGTATTTCTTTTTAGGGGTCATACAGCAGTGGCCTAAGAGTGCCTTAAGACCAGGAAGAGCATTCAGTGACTCACAGTGTCCTTACTCCTCCAAAGTGTGGCTGACACCATGGGCTTTGTTTCCCAACATTGCCTGTGTAGATGCCTGAGGGATTAGAGAATTTTTCAGTATATATAATCTCTGCTTACATACTCCTACAAATCAATGTCAGCTTTTATTTAAAAAAAAACTATCAGAAAAATTAGTTCTTTGTTCTTTTCAGACGTTCAATGGTCTGATTTTTCTCCTGCGCTAATCTTGCTCTAGTGCAATTTGCGCTGGTGCTTTTCCTGATTTAGGGCTGTCTGAGTGAAAGGAGAATCAATGCTTCCTTTGCAAAGTGACTCGGACTGCAGCCTGGCCACAGCACCCCGTCAGCAGGAAGTTTGCAAAATTGAGGTGACCGCGCCCTGGCTGTGAGTGCGGGGCTTCTGCGCTGTGCCGTGTCCTCCAAATGCCAGTGAGGAAAATCTCTTTGGAAGTTTCTGCCTTGCTCATCCCATTTACTGAAACTAAATTTCAAGAAGCTAATCGGGCAGAGAGTGCAAAGGATGAAATGTTAGAAATCAAATTAATGAAGCTGCATCACCAATTTGTGACCTAGAAGACTATTAGGAGTGATCAGAATTAATTAACTCTCCTTTGCGATGCTTCAGAGGAAGCCAGCGAGCACGGAGACAAAGGACATGGATGGGATGTGACTACCTGGGCCGGCTGAGGCAGTGGCCAGGCTGGCCCCAGCCCCGCTCCAGCAGCCACTCGTGGAGCACAATTAGCACAACAGGGCAGGAGAGTTGCCACGGTCCCTTCCTGTGTCCTGCTCAGCCACGCTTGCTCAGGGACACGTTCAGGGATGAAGCTGTGAAGAAGCAGCCATCCTGTTATTTGTGATGGAAGTGCAGGGCTGGCTAAAGGTACAATTCCCAGAAAAGGTCTCATCACTGCTCCCTTTCCATGAATTGGTTGGTTTGGTTTAAGCTCTGTTTGCAGGTTGAGGTTGGAGGCACCTGATGGCAAGTGGCCACCTCTCACTCCATCTTGGAAACCTGGCAGCAGCCACCAGACACAGAGAAACCATGACATGAGATCTTGGTATTTTCCTGGTTTATTCAAAGCCAGGACTGAGTTCTAAACACTTCTAGGGAAAGATGATATGTGTATTAAGTTGTAGTTTCTTTTCTTTCAAAGGTCAGAGTTTTAGACAGCTCTGGCTGATGGTTGCCAAAATTAATTGGTCATTTGGGATACTCAGTGATACGAAGTCAACTTCTTACTGAAGTGAATGTGAAAGGTAATACGTACTTTAGTAATATTTGGGAATTTTAAAGGAAGTGAATATTTTCCTCACCATTCTTTTTGGGACAAATATGGAGAAAGAAGATATGTAATCGTAATTATTTTCACTAACCAGAACTGCAGTGTTTCTTCTTGCATCAATAAATTCTTTTCATACTCTAAACTGCCCATGGGAGGAAGAATTGGTGAAGAGATGGCTGCAGTTTCTTGAATAATGCATTGTTTAGTAAATGGACTGTCCGATCAGGAAATAGTCCTCTGAATATGATCAACATCGACACTGCTGGCTGGACAACTTACAAAGGAGCATTTTGAAATTAATTTGATGATTATGAAAATGTCTTGGATCCTTTGCTGAAGGCTAAATAAACACAATTAAAATATTCTTAGTTTTCAATGTGCTTTGTTCAGTTCATTAAGTGTAACTAGAGCTTCCAGTTATCTGCATTTAGTTTTTCAAAAAATCGGAGGGTATTTTTAGAGCAATGTAAAGCTTATTGCTAATTACACCTGGGGGGAAATCTCATTAGATATTCATTTGCTCTCAGAGCTTAAAACAATTCTAATGAGCTGCATTAGTTGTGATAACACTGACTGACTCTCTCTTGTCTGCTCCCCCTGGCTTGTCTGAAACAAACAAAGATTCTGTGGAGCCTGGAGCTCAGCAAATGTGACCTTGGCTATCTTTGGGACCGCGGGGAGAGAGGAGTCCGGAGGACAGGGAGAGTCTGCTGCAGTCCCAGCTTGGAGCTGGGGTGCTGGATGACCTCACAGCCAGGACACCGGAGCAGGGGAGAAGCCTTGTGCTGCCCCTGCTGTGCCCAGGAGGGCCAGGCCCCCTTCCCAGCCCTTCCTGCCACCTCTGCTCAACTGATGGTTTGAGGTCTGGTCAAGGCCCCAAGAGCTGGCCTGGAAAGCTCCCATCAGAGGCCTGACCTACCTCCTTCCCTAGAGAACGAGCCATCCCTAGGCCTTGCCCAGCCAGGTCTGTGCCGCTGGGGCTGGGGAGCCCTTTGGGAAAACCCAGAGGAGCAGCTGCTTTTCCTCTTCTCAAAGCTGCTGCTCAGAGTGGCCCACAGAGTAAAGCTTTCTCAGCCAGGGTGTCTGCCGGCACGACACCATGAAGAGCAGCAAGCTTGGTTCTCAGTCCTCTGCTCCACCAGCTGCCGGAGGAATTACTGCTTTGTCTCTGTTTCACCTGGAGATTGGAAGGGTCCCTGGAGAGGAACCATCTCTGCCTTGGATGACCTAAACACAGGACAGTGAGAGAAGCTGAAGGGAAGGGTTGCCTTGCCTTGCCTTGCCTTGGTGGAAGAACATGGAAGTCAGGCAGATAGAGCAGAGCCGTTTCCACTTCTCCCTACACCAGTACATTTTGGATGAACTGGGCAGCCGGTGAAGAGTTCAGTCCTCGATGGACTTAGAAATTATTTGCGGCTGGTCTTTCTGTTGCTTCGCACTAAGCACCAGCCATGGCTCAAACTCAAAAAACAACTGCCTAAATTAAGTGTTGATATCACTCCTTTTCATTTTATAAATGTAGCATCTTTGTCCAGGGCAATGAGAACACACAGAGAAAACAAACTGCAGCCACTCGCCGTGATGGACAGTAACAAGCCCATGAGACTGGGAATGTGTTTAAATCAGCTCTTTCTAATCATGCAGAACAACCTAGTGGCCTGGGAAAAAAACAGTTTTTGTGGCTCTGTAAGCAAGGTAGGATCTTCATCTCCTCATGTGGCATGCCAGGAAGGAAGCTGCTTGTGCATACAGGTGTCTCAATAAGTGGCATGGCAGAAAGGTGGCTGTGAGTCCAGACACTCCTTGGAGACCAGGGAGACTCAATGTGGGTGTAAAGTGGCACACTGAGACAGGTTTACTGCTGCTTCGGGGAGAGGCTATGAATTGAGCAGCAGGTAATGGTGTAGGAATGATCACACACAGAGCAGGATATATGGGATTCTTTGGTAATTGGGGACATTTTGGCATTGGAGCTGAGCAGGTGAGAACAAGCTGCCAGAGTCTGCTCATCAGCAGGAAGAAAAGGCCTGGCTGCAAAGACAGAAACTAATTTTGTTTTAATCTATTGGTTGTAGAGTAGAGAAAAGGCAAGTAGAAATATCAGGCTTGGCTACTGGCAGAGAGAATACACCTGAGTCAGAGAGAAGCTGCCTGGACCAAAGTTGTAAGTAGAAAGGTGGAAACCAGACTTTATTCCTCAAAGGATAAGAGAGCACAGAAAATGAAGCTTTCAGGGAGCTGAAGGGTGTGAAGTGGATGGTTGGTACCAAACCCCCTACTCCATGGCTCTCTTATTAAAGAGGTTAAAGGAACTGTGGGTCTAAATTGGAAAGGTTTTCACAGGCACATCACAGAGCTGAAGTGTTTTGCAGGAGATTCCTCAAAGGTGGAAGGCGGACAGCCTCCCACCATTATTTAAGGAACGACCCAGATGTGCACCAGGGTCTTGCAGGGAAGTTCGTTTCCCTTCAGGTGAAGACAAGTCTTAGAAAATGTTTTAATAGATGAAAGGTGGCCTGTTGAGAAACGCACAGCTTGACCAAAGATAGCCAGTATGGTTTCCGGAAAGGACCTTTTCTGCCTCGCTAACTTTTGGAAATTTCTTTTTTTAGAACATACACTCCTGTCGGCATAGACAAGAGGCTAAGCAGGAGTCAGGAGAGGCTTGGATCTTCAGACGGTGTTTGACAGGGTCCCGCGTCGGAGGTTAATGTCTAAAGGTGGGGAGTTGGAAAGGGGAAGAATTGGCTCACTGATTGAAAATTGGCCAGAGGACAGGAGCAGAGTGGGGAAAGGAGGCATAAATAGAAGCCTTTCAAGATGAAAGACAAGTTAATAAAGGAGCGTGTACTGTAGGAGACTGCACTGGCAGATCCTGGTCTTTCTGATAGTTACAGTGTATGAAAGACTTGGCTGAGGACATAGAAAGCAAGATTTCCTAGTTTGCAGATCACATCAGATTTGGGAGGAGTGGTGAATAATGAAGAATTCCAATACAGACAAAGTGGAGACCACTTCTATGCTTTGATATGATGACAAACACAGACCTAGACAGAGCAAGACATTTTACAGCCACATATTGGGTTACTGGTATCTAACTTCTTTTTAAAGAGTCTGGGATGGTCATTGGTTTTAATACTTCCCAGTAGGCTTTATTTCTTGCCAAGCTGCTGGAAGAGGCTCACTGAGAGTCTGCTTGTGTACATAGTAAATTTTATTTTCTGTTTTGGCTGATAGAACTCATGATAGAACAACCGCACGTGTTCGAAAGGACAGAAAGTAGGACTGAATGAACTGGTTTAGGAGGAACATACAGAGGGTCCTTTCAGGTTCAGCCCAAAGGTCAGAATAGTCAATGACCTTGGAGAACAAACTGAATCCACCAAACCCACACATAGAGTAAAACCCATCCGGCTCCAAACTGAAGCGGCGTCTTTCCAGTATGTCTCATCCTGCAGTGGTGAACAACACTAGCCAAGATGAAGCCTAAAGGAGTAACATGATTCTGCTCTGGTCACACTGCACAGCTGGGGAGGTAATTCACGTGTCTGTGTGTAACCAAAAGGAGCCTGGTTGACACTGGGGGAGCAGATCTGTCAACTGGTCTGTCTTGGCTCTCTTGAGTTCAAAGGATCAATGACATTTTCCACTGTCTCAGGATGAGTACAGTGTTGCTGGAAGGAAGAGGTGTCTGTGCTAATGCTTAAGTCAAGTTTCTCCAAGTCAGCTTCAGGTGTTTGGGAGGAAGTGTTGAAAGAAGGGGATCCTTGGCAGCCAGTGCTGCGGGGAGAGGCAGCTGCCCACAGCCAGGCTGAACATCACCTCAGTGCCTCTGCCAAGGCCATGGACATCAGGGTCCCCAGCCAGGCTGGGGCCTCTTTGGAGATTGCTGACCTCAGCCACGTAAAAGCACTGAGCTTGTGGAATGAGATGGAGTTCAGCTGTCTGAATACGCACAGAGGTGCTCCTTGAGATGCTTCAGAGCTTCTCCCAGAATGTCTGTTTTGAAAGGAACCTCTGAGTGTTTTACATCAATAGTGAAAGTGTCCTCACTGGGGACTTTCCCCAGACCTACTCCTCAGTGATTTATTTCTTGTCCTCCAACTAGGCTTGTGTAAATTCCTTAGGTTATTTTTTGGGTACTAATTAACTGTGCAGTAGGAATCATATTATACAACTGGTAATGAGCAAAATCTCAGACACACTCATACACCAACCAAACCTTGGCAAATTGTAATTAGCTCAGGACTTGATACTCCCTTATTCTCCATTTCATTTTTTTTTTCCTGAGGAAAAAAAAGCCCTACATAATGAGCTCTTTGAACCTAAATCAAACAACATTTTCAGTGGGGACAGGTAATGAAATGTTAGTCAAACCCATTGCAATGGGCAGATCAATCACTGCCTTGTAAGATGTAAAAAGGAACTCTGAGACAATGGTGGCAGAAGGGCTCCGTGTCAAATCTTCAGGCACGGGCTCTGTGGGTCACACAGGTGTGGAGTGGGGAGCTCTGTCTTTCATTCCCAGTGTGCTCGGAAAAGCCAGTTGCCACTTCGCTGAAAGCAGTGGGATTGAGACAAGAAAAGAGGCTTTCTCTTTTGGATCAAGCCAGCAAATTCTCTGTGCCAAGAGGGAACCTGGAATGGGTATTAAGTCTTGCAGGAATGCTGAGGGAACTGAATATGTGTTCTTGGCCTCATGGCAACAACAAGGGAGCGTATAAAGCAAACAGTTGTGAGCTACTGAGCTCAGCTGCTCACCAGGGAGATGAGCAGTTTGCTGGAGCTCCAGTTTCCACATTAGCATCATACAACAGCCTCATCTATTAGTACAGTGTGCTCTCATGTTGGAGATGCTGTTGCAGCACCGAATCACTTCCCAAGACACTAACGTTTTCGTTTCTCCTCAGCAATAAGGCTTTTTGGAAAACAAAATATTGGTCCCCCAAGAAATTCTGGTATTTCAGGGTTGTTGTGGTTTTTTTGTCCTAAATTGTGATTAAAATCAAAATGTTGAAATGTTATATTAGTCAAAATATCTGAAATATTTCAGTTGGAAAAAAACCTGCAAATCATTTCCTAGTGTCAGAGATTATATATAACAATAAAGTATATAGGGATATAGAGTTCAGAATGTAGGAACAAATTGTTCAGAAGTATTCCTATTTCAAGCTTTGTTGAGCTGCCCACGTTCCCAGGGAGCACTTCTGTTCTTGATGAAATAGCATTTCCTGATTTTTGACATTTGGTCAAAAGCATTCAGAGCATCTCTGCTCAGCCAGAGTGGCTGTGGCAAGGGCGGGCACAGCTCTTTTCACCCAATTTGTTTAATGTTTGTTTTTGCTTCAGCTGTAACCCTGAAAGTCTCTTAGTCTTGCTCTACCTTTAGCATTATCTCTCTCTGCGTTATTACTGCATGATTTGGAAATTAAATCCGAGCTGTGACCTTTTGTCATGCGTGTTGGAGGATTTGCTTTTGGAGTAGACAGTGGCAGTGATGGGATCGATGGCTCTTTCAGCAGTGAACTGGTTCTCTGTACTGACAGGCACTTCTCACCTGTCAATGTGCTACTTACTCTCCTCCAAGTCCATGGGACACTTTATCTGTCTATCTGTCTGTCTGTCTATCCATCATCCTCTAACTGGGCTGCTGAGCCTTGGTGCCTGCTGAGCACACACCTTGGGTAACACCATTCATCACCTGCCTGATGAGCCTGTGCTTGGAGTTGCTTGAAATACATAAAGTGCTGCTGGTAATTTGCTTTTTCGGAGTCTTTCCCGGGATTCAGACCATTGTGGCTGAAGGTGCCTGTTCCCTGGAGGTGGAAGGAGGAGCACCACCCCAAAGCAGCCTCTGAGGAGGGGTTGTATTTCTGTTTTCCTCCTTTCTTGGGCAGAGATCCTGGTACAGGTTAATCCTTGAGCTGGGCACTTCCACCCTTGGTATTTTATTGTCTGGCACGCACTTTGCAAGCCAAATTGATTAGTGCTCACCAAGGCAAGAGCCCAAGTCTCTTGGCCTCTGCAACAGGCCTTCCCTGACATTCAGACAGCCTCGGGGCCTTTACTATCTTTCTAAACACTTTCCTTCTCTCCTGTAGAGCTGCCTTATTACAGCAATAAAAATAACAAGGTCCCCGCAGACCTCTTTATAAAGAACAATTTAGAGGCAGGAGTAAGTGTGAGGATTGGGATGAAAATAGGCTATCACAGTGCTAATGTGATATACAGGTCCGACCCGTGTATTATATTGGCACGGGGAGGTTGTGTGTCCTGGGAAGCAGGGGCTCAGTGTGGGACTGCTTTGGGTGGCTGCAGACAGACAGAAGCAGTGGGTTTGACACCCACCCCACGGGAAGGGCCCGTCACAGCCTGCAGTGACTGTGACAGGTTCTGTCAAACGTAGGGAACACAAACACCAAAAGGACAATATTAATGTTTAGGTATGTTAGGTTGGAACAACAAATACAGTATGAAATCCTGGATCCCATGTTACTCCCTTGTTTTCTGTGGGCATTTTCAAGTCCTTTTCATGGTCTCCATCAGAAGCAGCTGGGTTGAAGAGAGATGTACAAAACAAAGGCAAAAAGGTGAAACCACTCCAGATCCCACCTCCTACCTCAAGTTTTGCTGTGTGTCTGCCCCTCTGATCTGTGTTGCTTCAGATAGCTGAGGAGACACAGGCACAAAGCAATGGCAGATCAGTTACTGAGCTTGCCCAGAGCAAAGCAGAGGGTTAAATGGCTTGCAGGGGTGGCAAGAAAAGGTAATTGAAGCTTTTGCTGGTGGTCTGGGGGAAGAGGAAAGGAGAATGGAGTGGTGTCCCTTATGGAAGAAGTATTTCTGAACTGAGAACCTGCTGGTGGTGGAACTGCTATTTTCTTCCAAAGGTCAGAAATCCCAACTGGTACATGGAGCAAAAGAAAGGGCTCAGCTGCAGCAGGGGCAAGGGCAGCCACACCATGGAGACAAAAGGCAAGAACTGCAGAAAATGAAAGGATTTTATTCCCATCTCCTGCTTCATTTCAAATGGAGGGTAAAGACAAAACAGGCTGGGATTCCTGAGGAGGATTTCAGGTGTCTACATTGCATGCACTTCTGTCAGGAGGGGAGCAGTTTGAAGGATGACTTGTGTTACTAGCACCAGCACAATATTACTGTATTATCTTTATGTTTTTAAAAAAACACCCCGTATGCATTGCAAGACGTGTGAAAACACAGCAGCTTCAGACATCAGTGAGGTGGAGCAGATAGAAATATAAAGGCTTATTAACAAAAGGTTGATGTATGAATCACAGACACGTGTTTTTGTCCTCCTGCTCTACATATATTTTTTTTATTTTATGTTGTTTTTCAGAGGAAGCGAGGTGTTCCTCTGCTTACACAGAAATTTTGAGTACCTGCTGCAGGGTGTTTTATTCTGTGAGCCTTTCATCCAGAATGGTTGCCCTCCAATACCTCTCAGTGTGAAAGGCTCCTGCTCTGCCTGGCAGCTGGAGCAGAAAGTGCTCCAAGCATGGGAGCCCCGACAAGGGGGCTCTTCTACTGACTTCCACTGAGGTGTGCTAGATTCCAGTGTTTGCTCTCAGCTCAGGAGAGCAGCCTCTCTGGGCAGGAGGAGCTGCCCAGCGCTGGGATTTCCTGTGCGACATCTGCCCTGCCGGCAGATTGAAACACGGCCAGATGAAGGCCCTGGAAAACCCAGAAAGGCTTTACCTGGAAACCTCATTAAAGGGAAATGAAATTGCCTTTGCTCTAACCACACTCAGTGATAGCTGTAGCAGCTTGGCCTGTCACTTCCTGTCACTGCCCTGCTCATAGGACTTGGCTTGGCTCAAGAGCTTGCAATGCTCTGAGACTGCACCCAGAACCTGTCCTGCATCTTCTACATCCAGGTGATTCCAGGCCAAGTCTAGTGTTGCAGCTGCATGGACATAGGAGAGGATTGAAGCCTGTTGCTTTCATTTTTAAAGTGTAATGAGAAATTACAATCCGCACTAAGGAATTCAAAGCTGAAATTGCACTTTTCAAGGGGTGCTGTAACTCCTGGTGATCACAGCAGCAACTCTTGCCCCAGCACAAGAGCCAGAGTCTCAAATACACCCTGGAGGCATTGCATAACTTCATCATAAAAAAGATTGATGTGAAAAAGGCTTTTTGTCACTCAGTATAGCTAAGGGAGAAAAATCCGATGACAGAGGAGGTGCAGTTTGCCAGTGTCTGGTGGGACTCACAGAGCCACGTGCTTGGTGAACGTCTGGCCTCAAGGCTGGTGTGGGGACAGAGGAGGGAGCAGGAGGAGTGAAACGAGGCAGCAGGGTAAGGCGTTGTCTGCAGACTTTGAAATACAGGTGTACATAATGCTGAAAAAGCAGAATGAATGGTAACCTATTTTGTGGCTTTTTGATGTCTAACTGAGCTGCCAGCTCTGGTAACAGCTTTGTTGGTAGCTGTCTTACAGCGGAAGGTGTGTTGTTCTTGCTGTCCTGCCCGTGCTCTCACTGGGAATGGCCACGATGGCTGAAAAGCAGACCCCTGTGTCCCCCAGTGACAGAAGGCAGGGCTGAGTTAGAGCCTTTCTTTCAGCAGCAGACTGTGTGTCTCACAGCCCTCCTGCTCAGAAGTGCCCCACAGGGCTGAACTTCAGCTAAATGGCCAGAGGGGTGGTTTAGCTGTGGCCTTGCCAGTGTTTGCCAGGGGAACAGCTCTGCTGGTGCTGAGCTCTGCCGTGGCAACAGGCAAGTGAGATGGGCACAGCTTTCGCAGGCCTTGGCCTCCTGGTGCCACCATTGGCCGTGTACCTGGGCAGCTGAGGCCAGGGGAACAGAGTCCTGATTTTGTTTGGCTCAGTACCACTCCATTCCATCCTCTTGTTTTTGTCCTGGCTCATTCCTTGGCTCCTCTAAGATGTAACTTGGCAGGAGCACAATGCCCAGTGCACACACTTGGCAGCCCAGCTCTTGCTCCATGGCTTGAGGGTTGCTAAATGAATGATGCAACTGACTTCTGAATCCAGGCCTCTCTTGCATATTAAGTTACTGTTTCCTCCTCAATATGTTTTTCTGTACTACAGGCAAGTCCCTCTGGTCTTTCTTTCTGCTTTAGTAAGGATTATCTGCCCCATATAAAAAGCCTACCAGAGCTGTCCAACATTTGGGCTGGTCCCAAAGAAACTTAAGGACCCGCAGGGCACTGTTTAAAAAATATAAAACAATGTCTTTCTGTGCTATCCTCCGCAAAACCTCCTGCTGACCAGCTGACTCGTACTCCAGGCAGTCACCCTGCAGCCCCCGGCTCTCCCACTCCTCCTCAGCAGTGGAACAGGCCGGGCTGTGGCCAGCAACACCTCATTTGTCCATCGCTGGAGGGGAGCGTGCAGCTCAGCTCTGTGCCTGCCCTGGGAAGGGGCGGCTGCCGGGAGCCCCCTGGCAGAGTCTCCTCCTCGACTCGTTCGAGGCTTGCGAGCACGAGATTGCTGTAATATTGAGCGAGGTTTTCCAACACATGCTTTTCTCTGGCAAATCGCCACCCACAGAGCCGTGTGCCAACATAACACTTTGACTTAAAGAGGGAAAACTGCCAGATAAATGTTTTAGTTGCAGGCCTGTTTCATTGTTGAATTCTGAAATCTTGGCGACAGCCTTTGCCAGTGGATGGGGAAGCAGCCTTGCTGTCGATGCTGGTGAATAGGGACTACAGCAAATGTGTTCAGGGATGACATTTGGTGGACATCACCCGCCAGCTAATTACGTTCTGTTCCCTGTTTCTGCACCAAAGGCATGCAGAGCGGATCGGGGACAATGGAGTGATGCACCCTGTAATTGTCCAGTGGTCAGCAAGCAACAAGATTTCTTGTGATTTTGAGGAATACAGCAGTGATTTGAGGGCACTTTCTGGGCCTGCAGATTGCTTGCTCAGTGTGATGCCCGTCTTTCATGGTTAGGAGGATATGCCCCTGGGATAAGCAGCACTTCACCAGGGTACAGCAGTACTAGACTAAAGGAAAAATTTCATTGCACTTGAGTTCCTGGAACAGGGGTGGAACACAGCTCTGCTCCCTCTGTTCCATGCTGGAACCCACCTGCTGGGGTATTGCCACCCCTGGGCTCTGTTAGCCACATGCGGCCTCTCCAGCTACCCTGGACACAGAGAAAACAGGCTGTGGCTGCCCAATCCAAGCACAATGTCATCAGCAGATCCTTCTGTAACAAGGATTAACACTACTTTGTTTCCCTCTGTCTGGATCTACAAGCACAGAACAATGTGTGCTCTTCTGCCCCAGCCACAGAGAACCAGACATGAGCAAAATGTCAAAGAGTTAAGCAATAGGAAGGAAAAGGCTGAACTTCCCTGTGAAAGCACTACTTACAATAGAAAAAACCTGCAGTAATTGCTGTTTTCTAAAGAAACCCTTGTTTGCATGGCCTATGTCTTCCAGGGTAGCCACCTACACGGCTTTTCTTCATCAGGGATCATTTATTTTGTTTTCAGATCATTGTCTACACTAATTGTCTTAAACAAGAGTAACTTCCTTTCTCTTTATTCCCTAGTGGTCTTGATAGGTTTTAATTACCTTTAGGTGGTTCTCCGTATAATTGCACATCAAGTTCATTAATGATCACAATATGTTCACCTAATAGGTTTCCATTAAAATCCAATGGGTTCCCATCAAAATGAGTAATGGGAACTGACAGAAAACTCACTAAAATCCCAGTGTCTTTAGTTACAGTGAATTAAACATTGTGTCTATTAAGAAAGATAAAAACAAATGTCAAGACAAAAAAAAAAATCATCTCCCAAATTGATAAATTTATATGTACAGAGTTCTGCAGAAACTAGCAAAAGGCTCTTGCTGCTTTAGGTCTAGTTAAGCAGTGAAGTTTTGCCTTCTTGACCATACCATTAAAGCTCAGCGAAATGAGCAGGAAAGAAAAGGCTGACTCCATAGCAGTGCAGTTTTGGAGGAGCAGAGGGGTGTGGATCCCTTGGATCAGTCCAGTCCCTGTCCCAGCTGCTCCCCGTGGGTCCTGGGGAGCCCCGGAGAGCACACAGGGCTGGGTGTGCTGGGTGGAGCAGGCACCTGGGGCTCCTCCCGAGGCCAGATGCGTGCCCGGAGCCCTTCCAGGCACTCCTACCCCTGCACCTTCCACTACCAGCAGGTCCTGCCTCTCTCATCTGCCCCAGCCCCTCTCACTTTCCCTGGCTCCCAGCTGCAGTAACCTCCCGAGGCCCTGCAGCAAACTGGAGCAGCTATTTTTCCGTTCTGCTCTCTTGACCCTTGATCTCTTCAGTGACTGGCAGCCCAGGTGCTTTCCAGGGACCGTTGGAAAGGAGAGGTCATTCCTGCATTTTAACTAGGAATGTCTCGAGGCTGCGAGGTGATGTCAGCCCTGGGGCTGTTTGTGTCCTCTCATTCCATCTGGATCTTGTAGGGTAAGAGCATCTTTGAGCTGACAAAGTGCCCAGGACAAACCTTTTCATCTGTACCTGAGCTGCCCCTGCAGTGTTGAGCTCCACTGAGTGGTTCTGCTGCTACGTGTGGGCTTCTGCTACAGCAAGCAGGACTTTGGAGAAAAAAAATCAAACTGCTCTAAATTCCAGTAAGCAAATCTGTGACTCTTCATGGCAACTCCACATTATTCCCAGGTTGTTTGCTATTTTCTCTGTTCTTCCTTCCCTGCTGCCTTCATTATCACGCTGAATATCACCAGGGCAGCATGACAAGAATCTAGAGAGACACATTATTAGGACAGCTGTGTTCATACCTCTGAACTGCAGCATTTGTTAACAATTCTGAGCTTGAAGAGGGGGAGGATGGCAAAATCTGCTTTTCCATATTAGAAAGATGTATTTTAACAGGGTGTCTGAGTGAGTTACATACTTCAGTGGCCAGTACTGACCACTCAGGGACCTCTCTATTGCTCTGGCACATAGAAGACCCCTCGGAGTGGCACAGACTTGGCAGGGGGGTGTCAGATGTGCCCCTCCAGAGTGACCCTTGGCTGCTCTTTGCACCGTAGATCCAGTTTCGTGTGCCCAGGCAGCTCTGACCCCACACAGCAGTGACATTATAGAGCTCTGTGTGCCCAGAGGCAGGATGGTGACTGGCAGACAGAACTTCAGCAGCACTGACCAACAGGCTCCTGCAAACAAGGGGCAGACTTGGAGTGCAGCAGCCCCTGCTCCGAGCCTGCAGCTGGCAAACCAGGAGCAGGACAGCAGCTGGAGTGGCTGGAACTTGAGGCAGGGATGTCCAAAGCTGGGATGTGATATGCCAAAGGACTCGGTTTGTGGTGAGTTCAGCCTTGGTTTCGTTGCCACAGAGGCTGTGTGCCTTTCACTGTCACTTTGTGAGAAGGCTGCCGCGGGTGCAGAGGGCAGCTGCGCTGTGGGGTCAGACTGCCTCACGCTGGCCTCCAGGGACATGGGCTGCCTCGCCTGAGAAACACGGCTCGGGAGAGGAAATCTGGGCATTGCTTTTCCTCTTTTCATTCCCCTGGGTGTCTAAGTTGGGAATGCAGAGCTGCCGGACACAGACCTTTCCTTTCCTGTTCCAGCCAAGTGCCAGCAGCCTTTCAGGGGTTCCCAATGCCCTCAGCAGGAGACAGAAAGTGAACGGAACTGGCTTCTTGCCACAGAAGAGCTTTTGTGCCTGTTGCAGGCAGCTTCCTATAGTTCCCTTGGTGCCAAGAGGGGAACCAGAGGAAGTTCCTACAGACAGAAATGTGTTATTACTATTTCCTGTTATGAAAAGCCACTAATGCAACAAATCTTAGTGGTTTCATTTGTTTATGTCGAAATGAACCGAGAAACTTTTTTTTTTTTTGGTCATGTGTAATTAACTTGTGATTTTTCTCCGCAGTTGCTGGAGGTAATTTAGCATTTTAATTAGCTCTAAGCTACAAGCACATGCCTGACCTTAGAAAGAAACAAAAAAACTGTTTTCTGGCACTTACAAGTAAATAAAATAGTCCTCTTCTCCTCTTGCCACCATCTTTTATTCAGTGCTGCTAAAAGGTACCAGAGTGTCAACCTTGGAGATTGAGTCTCCTTCCGAGCCTGGAGACCCTGTCTGTTCCTGAGGAGCTGTTGCTGAAGTGCAGTACATTCCTGTGCCGTGCTGACCTGATCTGCTTGTTACACTCAGTCACAGCTAAATAAGCATCTGCAAGAGAATGCAGCGAGGGCAGGACGTGGAGGGCAGCCTGAGGTTTGCAGAGCTGCCTTCTCCCCTCCTCGTTCCTTCTTTTTCCGTGCCCTTCCCTCATTCTTTGGCTGCAGATGTTTTCAAGCCATCCCGATTGCACTGGTCTCCAGTTGGTCCCATTTTTTTGTTGACTGGCTTTTTTTTCTTTCCAGCAACACATGTGCTTTGCTTTCTCTCCAACTCTGTCACTTTTTATTAACTCAAACAAAATGTAGGGAAGCAAACACCTCTTTGGAAATACTTTCAGTCATTTGATATGATACCGTCTGAGAAACGCTGAAACCATTCCAGGGCTCCGAGAGAGCAGACTGTGGTGGTGTCAAGGAGAGTTCTCCAGCACGTGCAGCTGGGTGCACAGCTCCTGTTACAGCCCGTCAAGGCTGGTGTGTCCATTCCTGCTCTGCCCGTGGCACTGCTGCTGGCTCTTCCAGCAGGGATCTGCAGAGCAAGGCCCTGTGACAAGGCGTGCACATCACACAATTGCTTGTCCAGCCGGGCTTCCTGATAATCCCCGTCCCATTCCAGCCATCCCAGCTCAGCTTGCATGCAGTATTTTACACATTTGAAACACTAATATGGGCCAGACAGTGAACAGCTCCACGGTGTCCTTGCCAAAGCTGGGATCAGAGCACCAGTGTGAGTGTGTGGGTCCAGCTGACCTCGGTGCAGTCTGGCTCCTTTACATCAGCTGAGAGTCTGGAGTATTGGGAGTGCAGTGGGCTTGGCTTCAGAACTGAGGAGTGGGGACATGGAGATCTGGACTTGCAGGGTTTGTGGTTTCACTGAACATAAGGCCCCTCCTGGCTGCAACAGGAGTTGTGAGTGCTCAGCACTTCTTAAAACCAGACCTGCTATCTGGCTTAACACACCCAGTTACACAGGTGTGTGTCCTGCTCTGTGGGAAACTGCACTCAGCTTTGGCATGGCTGAAGGGAGACAAAATATTTAACATTAGGAAGAACATTTTGTCAAGAGAGACCACTTTGCAGCACAGGCCAAACTAGGTAGGTGTGAAAACCACACACAGGAAAGCTGAGCTGTGCTGCAGAGCCTGGCTTCTCCTGATGCTGCACGAGAAGGGAAAGCTGTACAACATGTGTGTGGAGCCCCAGCTCTGCTCCGTTTTTAATGGAAAAGCTCAGGTGTTGTCCCAGATCAGACGTGAGATGTTGTTTGACACATGTGACTGCCAGACCAGAGAGGAAAGAGTATGTTTTCATATTAACAGTTCTTGGCAAGCTCCAGATTTTTTAGCTTTTCATAGTTTGCAGAAGTGCCAAGAACGGAGGCAAACAAAGGGTGAAAAATATTTCATTCATCCTGTGAACAGTGAGTTCAGGGACACCCGTTATTAATTGAGTCAAGTGCAGAGCTCTGGATCCAACCCTGGGCAGGAATGCTCTCTTTTGAGACCTGCCGCCTTTGGATCTTTGAAAAGAAGAAGAATGCTTTCTGCATGTGAAAGCAGTAAGTGGGATGGAGCAAATGCAGGGACAATTTAGTGGAACTCTGCTTTCTTGTCAAATTGAGCAGAAGATGTAAGTTTGTACATAGCAGAACTGAAAGGCACTTGCACTCTGGAAAACAGTTCATAAATTTCCTTGTGCTCCACACCCTCTCTATAATGTCCACAGCAGAGAACCCCTTTTTATTGCAGAGGGAGACATGCCCAAGGAAAGTTTTAGGGAATCCTAGCTACCTCCTGAATCTTCATTAACCTTCCCCATTTCAGCACTGTGGCTGTTTCTGCTACTGAGACAAGTCGTGAAGAGAGACAATGTTCTGTGAAGCAGGAGTCTTAAGATAACAAAAAAGAGAGTCTTTATACAAATCATGCTTTGAATTCGGGGCTCAAAAACTTACCAGGGCAAAAAAAAAAGCCTTTGGCACCTCTGTGTGGATTGTGTCGTTGCTCCTGCAGAACACTGAGCTCTCAAAGAGGCGGTGGTTGTGGGTGCCCAGACCCGGCTGCTCGGGCACCCCTGCTGCAGGGTCAGAGGGCAGCACCTGGGCAGCACCTGGGCTCTTCCCTCTCCGGGAGCTCCGACCTCGGGGATTCGGGACCACAGGCTTCAGCAACACTTTTCATTGTTGTGCTAACATCCAGCGATACAAGAGCTCTGTTTGGCTTGAAAGGCACGGGTTCAAACTGATGGGGATTTCAAGCCTTTGTGAGCAAAATAGTTCTTCCTCTTCCAGCCTTGATATATCAGAGTTCCAGCTTTCAAAAGCAAAAGGTATCAACAAGCACGAACTGCACCCAGGCACAGAAGTGGCTTTGCTGAGCAGTGTGTTTCAGTGGAGTGATTTAGGGAATCTCTCTATGTACAACTTGTGAACTCTGGCTGAGGTTACGGAACTGCTGCGTGAATGTTTCAAAGTATGTTGTTCCACATGTCACGTATCTTTCAGATCAAGCATAATGGAGGTCCCTCGTGTGTGAATAGGTCCCACTAATATGACAAAAAGGAGGGTTGCAGCCTAGGAAATGCCTCAGATGATTCTGTCTGAGAGCTGGAAGAACTAGAGAGCCAAACAGGGTGTAATGCTGGGCTTAAATGCAGCAGAACCCGAGAAGTTAAGGAAGAATTCACACTCCCTCCTGCACAGAGGAAGCGTGATAGGGAACACAGTGAAGAGATCACGCTTTCATCTGATGGAGAATGGTGTGTCCTTTATGACCCTGGGGCCAGCCACATTAAAGGATAACATTTACATAGGAGAGGAAGAAAGAGCTTAAGATATTTCACTGTCCTTTGGAATGAAGAGCTATTTTCTGCTGTCTCCAAACACTATTTCTCAAGCATGCCTTCTGATGGCTTTCAACAAGCCACTGAGTTATTTTACACACTTTAAAAGCATTCCTGATGGCCACTTTTCAGTTGCACACATAATTTTTGAGTTGATTTAGTTTCGACAGGCTCATGATATGCTGCCATGGGCACAGAGAGCTTCAAGTAGCAAGGTGTTGAAGAAGCAGACTGGTTTCTCTGAAGGAAACACAGTGCTTGAAGCACTTCAGTTCTGAAAGCCTCTCTTATCCAGTGGCAAGTACTGCTGGGAGTAATCAGCAGAGCTAATAGCATGTGCACAGGAAAGATTTTGCCCGAGTTTCCCTGTGGCCATGTAAATCCAGGTCCAGCTGATAACAGAAGATGAACACACTGCATGGAATGAGCTCCTCAGGTGCAAATAGCAAAATGGGTGTTCCAGCACAGGTGACACTCACACAAAGTGAGGGTGAGCACAGACATTCCGGGCTCCTTGCAGAGCCCCTCTCCAGAAAACAGACCTCTCTGATTTCTGTGATGGGAAGGAAACCAGGTGGCAAGAGCTCAGCTGGCCACTAGGGAATGAGCAGTATGCACAGGGAGCATGTCTCTGCAGGGTGCAGGAATGCAGCCAGGACATTCAGTTTGGGCTGCCAGCTCTGGGAATGGGCATTCCCAGCCACAGCAGTGTGGTGTGAGGCTGGGCAGTGCAGAGCCGTCTCGGAGTGTTCACACTGGAGCTGCAGCTCCCGCTCAGTGGAACCTGCTGTTTGTCGCTGCTGGGGCTCAGCCAGGGCAGGCCCCAGCCGAGGGGCTGGGTAAACACAAGGGGCTGAGCAGCACCACGCTCTGGGTGCAGCAGCTGCACACACCTGGGCTGCTAGATCCTGCCCAGCACTCCTGCCTCTGAGCCCACTTAGTCACGGCACTGACTGCAGCGTAGGCAAGCCCCATTAGAAATAATGCATAAAGGTTAATGAAACACTTGTAGCTATTTTAATAAGTGATTAATCTTTTATTACACACTGTTATACGGTCCAGCAGAGCAATAGATTGCTTTTAATTGTAGCTTATCATTATCTATGGTAACTTGCACTGATGTGCTGGTAACCATTTTGAACACATGCTGCTTATATATATAACAAGCCAACCACTCCAATTCATTATTTATTAATGCCTTTTGAGCAGTGTAAAACTGGGACTGTAACATGAAGCATAATCAGGGCAGGACTGGCTGGGAGTGCCTGGAAAGATCGCAGTGCTCGGTAAGGACTCACACAGGTGGCTGCAGGGAGTGTGAGCAGTGGGGCTGGAGGGATTGTAACACTCTGGGAAATCGGGAATGCTTCTGTGGGAAATTCCAGCTCAGCCCAACATGTCTTTCCCTGCAGGAACCCCTAAATGAGCAGCTGACCTGGGCCAGCCCTAACAGACAGTGGCCTAACTTTAAACCCTGCTGCAGGCGTCTGTCTTTGGCCACTGCTGGAGGTGGGACATTGGCTCAGTGAACCTCTGCCGTGACCACACACAGCTCTGTACCTTTATACCTCTACCAAAACCTGCCAGTGCAGCACATGAGTGTCTGTGGAGGCTCCTGCAAGCATCCTGCAGGGTCTCTGTCAGGGTTTGCTGTGTGTTCCTGACTGCAGTGGCAGTTCAAGGATGTGTGACACAGAAGGAGCCCATCTGCCAGTGCAGTAAGGGACTCTCCCTTATGCTTGTGGTTGGATGCAGGCTCCCACTCTCCTGCTTTCCGTGGTGCCTGAAATTTGCCTAGCAGCCCCTTTAGTTTTAAAATGTACATCAGTGATTTGGATTTACACACTGCCTGGGGTTTGTGTGGCTGTTCTTGCAGTGTGAACATGTGTGCTCTGTTTTGAGGTCTCTGTGCACAGAGAGCAGTTCTCCTCATTGTTAGCTCTGCTTAAATAAAAGCTTGTGAAAAAACCTCTGAGTATGAGTCACTATTCCACTCTCTGGGTCTTGATGTTACTTCTTAGAAAATGAAATGGGGAGATACTGTTGCATCCCCCTGATAATTGTCAGCAAAGAGGGTGATGTGAGTAATGATCTAATTTTATCACGTTGTGGTTTGAGGAGGCATCAGCCTGGCTGCAGGTCTGCAGCTAGAGTTGGCTGGCACAGGGTATCTGAAAGCCCTCACTGGGTCTGAGGCAAGATGGAAAACAGAACATGAAGGGGACACTCAGCTCAGGGTGCTCACTGATCCATCAGGGAAATGCTGGGTGTTCCAGAGCCAAGCAATCTGGTCATTAGCTCTTAGGAAAATCCCGTTTTCAAAGCAGTGTTGCTCTGAGTGGTCCCTTTCCCTGTGTGAGCCTGTGGGTGCAAGGACAGCTGTCTCACACTGACTCCCCTTCCCAGTTATTCTCCAGCTTTGGTGCTGTACCTGGCTGCATGGGCTGGAATTTGCCACATGATCCTTAAAAGCACTGAAGAAATGGCACAAAGGGCAGGATTCATGCCAGCTTATCCATCAGGATTACTTCCGTGTGTTTGTTCCAAGCCCAGTTTCTGCTGCTTTGCAAATCCCAAGGAGTTGTGGAGATGGAGATTCCTGTGGAGTGGGTAGCCCTCAGCCTGTTGAAGAGCCTGTGTTAACAGCAAAAATTTTCTTGAAATAGCAACATCAGTGGGCAGAAAAATGTCCAAGAGGTTTGGTTTGCCATGGCTTTCCTGAGGACCAGGGATGTGAGTCATCTGTAAATGAAGTATTTATAGGGACGGTCACCTTGGGGCACATGTCCTGCCTGAGGACGCTGAGCTGGGACAGGTGGGGACAGCAGAGTGAGGAACAAAGACCTGGAACCTGCACAACCAAATTACAGCTCTGCCTTAAGAGCAGCGCTGCTAACACATTCCTTTTCCTTCAGACTGACTCCAGGTCACACAACCCTTCTGCTTCTGCAGCAGTTTGATGAGTGTGTTTGTTACTAATCCCATCTCAGTGTGTTCTTTTTCCTTAAGTCATCCTGCAATTTACTGCTTCTGAGAAACCACAGACTGATGTGGTGCTAAAAACAAGGGCAACACCTTGGATGACAAGACTGTGCCAAGAAAAAGATTTCCTTTTTTCTGGAGCTGGAGAGAAAGCAGCTGCAGTTCAGGAGGCAAAGAACACTTCAGATCTAGGAGAATAAAATGCGAAACAAGTTTTTGTTATTTCGGGATCATGGACCCAGTCCTAGACCTTGTCTGAACATCCACTGAGTCTGAAATTATCCTAGGAAGCCTTTCCTGTTGATCCTGGGTCCTGTCAGGCAGTCCTCACAGTTACCCCAAACACCTTTGTTTAATGTTTCATTCAGTATCTGTAGATAGGTCTCGTTTTCATGCTGGAAGGTGCCACATGGAGGACAAAAAATGGAAGCACACACAGAGAAAATGACCCCTCAAACATGCCCCCACCACTCCTCTCAGCTGGGCCTTTGGGTTTAGGTGCAAATGAGAAGCACCAGGGTCTCACTACCCCTTCCAAGTAACATTAAGTATCAATAATGGAAGTGCTTACAGATACCCTGTACAATTCAGCCCTTATCTTTTATTTATAGCTGACAAAGCTCAGAGAAGGAAAAAATATCATCATACTTTAAATAATAGAAGGTAGAGGTATTAAAACTACCCAGGCAGTTACAGTAGTTGCAGAAATGTCTCCCAGCAGACCTGAGTGTGTGTACACCGACTGCATTTTTAATTTTTAAAACATATTTCTTTCAAAATTATTCAGCAATACAAGAAAGCCACTTTTATGGGGTGATAAATTACTGTAATAAAGTGTCTTTTGTCCAAACATACAGACAGAAAGCCATTGCAGGCAGCAGAGACAGGCGTTAGCCCCCAGAGAGCCCAGACCCATAAGCAGAGGAGCATCTTGATTTGTCTCACATGTTTTTAATTACTTTTAGAGCATTCTATCTGTTTTTTAACGGCAATTTTGCTCTCAGTTAACATTTATCTGAAGGTTTGATTTCTCTCTGAGTTTTGAATGCAATATTAGACCTTTGCACTGGTTCTGGAGAGCTCTGCAGCCCAAGATAAATTACTTGGTACCTGTCATTTACGTGCAATTAGAAATACTTTGATAAGATTTATATTCCTTTGAAACTTTAGAAACTTCTTACAAGCATTAACTGAAAAAGGACTCGTGAGTGGTAATTAGGGGTCTGATCAAGCTCCCTTCAGGCCAGTGTGTTTTTATCCCAGCTGTGTCCATCACTGTAGCAGGCTGCTGATGTTGCAGGTACAGATGGAGCCACTCGGGTCTCAGTGGACACGGGACTTTTCCTTGTCCCTCTGGACAGGAGTGTCAATCCTGCACCCTTTGCGCCTGGATCAATCACCAGCATTGTTATGTTGTAAACCCAAGCAGAGTATCTTTAACCTCGGTCCTATATATCCCTTATCCATGTTCTGCACGTAATTCTTGCCCCCAAAGCTATGGCGTTTGAACTTCACAGAATAAAGTACATTTAATTGGACCTATTATTTTCTTGCAGCGGCAAAGCCTTTCAGATCAGGCTTCAGCCTCTCTGTGCCAATGAAAATACACATGCCTAATTATTTCCATTTTTCAAAGAACCTCAAAGGCAGCTGATGAAAGGAACCTTTTGCAAAAGCTCACAGCAAACAGAGTGAAGTCACCTAATGTGCAGCGAGAGGAAGCAGTGATCTCCTCCTGTGTGCACGGGGCCAGCGACGCTCCGCAGAGCCTTGAAAGAGGGTGTCTGGCTGCTGCTTTGGAAAGGAAGATTGCTGGGAAATGGCTGAATTCATGTCACCAAAGAGGGGCTTTTTGAGTTTAGAGCTTTTAGGGCATCGCGTCTTTTGAGACAGGACAAAATGTTTTACCCTGCTGCTGACACCTGCACTCACAAGAGGCACAGTCCACTGCCCAGATTATTTAGGTGTGTTTCTCCCTCAATTTGAGAACAATTCTCTTCAATTGTGATTTTTATCCTGAGGTCTCTGCCTTCGCTGACAATGTATTTTCCTTCTCTAGGTGTTGTGTACGCAGTGAGTAAGGATTTGCTGTTGCCTGAAAGGCTCACGGTTTAACGAGCAGCTCTGTTCTCAGCAGAGGGTTGGTGTGAGCACTGGTTCTGCCGAGTTCCTCCCTCTGCTCCCAGTATTGCCCACTGCAGCCCCAGACCACCCTCCCCAGGCAGTCCAAGGGTCTGGTACCCTCAGCTGGCATCTGTTGGCCTGGGCACGTATGTGAGCTCAGACTCCATCCTTTTCTCTTTGGGAGCCAGGTGCTGCGAACTTAAAAGCTGACACAACTTTCCTGCACTTAACAGAGGCTGAAAACCATTCCCTATCGTTTTGATCCTACTCAGCTTTTAACATTCTCGTATCTCTTTAATCGTGGCGGTTACTGGGCCGTGCTCCCACCCAGGCAAGTCCCCAAGCCCTTCCCTGTTTCCGTGGGCTGGAGGTGGGTCAGACAGACAGACAGACAGACAGACAGACAGACAGACAGACACGGGCACGGGCAGAGAGGAGCCCTCGTGAGCCGTGGATTCAGAGCCCCGATGTCACTGATCAGTGAGCTGGGTGGGAGATGTGCAGCAGGCACATTTCAAAGCAGGGCCGTGCCGCTGCTCTCGGGAGTCCCCCCTGTGCCCCGGGGCAGCGCCTCCCGCAGGCCGAGCGCCTTCCCCCGGCCCCGAGGGCACAGACACGGCCCTGGGACAGCTGGGGGCCTGTCCACACCTCTGAGCAAAGGGCTGTGCCCCAGCCAGCAGCGCGGGGTGCTGCCGGCTCAGGAGGGACCGGGGAGCAGGTGCGAACTCGGGCTCCTCCTGCGTGTATTTATACCAAACACAGCGAGAACAGCTCCTGTTCAGCTCTCCACAGACACCAGTTTACTCCACTTGGCGTCTGCTGGTGGTTCTTGTAGCTGCTCTCTCTCTGGCTGTCGATGGAAGATTGATGCAGCCAGAAAGCTTTTGTCCCCCATCCTTCAAGGAGAGTGTTTATTATGAATTTATCAGCCTTGGAGAGATTTATTTAGGCACAAAGAGGTTTGTAACAACAGGACTTGCTTGAAACAAAGACTGAACTTAGATTAAAATTATTACGGGTTTTTTTTCTTGGTCTGCAATCATTTGCTCAACTTTTACTGACTTTGCCTTGTCTATCAGAGGACATTTTTTTATCTGGACTTAAGCCCAACTGGACTTAAGCACATGCTCAAAGCTAAATATGAGTTAAATTACTATGCTGAATCAGGGCTTTTCTTCTTTCCGAGTTATTTTGCTGTGAATGCATTTTTGGCGCACATGAATATCAACTGTAGCTGTTATGCTAATAAAGTTGAACCTCCTGATTTTAATATTCTATATTTCTTTTCATTCTACATGGAGACGGTGATGACTTCTTTTGTATCTGAGATTTACATGCAGTCCCATATTTTAACAGTGACACATAATTTACATGTGATTAGATCAAAGTATTTACTTCCACGAGTTTTAAAACAACAAAATCTGATATTGAATATGCCTATTTTCCACACCTTTTAAGTGAATACAGAATAGAAATAGCAGCTTGAAGCAGCAGAAATTTCAAGAGATCTGAGTTTAAGAGAGAAATTTCACTGCACTCTTCTCCTTTCAACTGCTGCTGTCATGGCTGGGGAGTGAAAGTGGCAATGTTTTTAGAAATGTTTCATGAAATATTTCATAAGTGCAGTTTAAATTATTTTTAAGTTGGGTAATCTGCCAAAGCTTTACGTTGTTAACAGAGAAGGAGAAATTCCTGCAGAGCGGAGGGGCGCGCTCTGGAAAGGGAGAAGCAATTCCTGCCGGGAGCCCCCTGTGCTTCCCGGGGAGTGTGTCCCAGCATCTCCGAGCTGTGTCCAGGAGCAGCCTGGAGCAGAACACGTGTTTTCCGAGTGCTACGGGAAATCTGCAAGGAATGAACCCAGCCCCGCGCCCTCCCAAACGGGGCCCGCGTTCCTTTGGCAGAGTCACTGCTGGGCGATGGGTGTCTTGTACTGTCCCTTTCCAACCAAATTCAACTGCAGAAACCCAGCATTCCTCAACCTGCTTTTTCTCAAACTCTGTACTTAAGCCCTCTTTCTGCCAGGGCGGTGAATTGTCCTGGAGGTTTGTATCGAGTGCTGTGTGTGTCTTTGGTCCAGTGCCGGCTGACAGTGCTGCGGGGACCGCGGCTGGGTGCGCTGGGGCTGCATCCCTCATTTCCAGTCCAGCCGCGGGGCTGCCGAGCTCCCCGGCTGCGCTGCAGCCTCCTTGCTGCTTTCTGGCTCGGCCGGCAGGAGCTGTGCGGGCAGCACCTTCACCGCAGAGAGCCACCTCCGGCTCCGTGCCGCTGCCGGGGGCTTTAGGGGCTGTCCTGCGGGCCCAGCTGGATTCGTGAGCCGTGCATTCAGAGCCACGGAGGATTGCTCCGAGCGGTGTCAGGCCCTCGCAGGAGCGACCCTTCCTTGGTTCAGCACGGCTCGGAGTGCCAACACGTGCAGGACTCCGCACACCTTGTGCAGACCTGGGCCGGGCCGGGATTCACTTCCAACACTGAGCGAGCCCTAAGTCGTCTGTCTTACAATTGCTCTCCTAACACAAGGGAATCGTCTCTCTCCACTCTGTGCCCGGGCACAAAGAGCAGATAATTAATTCTCTGGGGTAGGGATGAGGCTCTGGGGAGGCTCCAGACGCAGAGTCCTGCCCTTGGAGAAGCAGGAACAGCTGCACTGCCCCTCCTGGTTGGGGATTTTTTTTTTTTTTCAGCTTACCCAGATAATAAGATCCTTTCTCCTCTTAACCTCTTACCTAGAGTGCAATTAGGGGTAAACTGAGCCGGCTGCTCTGTAAAGAAAGATGTGTCCTTAACCTGGTAAGAACAACTCCTTAATTATTAAGCCAGTGGTGGGAAGAGTGGTCTGAGTCTGTCTGAGCCAGGTGAGCGGGGGAGCCCGCGAGACTCACCTGGCTCAGTGTGAATGCCACACAGTGCTTAGATGAGATTTCATCCGCTCAACAGGCTCTGTGAAGCAACAAGCTCAGCGAAACGAGAGCTGGCCAGAGCACAGAGCGCAGCCCTCCCTGCAGAGCTGCTCCCAGAGCCCATTAGTGCAGTCCGTGCTGGTGCCCGCAGCCTGGTGGCAGTGCCACCCGTCCTGTCGTGCCCGGGGCTGCTGGTGTGAGCACGTTCCACCCCGTCCGTGTGCATGGTCGTGCTGGTGAGCCAAATCCAGCAGTCTCTGTGGTGTTCTCGTGGGAGCGGGCACAGTTAAATGGATCACAGGACACTTCCCACCTCTATTATCTGATTTCCCCTGAATGCATTTGTTCAGGCTCTGCTGCTGTTGTTTGGTGACAGCTGTGCTCACCCAACCATTTTCTAAAAGCAGAGTGCATCCAGTTAAGCACTTCACCTGGTGCAGCAGTGCTGAGGCTTGGGCTGGGGAGCTCCCCGGGAGCTGCCTCGCTGGGAATTACTGTGGGAGCACAGGGTAAAGCTGGTGCTGAGGGATCAGAGGGACCTTGCAGCACCATCATTCCAGTGCTCTGGTCCTGGGGCTTTTCTGTGCAGGCCTTTTGTGAGTTTTCTCTTTTTTTTTCCCACAGGCAAGTAGCAGACAAGATAAGCTGCTACTGCAGCAGATGACTTACATAAATGTTAATGAGCATCTAATGTGTACATAATTTTCCTGCAAAAGGTGATCAAAGGTAGGAGAGTTTTGACAGGCCTCATTCCAGGGAGCAAAGTGAGGCAATCTCAGCCCAGGGGCCAGAGCTCAGCACTGGAAATGGTGCCTCCAAATGCAGCTGCATTCTGGCTCCATTCGCCTCTTTCAGGCTCCGTTTTTAATCTCTGTTTCAGCTGCCTTTCAAGTGAGCAGGGTTTTTTTCCCCATGAAAGAAATACTCCTCTCTGAGGCTCAATTTTACGGTGTGCTAGAGCAGCCCCAGCCGATTGCCATCCCCTGCTGCACCACCCACCTGCCTGGATGCCGTGAGGACCAGCAGCACGTGGGGACACACGTGTCCCTGTTCATGCCATCCCTTCCCTCCTGAGGCAAGCTGGGTGGCTGAAATGAAGCCCTTTGCTGTCAGACAGAGCACAGGGAGGATGTGAGAGACATCCTTAATTTTTGTGGGGGAGGGAAGGCGTCTTCAGCTATTCCCACGGACGGTCACTGCTTTGTTGTGGGCAGTGTCAGCAAGTCCGTGGACTAGTGAGGCTTTGGGTGCTGAGCTCCTCCAGCACATCACAGGGCAGGGTTAATGCCTGGCTTGGCTTCTCTAAACCCTGCTGGTGCTGCCCTGTGTGCTGTGCCTGACTCCTCCCTGCCCACAAGCCTGCTCAAGACATGCTGTCTGCTTACTGATCTTACACCTTATCTGGGTGTCTGCTTAGTCTTCAGCAGAGCTGAAACTTCCCCACGCCCACCCCTTGTAAATCCAGACCTGGGGGCTGAATTGGATGACATTTCAGTTCAGGGCTGCAGCCTTCCTGCTGAACTACTGCAGATGATCAATACTGGTTGGACTGACATCTGTAAAGGCTTTACAGCTCCTTCTTAGCTGAAAGCAGGGCTTCTCCTCCTGATGTGCCGAGTGCTGGTCCCTGGAAGGAAAGGGGAAGGAAAGGGGACCCTGCTGAGCCCTGGGAGCACCCGAGCTGTGCCTGTCCCCTCTGCACACATCAGACTTGGGACAGGAGTCCCTGAGTCACCCTGGCTGGTACAGATGATTAAAGGGACTCAAATGATTTAAACATCCCATTTCCCATTTCGAGATGTCCATGACCCTGTAAGACAAGATCTGGGAGATTAATTATTGCAGATACTGTTGTCAGCAAATTATGCCTCTTTCTCTGTTGTCCCTGATCAGATCATGATAATTACATTTACGCTTTGAAATGACTGAGGTAGTAATGAGGAGCTCTTGGTCTGCAGTTTGTTTGTGACAGGAAGCTGCCAGCCTGTACAATTGAAGTTTGCATTGCTCTGGATTGACATGCAGTGCACGTGGTAACATGTCCCTTCCCAAACCAGGGGAGCGTAACTCATGGCATCAGGTGCAAAAGCTGGTTTATGAGCCCATAATTCCCTTTATGGAACATTCTTTCAGGGTGGTTTAGGGCTTGCTGGGCTGTGATCATTCCTACCAGTAAACCGGCGTTCCTGGGATGTTCGCTGCAGGCTAATGTCAGAAGAACATTTTATCCCTCAAATAACAACCTCTACATGGTTTAAAAACTTTTCTCTGCAATGAAAAAGGTAACAGTGAAAAATTTGAAGCATTAGGCCTTTTTCTTAACAAAAACACTTGGAACATTGCCACTAAAAACATTCCCTAAGAAAATGAACATTTTCATTCCAGCCCTCTGATAAGCACATTTTGCGCTGACAGTACTTCTCATTTCCTACTCACTTTATGACCAGTCCTGGGTCTGACTCATTCCTGTCCATCCCACCTGGCCACTGGTTTCTGGTAAGAAAACAGGCTGCTAGATATGGGAATGGCTAATTTTTCTCTCCAGAGGGCGGAGGTCTCTTTTTCTTTGCTGCAGTTGTATTTTCACTGCTTTTTATTGAAAGAAAAATAGCCTTGAATAGCTCTGCTCTCCTGGAGGCTGGCAACTGACTGTAGGGGGACAGTGTTATTGGTTGAGCAGACACCTTGCAACCAGAGCAGGAAAGAGGATCCAGGGGTGTGTCTGAGCATGGACAGCTCAGCCATCTCTGCTGTTAGGTCTGAGACTGAGTTCTGGCAGGAGAGCAGGAATGGATGACTAAAGAGAAGGAAGTTGTAGCTGATAAAAGGCCCGGCGTGGGAAGAGGTGGCAATAGAGAGGGCGTTTGGTGAGGAGACAGCCCCTGCCTTCTCCTGCCTGCCACACAGCCCCCCGTGCTCCCTGTGGGAGCAGGGGCAGGGCTGCCCCCTCCTCCCCATCTTGTGTGTGGAGGCAGCAGATTGGTTTCCCTCCTGGTGCTTCCTCGAGCAGCTCTCATGTGGCAGCCTGCCTCGTGCAAATGAGCTGAGCTGCAGCTGGGCAACCAAAAGAGGTCCCAGTTTCCTGCGACAGACCAGATCTGGCTTGCAGGTGGCCTGCACTGAGTGCCAGCATGCTGGAAACTGCTCCCAGGAGCAGGGTGGCAGCCGGAGCTCGCTGGACCTGCGGTAGCAGCTCCGTTTCCCGGCGCTTTGGAGCCAGCTCTGCTCCTCTCAGTTCCCAGGCACTGTGACATATGCTGTCTTAATGCCTCTGGCAAATTGGAATCAGCTTGGCTTTTTCAAAAGCCCTTTCATACAAAGGGCTGACATTTTCTGTGCTTTATTCTGGAGCTGGCTTAGGTTGTTAAAAATTATACCCAGTGGGTAGGAGCTGCCATACCTCCAACTGCTTAGTAGTGTGGCTACTCTGTATTTTATGACTCTCTTTTTAAAAATTTTATGTTGGTGTAAGGAGAGGGGAACATTGTTTTGAAACAAGCCTGTAACAAGATGTTGAAATAGATCTGGAAAAGTGCAAGTGGTAAATACCTGTCTGAAGGTATTCTGAAGAACAAACCACCCTGGCACCTCAAGGACAAGGCCTCCAGCTGTTCAGTTATTCCACCTGGATCACAGGCTCCAGCTGTAATTTCTGTTTCACTAGCTTAATTCTACACTTTTTTTAATACTGGCTTTTGAAAAATGCATATTTATTCTCTCTCTGCCATTCCCCATTAGCTGTAAATGCCTTTCAGTGGGTCACACTCTCCAGTGCACTTGTCTTTCCAAAGCTGTGCATGGTGCTGCATCGGGGCACTGAGGAGCAGACAGGAAAGCAGGAGAGAGGCACCCAGCATGGACCCGACTCCAGTCACAGCGCTGAGCCCAGACAGAGCCAACAGAGGGAACAGCAAAGCTCCCCTGTCCTGTCTGAATGTCAGCACACACAGAGGCACAGACACACCCCCACAGCAACCAGTGCGCTGCAGGTCTTCATGTTCATCTTCCAGCATGCCCTGGGAATGCAGGATGTGCTGCCTCCTTCTCCTTGCATCTTCATCCACCGTTTTTTCTCTCATTTAGCGGAGCAGCTCCTCTTCATGTACCTTGTGGCAGGGCTGCTGTGGTCATTTTACAGCAGAGAAACCAAGGCTGTGGAAAGAGATGTGAATGGAACCCTCTAGCAAGTCAGGACAGGTGTGTTCACAGGGTGTCAAAGGGACATCACATTGGAGCAGTGCTAGAAATAGAGTGGATCTGGGAGAGACTGCACCGGGCTGGGGAGTGGGGTGTGCGCTAGAATCAGACTCAGTTTTCCCGGGAAGTGGCATTGTTTCAGCCCTGTGACTCTGCACGAGCACAGCAGTGACTGATCTCCTCTTGTTCTGTTCCTGTCCCTGGAACATGGTGCAGGACTTTCACTCCTGTTCTGCAGCAACAGTTTCAGACTCTCTGATTCCATGTATTGATCACAGATATTCCAGGCTGCAGCCCTGCCCCTTTGGGCTGAGGGTGACATTGGCTTGCTCCTGGTGCTGAGGCTGGAGGAGCCTGTAAGCAGTGCCAGTCTGAGTGCTTTGTGTCGGAGGGACAGGCTGGGCTGGTGAGTGAGTGATGCTGGCTCAGGTGACTTTGAAAACTTCTTTTCCTGATCACTTATGCCAAGGACTGCTCCCCAAAGTCAGTCAAATAAATGCAGAGCTGCCCCAGAGGGACGAGTCAAAGGGAATTTGAACTGCCCTGACTGCTGAGTGTATCGTGGAGGACAGCACAGAGTAACCTGGGGTTGGGCTCTGGGGCTCTCTGTGCTGAACACCCACAGCCTGGGCTGAAAACAGTCCTGTCCTTTCCCTGCGCCAGGGAAACTGTGCCACAGGCTCCTCAAACTCCTTCCCTATCAGATGCCATGTGGAAAACCCCCTTCCCCTGATTGTGGTTCCCTGCCACCATGTCCCCTCAGTGTCCCTCTGTCTTGCTTGCAGGGGAGCGTTCTGTCCCCGAGGGAAGGCAGCTCCTGTCATTAGGGGACTGCATCCTTGGTTTCCTCTTTGCCTCGTTCTTGCATTAGCTCAGTCCCATGGGCCATGTAGAGGACCTGAAGGTAGAAAGGGTTGATTTGTCTTTTTCTTGCATAGTCCAATGGCTGTTGCCCATTTATACCATGCTCTGGAGCTTTAGTGAGCCCACTCCGGTCCATTAGATCACCTCACTGAACTGGAGAAAATGAAACATGTCCTTTCTTTGGCAGGGGCTCTGCAAACAGTAAGAAAAGAAGAGAATTAAGCCCTCCCCAGCAGGGAGATTGCTTTAACAATTATTTACTTTGAGCAGGCATATCTATATTAATTTGCTTTGGGTTTGCTTGGTTTTCTTGATGAAGATTACAGAAGACGAGTTTTAGGGGAAAACAAATTGCTTAATTGCCGTTCAATACTGGGGGTATGTCTTGGCTTTCTGTATTTGCAGAGGTTTTTAATAGAAATACTAAGTTTGGGATGAATGAAATATGATTGGAAGTGTGTGTGTATCTGTGAGTATGTGACTAAGCAGCAGCTTATAATTAAGTGAGTTAGTGAGGAGGGCAGAGTTGCTCCACCAGCCTACTCCTCCCTTTCACAGACACGCATGAGTGCGCATTTGCAAGGCTTTGGTTGCAATTTCCTAATGAATAGTGGGGAAGAAATTATCACACGCCGTGCAAAAGGCTTTTCGGGTGTTTCCACCTGCAGCAATCCATAGGATTATGGCAGTTCAGTTGCATTTCTGAAGACAAAAGATTTTTTGTATTTCCTCTTTTAACTTGACATTGGAAAACCTTAAATGGAGCATCTTCCAGTGATTGTGTTAAAGTGTGATTCTGGCAGTGCACAGATTTCTGTGGTCTTGATTTTTTCTTTTCAGTATTCTGCTGCTGAGCATACAAAGCAATAATTTGTTATTGACTCCTTTGGTAAATTTAATAACTATTAATGGGACTCAATGAGAGTTTTGCAGGGTTTCGTTTTAACTTTCAATAGAACTTCAGAAGTGCCTTTACATTAAACTTAAACTTCAGACTGTCCTTCAAATTCTGATTTTCACTGGAGAACAGTTTAAAGGGAGGGAGGTTGAACAGAAGCCTCAGTGAGTGTCACAGCCCTGCGTGGACACGAGCCCACTCAGAGCATGTGCCCAGGTGCCAGCCTGGTCTCGCTGTGGGGTACAGAGCAAAGTGAGGAAAGCTCTCAGCTCCACAACTGACACTGGAGATGAGGCAGAGTTCACTTTTTCCACGCCTGGGTCAGAGCCCAGCTGCCCTCCTGGGTGTCACTCAGCCCTGACTGGCACTACATGGCAGCTCTTCTGACCTGGCTAAAAATAGGCAGTCCAGGAACCTCCTGAGGGCTTTGTAGAAGTCTCTCACCAAGCTCTGCAGAGCAGCAAATGCTGGGATATTTTTGTTAAAAATCTTCAAACGGAAAGATCTACCTTAGCCTGTGGGATTTTCCCCTTCAGTGCCCTGAGTAAAACATCTCCTGCCCCAGTCATCCCGGCCTTGCTCAGCACAACAGGCACCTTGCACAGCTTCCTCATCTGGACCACATGGCAGCTCTTGCAGCTTCAGTTGTTAAGACTGAGCATAGCCAAGGCCAGGGACCCCACTGTCCTGTGGGTCAGGGACCCCACTGTCCTGTGGGCCAGGGACCCCACTGTCCTGTGGGCCAGGGATCCCACTGTCCTGTGCGTCAGGGACCCCATTGTCCATGGCCCTGGGGCTCACCAAGGGGGTTGTCAGCATGTTCCTCACTCTGCACAAGGCTTTGTGACTGAGCCTCCCTTGGTGCTGTCCCCACCCCAGTAGATCAGCCCTGCAAAATGCCTAAATGCATGCTTCAAGGCTTGATAACAAGGTGATAGGTGCCCTAGAATTACCAAACTGAACCCCTACAGGTTTATTTTGCCCTGTAAACTGGAATGGACCCGGATAATTTCAGCATTTCATAGTGTCATCTTCAGTTTAATACACAAATTACTTAATGTGGACTTGTGACTGCAGGAACACATTGCTGTTTCCTGTCCTGGTCTTAGCAATATTGAATTTCCCCAGCCCTACCAGGACTCAGCTCCTCATGCCAATCACAGAGATTGGTCATTAAAAATGGGAGACAAGAAAACAAGGAGCTGTTCCTGTAAGCCGTGTGCTGCAGCTGATGGGAGAGGCAGGAAGGAGGAGATGGGCTTTGCTCCTAATCAGCCAGAGACGCTGCACAGTGCAGAGACCAACCTCCCTGTGCTCCAGACAGGCCTGAGCCACAGCCCTTGCTGGGGCTGGGCCTGGAGCTGTCTGTGCCTTGGCTCCTGGTGTTCCGGAGACATTCTCCTTGTCTGCCCACACATCTCGCAGGCCCCGGGCTGGCTGCCCTGTCCCAGGCTCAGGGGAGGCTGGGCAGCAGACTGGCCCCTGGGGTGGGGGAAGAGGTTCTTTTGGAGTTTAGGGGAAGCTTTTTATTCCCTAGGCAGGGAAGCAGGCACGAGGCACACGTGCTGTGCCAGGGCTGTGCCCTGAGCTGCCGAGGGGCTGTGGGGACACGTCGGGCACGCCAGGGGCTGTGTGCCCGAGTGCCATAACACAGCTCTGCTGCAGCAGCGCAGACACTCAGCCCGGGGCCCCTCTAGCAGGTTGTGGGAGCACAGCAGGCGCTGCTCCACTCTGACAAGCACGGGGAGTGATTAATGAGCCAGGGAAAACAGGGTGACACATGCAAATACTAGAGATCTACAGAGGAAATTCTGAGGATCAAGTCCACCTTTGTAAACAGAAATATCTCTATTATTGCGGAAGACAAGAAGGGAGCAGAGAAGCTCCGTGACTTCCCCAGACAGTCTCTAATGATACTTTCTGCAGTTTGCATCAATCCAGATTAAGCTTTGGGCTGACACAGACGGGTCTTAACTAGGCTCTCCTCCAATGGAGTTGCGTGTTCCCTGTCCCCCGCTTTCCCTGCTGCTGAGCTGGGCTCCACGCCTGACGCACAGTGTCTGCACGTCCCCTTGAGCAGCTAACCCTGCTCCCCTGATTGCTCTGCCAAATGAGGCTCTGGTTTCACTGTGATCAGGAGTGCTGCATTGATGAGGACAGCCTGTGTGCGGGAGGAAGTGGGTTTGGTCTGTAACTTTAGTTGTTCCAGGCAGAAATTGGAGCAGCTCAGAGAACTGCTGAAGGAGGCATTCTTGGTCTCCCAGGGTACCTCTGCCAGTGTAAGGCCACTGACACTGCCAGCCCCCGAGAACTACTGCTTCATTGTGGACTAAGGCTTAAAAACACCTCCCAGTGTGGGAAACAAATCAAAGCGGAGTTGTGGGAAATGGGACACGCCACTGTAGCAGCCTGGGATGTGCTGAGCCAGGGTGGGATGAATGGTGCACAGCAGTGCTCCTGCCACTGCTGTGCTGAGAGCAGGGAACGTGGCTGCTGGTCTCTCTTAGCCTGGAAAAGTTCCCATCAGGTTCTGCAGGAGCTGCACAGGGCATGGACTGGCCGTGTTAGTGCAAACTCGGGCATGTGGCAGTCTCAGAGGTGCTCTGCAGGCACCACTCACTAGCAACTGCTGCTTCTCAGAACGTCACCAGGAACTGTATTCTCCTTTGGAAAGAGGTTTCATTGAGGCCTCCAAAGAGGAGAGCAGCAATTATTCCTCCACTCTCCATGTGGGGAGGAAAGCCTTGACCTCCTGGCACATGGTCAGATACTGGGAACAGTTTCCTGCCAACACAAACTTCTGAAAATTTCCCAAGTCGCATGAAAGGGGAGAGGTTTTAGAATGAGATTGTGGAACTGGTTTGGAGTCCATTTTCTTTGGATAGCAAACACTGATTAAATGGCTTTACTTTGGTGCAAATAAAGTTGAATAAAGAGGAAGTTCTGGACCCCATACTGCAGTTCACTGGGACTCATCCGTGGGCATGTGGATTCTTTTGCGTCAACCTGAGTCTTCTCCCTGTGCCTGCTGCTCCTACAGGTTGTCCCAGGGCTCTGTGGACACCACAGACTGTACAAAAGCAGGATCACAGCACAGCCTGGCAAACCTGGAGACTTGTTCTGGGGCAAGTGGGGACATGAGGAGCATGGTTGAGCATGCCATGTGTCAGTCAAGGCTGCCGTGCCTTTAGCAGATAAGGGAACAAGGTAATTGACTTTTCCAGGCTTGTGTTACCTGGAAACTTTCTCCCAGCTGGCGAGAGTCTGCAGTAACACCGAAGTGTTGGTAATTGCGATCAGCACGGTGCACATGCTGCTAAGGTGAAGCCTTCTACTTCTTGAGAAGGCACAAGCTTGGAAGGGTTCTGGGCTTGATTGTCATTCTAGACAAGTGTATCCTGACATCCTTTCCTTTTTACTATAAATCAGAAGCAAAATGAATAAATTAGTTATTGAAGTTCCTTGTGGGCTTCATTGATGCGATTGCAGGTGGAAAAGACAGGTAACATAACCAGAGGGAATTGGTGTCAAGGCTGCTCCTTGCAGACCCAGATTATGTCACCAATCAGCTGGTGAAATAAAGAGATTTCCCGCGTATATTTAGTAAATCAACATGACAATGTCATATACAATCGGAGTTAATTAGGCAAACCTTCTTGCTGTGTACAGCGTATCTCGTGCCTTAGAGGTAGAGAGGCTTCCGTCAGTGCCGCAGCTCTGCAAGCGTCAGGGGGAGCGGGCTGGGTGCAGCTCGGTGTTGGGAGCCCCTCAGCACCCTCCTCCTCCTCGCCGGGTGCTGCTGAGGGTGGGCTGGGGCTGGGCAGTGCGGTGCCAGCAGCCCTGGGCACGCAGAGGGCTGGCCTGTGGCCCGGGGTGCTGTTGGCCTGGGCACTGCTGGGGACACAAACGGGACACACGGGTCGTACCTGGGCGGCCTCGTGTCTCCGCTCGGACCCGGGCACTCCCCGGCTGCCCTCAGTGAGTGCTGGCAGAAGCCCCCCTTGTCCCCCAGGAGCACACTCCGCACGGTGTGTCGGGCACGGGAGGCTGGCCGCGGGGTCAGGGAGGGACACAGCCGGCAGGAGCCCTGCCCTGCTCTCAGGGCTAAAGGCTTTCCATCCCTGAGCCTTTGCTGGCCCTGCCCGGGGAGGAGAGGCGGACTGAGGCTGCTCCAAGGTCAGGCCGTGTCAGGGCCAGGAGCCCTGCGCCATTTCCTCCCTCTGACCGTGGGACTCCCATCTGGTTTGATTCAGCTGTCAACCCTGGAGCAGAGAGTGGCAGTAACAAAAGGCTTTTTCAGACATAATCCCACTAAACGGAGACAATCCTGTTATGTTTCCAGGCGACAGGAATTGAGACTTTAGTGCCAGAGTATGAGGACTCTGCCCTAAGGGCTTTGTTTCAGGACTTAACGTCAGGTGATCTCAGGGCCAGCCCGGTCTTTGTGCCCTAAAGCGGCGCAGATTAAGCCCTAAACATGTATTTTTAAACTGAGAAAAGCCCAAGAGGTGTGCTAGACAATCTGGGATGGGGAGGAGACAGCAGACCAGCATCCCGGTAAGAGGGATTAGTCTGGCCAAGACAATAGCAGCCGTGAATCTCCGAGGGGCATGGCCTGACGTGCCAGCTGAGGGCTGGGCTGCCCTCCCCATGCCAGCTCCAGCAGCCTGCCAAAGTTCAAATGTCTGACAAGCATCACACTCCAGCTCCTGTATTCCCAGCCCATGTGTCCCTGATCCCCAGCAGAGGCCAGTTAATACCCAATTAACAGGACTCTTCCTAATGAACTGAGCCTTAACTGCCAGCCACTTCATCCTTTAATCTCTCCGAGCCGAGGGGATGGCCTTGGCAGGTGTCACTTGAGGCTGGGGTGACAGGGCAGATCTGGCCTGCCCGAGCACAGCCGCATGTCCCCTGTCCCCTGACCAGGGCCTCCTCCCCGAGACACCACCTAGCCCAGGGCAGGGAGAACAGCTCTGGTTCCGTGGGCCCTGCAGCTCTGGAGTTCATCTCCCCTTGTCTCTGGAGCTAGGACCTGTTACTTCCCTGGCCAGGGCAGGTATCCCAGTTTTTCTCAAATGACTGTCCTGGTCAGTCACACTCTCAGAGCTGTTCTCCTTCCCCTCTTGTAGCCACGCTCAGTGTGAAGGACCCAGTGGCACTCTGTGTGCCCAGGCAGCTCCTTCGTGGCATTGGGTCCCCAAAGGTGTGAGTCAGCAGTCCCCTGTGAAAGGCCCGGGGATACAAGGAAAAATGGATCCCACTTAGGAGATGTGGCCGTCCCAGAGCCCTCATCAAACAAACCAGGACTGGATGTCTTTAGCTGTGCATTTTTAGAACAGAGGGAAGCCACACACCCCGGGTCTCCTCAGCACCACAGAGGGCTGGATGTGGCTGTAGGAGGTTTTAGGGATGGGAGCTCAGGAGTTACCTTGGCTTTGGGACTATCAGAGCAAAGCTGTTCCCACTATACAGAGCAGCCCCTGTGCTTTGCAGGGCCTGGTGTGCAAACCAGATTTCCCCCTCCGTGTTCATCTCCAAAGCAGAAATCTATGATATGGAACAAGCTGGGAAATCCCCTGCACATCCTGTGTCAGCTCCCCCAGCCTTACCTCCGCTGGCAGAGGCTGTGGACATGCAGTGCACAACAGCCTCGGGCAGGGCAGAGTGTGGACATGCAGCGCAGTGTGGGTACTGTGAAATTTGGGGTTGGGGCCAAACGAGGCCATGGGGAAAGAAGGAACACGTGAATTGTAATTCCTGGTGGCTGGAGACACCCCCTGCTTCTCCTGTGCCTCTCTGGCTTCAGGCAGCAGAAGCTGGTGGTGGGTTATGCTGTGTGTAGCCAGTCCTGCCCTGAGCACCTGGTTTACCTGGAGGTGCCCAAAGCCTCACTGAGAGCTGGTTTTCAGTGGGGAGCCTGGGAGAGGCAGTGCTTAGCACACAGAAAGGATGTTATAGCACTCAAATCATCATTGAAGGTGGCACCAGCTTCTGCATGCTGGGCTGGCACAGAGATTGTTTTGTTGCATTATCCCGGTTCTTTCACCTGCAGATCTCTGCATGGATCACACACTACTGCAGATACACACTGTCCTGGGAAGGGCTGGGGTAGCATCAGCCCAGATCACAAAAGTAGAGAGCAGGAATGCATTAAACGTTGGCTTTTGTCTCTGTCAGGTGCATGCAAGAAGTTGGGCCAAAAAGTATTTGTTGAAAGCCCCAGAGCAAATGGCTGGAGCAGATCACGGACTCTGTGCCCCAGCGTTTGGCTGCCTCAACCACAAAATAGCTCCATCCTCATGACTGGGACAGGAGACTGTGGGAACAGAATACCATTTCCTAGATCACAGCACTTCTCCAAATTTTTGGGGAACTGCTCGCACAGGCCAGATGCTGTGACACAAGCTGCTGGCACTCCTGGTGCTGTGACAGGCTCTAGGGCTGAATTGTGTCTGTTGGCCTGATGTGACACAGAGCAGGCAGCTCCTGCCGTGTGACACTGCTGTACCCCAGCCTGGCACGGAGCGGTTGGAGCTGTTCACTCACTTGTTCTCTAGAGCTGAGCAGGCAGACTGGATCCTGAGGGGTGGCTGAGGATCCTGTGGGATCTATGCAAACATATTGCCAGAGCAGCTTGTGCGGGTCCCCCACTTTGCAGCCAGCAGTGTCAAACAGCAGAATTGAGTGTGAAACAGCTTCCCCGCAGACCCCATTAGCCTGAGCTGGAATTGCCAACATAAGGCCAGGCCCTGCAGCCCTGGAGAGATGCTTGAGCTGAACGCTGCATCCTGTCAGAGCTTCCCAGAGCAGGAGGGAGTGACACTCGGTGAGCAATGGCAGTGCCCTTTTTGCTTTTAGGCACAGGGCCACCACTTGCCCTTTGCTTCCAAGCAAAGCGCTGGTCCCTGCCCCGTGCCAGCAGGATTCCCTGAAGGAGCAGGCTGCACTGAGGGTGTCCTTCTGCCTCTGATGGGGTGGGGCTTCTCTCTGCCTTAATTTTCTCCCCGATGAATTTCTCCTGTGCCTCTAATTAAGCTTCCTCTTCGGCTTAGGACTGTGGACAGTCTGAGCATTTGTAAATTAGCCATCCACCAGACAGGCTTTGTCCAGCTCTCAGCCCTCTAATTACTCTGCTCAGCCCCCAGAGAGGAGAGATGTGCAGCAGACAGACTGAGCAGAGCAGATCAGGTGCGACAGACCCTGCTTGGACAGCAGCCCTGGGAAACGTGGTGCTGCTGCCCAGCACAAAGAGCAGTGGGGACACGGCCTGAGCTGGCCCGAGCAGAGCTCCATTCTTGCACACTGGGAAGAGGAAAACTCTTTACTTGCGTGTCTGGGCTGTGACAGAATCCCCCAGGCCGTGTGTGCCACAGGCTGGTGCTCCCCATGGCACAAAGTCCTGCCAAAGCCCAGAGCTGATGGCAGGTGCCCCTGGGCCTGTGCCCAGCCAGCTCTGAGCCAAGTCCCTTCCTCCTTGGCCGTGTGCCACTTGCCTCTCTGGTCCCGGGGGGAAGGAGAAGACTGTCCCTGACCGAGGAGGTGATCAGCAGCTGGAAACACCAGAGTAGGTGACTCCAGTTTGCTGTCTCACCTCAGGGAGCTCACTGGGGCAGGACAGCGCCGTGAATGAGTGCAGCAGGCTGCTCTGGGAGAGTTTGGACATTGAGGTAACACAGCCTAGGAGACTCAGTTCAGCATTTGAAGGAGACACACTGCAAGTCATTTTGCAATCTCCTGTGCAGCTCCTTCACCAGCACAGCTTGAGCAGCCCTTACTTGAGTGTTTGGATTTGTTTACAGAAAGTATTTGGACAATGCGGCAATTCTGGGTTTTCTGGGGATTTTTTAAAACCAGAAATGCAGCCAGAAGAGTTAGGCTCACACACTGGGCTTTGCAGGACGAGGACTAAAGAAACTTGTCTGGCTGGGCTTGGCTGGGGAGGCACTGGGAGCAGGCAGCCCTGCCCAGTGCCTGCCACACACCCAGCAGAGGACAGGGGCATCTTTGGGGGCAGCAGTGTGTTTGCCCTGTCCCCCCCGGGGCAGGGCAGCTGCTGCAGGATCACTCTTTATGCAAAGATTAAAAGAAAAAAATGCTCCTCTCTGAGCTTGCTGCTTTGTCTAAGTCTTGAATGATTTTCTGTCACTAGGTATCAAACTGCAGTTGAAAGGATTTCCCGTTGACATTTAGCAGTATTAAATTACAAAATAACCACAAGTCAGCCACTCAGTATGATATAAACAGTGGGATTTGACAGAGCTTTTTCTGGCCTTGGGGACCAATTTACTCATTTTTACAGTCCCAACTCCAGTCATCCACTGGTAATGCACAGCGCCTTTTGGACACCACCTATTTGGAATTAGAGACACATATGGCAGAGTGTAATTACCTATTTACTCCGCTGCTGAATCAGCAAACTGAGGCTAGTTAACATTACAGCTCATAAGCCCCTTTCATAAACATGGGTCAGTGCTGGAACTGAGCAAAATTAATTCAAAAGAAAGAAAGAATTCCTCTCGGAAGGGAAGCCAAAAAAATCGGATGATTTAACCGGGAAAAAATGGCCCCTCAATGCTTTCTGTAAAGGAAGAAATCTGAGGAACCCCGGCCAGGCTTCTGAGAGGAGGGGCCTGGACCATCGCTTATTCCCACTGGTGTAAATCGGGAGTAGCTGTGGAAATGTCTTGCTGAAAATCTAAAATAAATGAGAGGGAAATCAGGCACATTGGCCAGAGCTCCGGCTCAGCTCCCTGAGGAAACAGGCAGCCGGTCTGAGCTCTGGGCTCTGCATCCTGCCCCTGCACGGGGTCCGGCCCCAGCCAGGCTTTGTGCTGCCTTTTGGGGCTGGGCTCTGAGTGCCACTTGTTTGCACGGAGAGTTTTTTAGCCCCTTGTCATCAGCTGTGGGGCTGGACGTGCCCGGGGCTGGGTGAGCACCCCGCACTCGCGGCTTGCCTTCTGCCCCCGTCACAGCCTGCCCCGGTGAGCTCAGACATCTCCCGGTGAGTGAAGGCGGCACAGCCGGGGCGGGGAGCGCTGCCCGGGCAGGAACGCCGCGGAGAGGCTGTGCTTGGCTGAGGGACAGGGCCTTCCCCATCTGCGGCACCCGGAGCGCCCGGAGAGCCCCGGAGAGCCCCAGAGCCCCCGGAGAGCCCCGGAGAGCCCCCGGAGAGCCCGGAGAGCCCGGAGCCCCCGGAGAGCCCCAGAGCCCCCGGAGAGCCCCAGAGCCCCCGGAGAGCCCAGAGAGCCCCGGAGCGCCCCGGAGAGCCCCAGAGCCCCCGGAGAGCCCCGGAGAGCCCCGGAGCGCCCGGAGAGCCCCGGAGCGCCGGAGAGCCCCGGGAGAGCCCCGGAGAGCCCCAGAGCCCCCGGAGAGCCCCGGAGAGCCCCGGAGAGCCCCAGGAGAGCCCCGGAGCACCCGGAGAGCCCCAGAGCCCCCGGAGAGCCCCGGAGAGCCCCGGAGAGCCCCAGGAGAGCCCCGGAGAGCCCCGGAGCCCCCGGAGAGCCCCAGAGCCCCCGGAGAGCCCGGAGAGCCCCGGAGAGCCCCGGAGAGCCCCGGAGAGCCCCAGGAGAGCCCCGGAGAGCCCCGGAGAGCCCGGAGAGCCCCGGAGAGCCCCAGAGCCCCCGGAGAGCCCCGGAGAGCCCCAGAGCCCTGGGAGAGCCCCAGAGCCCCGGAGAGCCCCAGAGCCCCCGGAGAGCCCCGGAGAGCCCCAGAGCCCTGGGAGAGCCCCAGAGCCCCGGAGAGCCCCAGAGCCCTGGGAGAGCCCCGGAGAGCCCCAGAGCCCTGGGAGAGCCCCGGAGAGCCCCAGAGCCCTGGGAGAGCCCCAGAGCCCTGGGAGAGCCCCAGAGCCCTGGGAGAGCCCCAGAGCCCCGGAGAGCCCCAGAGCCCTGGGAGAGCCCCGGAGAGCCCCAGAGCACCCGGAGAGCCCCAGAGCCCCCGGAGAGCCCCAGAGCCCCCGGAGAGCCCCAGAGCCCCCGGAGAGCCCCGGAGCACCCGGAGAGCCCCGGCCTGCCGGGCTCCAGCAGCTGCAGTGGCGCCTGCACGAAAGGGTTAACTGCACCGGCACCAGCTGCTCCCGGCAAGAAGCAAGGAGCAGTGTCCTGCCCTCTGGGCAGACCAGCCGAGGGGAATCTATCCAGGGGTAACTGGATCTCCCGGCCGTGTCTCAAGGGCACCGAGGGCCGCTCGGTTCCTGTTAAGTGGTTCATGTGTGGCGCTCCGGGGAATTTCAGCGCCCATCCACTCTTGGCTGCGGGATCTGATAGATTCTGTCTTAATCCAAGCACTGGCATGTGGGCGTGGGTGTCGTGTCTTTGTTCCTGGAGTGTGCATATCTCCAGTCTCTGAATACGAAGCATCACAACAGCAGAGCTCTGTGGGACATGACTGGGGATGTTGTGCAGCAGAAAAATGTCCCCTGGGGCTGTGGGAGAGCCGCTCCAGGGTTCAGTGAAGTTTGCCAAGTTGCAGTATGACCTGTGGGGCTGATGGCTGAGGAGTGGGGAAGGGTGACTCTTGGGATGGAACTGAACCCCTCAGATGTGGAGCTGGGGTCTGCAAGGGCAGTGAGAGCCCCGAGCTCCTCTGGTCACTGCAGTGGTGTGCAGGGCTTGGCCACAGCGTGGCCGGGCCAGGGCAGGGGATGGAGGCAGCTTCCCCTCCTCTCCAGATGTGCCAAACAGGCAAAATAATAGGAGTCTAGGCTGCCAGCAGGAAAGTGAGACACGCTTCTGGAAAGCACCATCTGAAGCTGTAGGAACATGTTCCTCCTCCCACTGACTTTGAGAGCTTTGCAGTGATTAAGACACACGACTGCCAGGACTCCTGTGTAAAGCTGCTCTTAGGTGGTTTCCCTGTGGGACAGGGTGAGGTACAGGACTTGACAGGGATCTGAAGCGAGATAGGAGACGAGGTGTTGGTGCCTGGCTCCATCCTCAGCTGGTCCTGGCTGGGGTGTTCCTCCCGTGGGCAGCTCCGTGGGCTCTGCTGTGGAAAGCACCATGAGCTGTGCTCTTCACAGGGCGGGTGGTGGCACGTTGCTACCCCAGGCCTAATTTGAGTCTCACCTGGCTCCTGCTATTCCAAAATAGAAAGGAGCCATTTTAATTTCCTCCCTCTACGTTAAATTTGCCGTGGTGACCAGTCACTGCCACTAACAGAAGGAGGGAACTGAGTTCCTTGGCTGGGCTTTGGAACCTCAGGGGCCACAGCTGACAGGGAAGGGAGCAGCGCAGCAGGGTGGGCACAGCCACCCTGTGTCTTTGTCCTGACAAACCCCATGATCTGCACAGACAAGTTCCCAGTTCTACCAGCACCCTGGTTTGTACTGCTGTAATATGGGGACAGCAGTGACCAGCTGCTCTGCAGTGCTACAAGGGCTGGTGTTCAACTTGTACTCTTCAGTGGTTCAGGGAAAGACATTCCTGTGAAGTGAGTGTGGCTCCTGGAGCAGGGTCCTGCCACCAGCACCACTGCAGCAGGAGCAGCCACCAGCTCCTACTGCTGCAGCCACTTGTGCTCCTTCCCTTTTAATTTTCACTCTTCGAAGGGCTGGGTGTCTCCTAGGTGGATGTGCAGGGAGCTGGGGTTTGAACTCATTAGCTTTGTGCAGCCTGCACTTGTGTCTGCAGCCTGTGGGGAAACAGTTTGGTTTGGTTTGGTTTGGTTTGGTTTGGTTTGGTTTGGTTTGGTTTGGTTTGGTTTGGTTTGGAGGGGAGGAGAGCAAATGACAATAGCAAATGACAATGCTCCAGTAGGAGCAGCAATGGCTTAGAGGTAGCTGATGAAACTGTCCCAGGACTGACATACCTCTCCCTCTGAGCTGAGGCCTCCTTTGCAAGAAGGGATTGTGCTGGGGAAGCTTCTTTGTGGCTGCTGTTTGGATCTCTCCTGTTTAATGTGTGTGCACGGCCAACCCCATGGTGCATGTCCAGTTGTGGAGGCCCTGTTTGCTACAAGCAGAAAATAACACAAGATTTCTCCCTTTTTGCCCCATCCTCCCTGCACAGGGGCTGTGTGGAGGAAGAAGAGGCTCAGATCATAAAGCTGGGAGTCAGGACTTGCATGTCCTTAGTCTTCCCTCTGCTGATATTCTCTCTGCTAGCATGGATTTTTTACTTGAAGCATTAGTCTCAATCTGTAAAACAGAGATGGAAACTAGAAGCCTCGCAGGAATATTCTACACGCTTCAGATGGGGTTTGTCTCATCTGAATTCACATCTCCCTGCCCCAGCCCTCTATCTTCTTCTTTCTCTGTGATTTCAGATAGAGTCTCATAAATCCTGTTCCAGGCCTAAATTAAATGAATGCTCAGAAGTCAAATCCCATCTGTGGCATGCCCTGTGACCTGGCAATCTTACTTTCCGTCACTTGAAGCTGGCAACGTCCCAGGGTCTCAGGGAAGTTCTGCAGAAGGATTGTCAGGCTCCTGGGATTTATTTTAGATCAGTGTTTCCATCCCCAAAACCTGTTTTGGGGGGAAGGGAGAGAACAAAGCAGTTTGATGCAGAGTTCTAAATTGGCCAAGTAAAGTCCATACACTTAAACTGTGAAGTCTGTTTTATATTGGAATTTGTTGGATCCTCTTAAAGGCTGTGGAAACTTAACTACAAGAAGTCTTGTTTCTCCCACACTTGCTTTCCCTGGCTCCTGTGTTCCCTGAGCATCCTGCCCTGGTGTGTGCTGCAGCCTCTGGCGGTGGCGGGGAAGGGGCTGCAGTTTGAAATCTTGAAACTCTGAGAAGTCTCATTTTTATCTCAAGTTGTGCGGGTTTTTTTTGCTTAATTTAATGCCAGCACTTTGAAGTGTCTGAGCACTGCACAAAATGTACCTAAAGAATGTGGAGGAGCAGAAATAACAACAGGAAGCTGTTACAAGAGCAGCAGGAGCTGTGATTGCAGCAGGGCAGGATCAGGCTCCGGCCCCGCTGCACCGCAGTAGGGGTGCCAGCAGCATCCCCACACAGGGACACTGAGCTGGCACCCACTCCAGGACTTTTCCATGGGAATTCAGCAAGACCTATTTTCTGATGAAGCTGAAGTTGGCAGCACATGTAACCAAGCCAAGGAGTTCACTCCAGAACGTGGTGATTTTTAATAAAGTCACAATTGCTGCTCTGTGCTAAATGAGTCATTTTAAAGTCAGTCCCTCATAAAACAATCGCTTCCCAGATCCTGCTTCCTCCTATACATGTCTCACCAGCACAGCATACTTTTATGGCACAAACACCACCTTCGCTCGTGCTGCTGCTCTACAGTTAGTGCTTGTTCTCAGCCATTCCTCAGCACTGGGCTGCAGGCCGTGCACAATGCCAGGGATGCCCAGAGCAAGGGCACATCTCACATCTCACATCTCACATCTCACATCCAGCCCCGCGGCGGGAGCCGCCGTTCCGGTGACAAGTGCCCTGACATGTGCGTGTGACACTGCCCCGCTGGGCACAACGGGGCCCCTGCTCCCTGGGGCCCAGGGCTGGGACACTCGGCTCAGCGCTTTCTAGCCCGCTGATCTTCTACAAACTTCGGCAAACCGAGTTCGGTCTCGGAGCCTCCTTCAGCTGCCTGCCAAATTACATAAAATTATTTAGAACTGGCTGGTGAGCTAAAAAGATGGGGGTGGAGGAGGTGGGGGGAGATGACAGATGGATGGTGTGAACGCAGGAGTCTTGCGTCCTTAGGAAGCCAGGCTTAAAACATTCAGGAAACCGAAGAGGTCTCTGATCCATGAACCCTTTTGTTCCGAGGCACTAATCTACCCAACCAACCAAGCCGCTGAAGTGCAGCATGATTTCGTTTTCTTTGTTTATTTGCTTTTTGAGGAAGTGTGGGCCAAAACGATGGTTGAGAGTATGGCCCGTCTCACATTATTGACTGCGGGTCGCAACCTTGTAAAACAGCGTTTTTGTAAAATACACTGTGAGCGTTTGTAACCTGAACGCAAACTGCCAAACACACGTTCACACAACTCTGGTATTTGGTTTAATATGTATATATTTTCTTTTACAATTTGGACCTAATGAAAAACACGTGGTTTGCGCAGAGTAAAAGGAATAATAGAACTTTGTGCCGGCCTTTGCGTGGGTTCCTGCTGGGCATTACCGACCACATGTGCTCTCTTGCTGCCTTGTGACTCCAGATAACTGCGGAATGACTTGAACACCTTCCTCATCCCCACCCAAACCTGAACACTGCGGTTTTCAAAAAACGCTGTTGTCTTGGCAACCTTCCAGATCCTTTCTGGGCATTTAAATCTTGGCTGGAACTAGTGGAGCAAAAGCACGTTCCAAGTGTTTTCCCAGGCCTCCAGCAGAACACCTGACTGCAGTGCCGCTTTCCTCCCGATACTCGATTGCTTCAGTTGTCTTTGCTCTTCTCTCAGCAGCAGTGGCACCCCTGTGGCACCTCCCTGTTTCCTTCCGGTTTAAAAGAAAGTCCCCAATCTGCCCAGCATTTGAGCCAAGGGCACCGAAACGTTTTTGTTCTGTGGTTATTCACATCTGAAAACTGCAAACAGCGAGGACAGCGATGCTTCACGGGCTCTCCAGAGAGCTGAGTCAGCACTTTCAACTTCCTGAGTGGTACAGACTTAAGAGGGCATGAAACGGGGCTGCTGCTTTAGAAATGGCACAGAAACCCCACAAATGCAGAAAACTGCTCAAAGAAATGTAAATTTGAATGAGAGCCATTGAAACACACAGGAAAATCCTTCATTGTGAATGTAAATTTAAACAAAATCGTCTACCTCCTGCCTCCCCACACAAAGGAAACCTGCTGCCTCTTCCCTAGGAGAGTGTTTTACCAAGCTCATATGAAACTCTTTTTACAACATCCCTTTGTCTCTCTTGGAACCTGACCAAGAACTATCAGCCTTTAAAGAGAGCTTTTTGCTTGTTCAGGCCCAAGGGGAGTAGCTGAGTATAAATAATAGATTGGCCTCTTCTGTCTCCAGTGTTTCTGTTCTGCTGCTCCTCGCAGACACAACCTGGGAAAGGTGTGGCTGTGCCTGCAGCAACACGAGAGCAGTTATCTGGTCTCCCTTGAAGGAGCACGATGATAAAGTGAGAAACAGCTGACAGGACCAGAGCTGGTATGTGCAGCCCAGCGGACGTGACGTTCCAATTTTGGAAAACTACAGCTGGGGAGGCTGCCTCACTCGCTGGACCTTGCTGCTGTTTTCCATACAGGGAGCCTCGGGAGAGCAGTGTCTTATCTGTCCAGCCTGCTCAGCAGAAACAGCCCCTCATCCAGGCAGCTGATGGTCAGCAATTAATACCTTTGGAGCAGGCACCTAGCTAGGGAAAAGTGTTAGGGATTTGCAATACACAGGCAGGCAACACGAATTTGTTTTTCCGAGGTGAACAGCTCTACACGTTATCCTAGAAAGTCACGGTTGTCCCTTGTTTTCCGTTTTGCCAGTGCTGTATTTTCCGTGTCACCCTTGCCTGTGAGCAGCAGTGTTGTAACCCCAGGGGTCTGAGCTGTCCTGCTTCTCACCCACTCCCACCCAGCCCTGCCTCTCTTCTCCTTTTATCCTGTGCCTCCTCAACTGTTAAAACCCACCTCCCCACTTCCCCGAGCAGCTACCCTTTAACAGTTGTCTCTTCTCCCCCAGTGTCAGATTCTGCCTTGAATCGTCAAGTTTGACACTGGCAGTTTGTCAGGAGCCCAGTTCCCACCTGCTCCCTCTCCACTGCCGTGGGTTGTGGGGAAGGGAGGTAGGTGCTGGTGTATAGTCCCAAAAGGAAAGTCTGTATTTATCTCCTGGCAAGCAGAATTAGGAACTTGAGGGAGAGTATACAAGCTTCTGCTTTCTCCTTCTCCTCAGTTCCCTTCTTGGTCTCTCTGGGCAGATTAAGGCTTTTGTGCTGTTTTTACCAAGGTCAGCGATCTATCCTTTTGTATTCGCTGTTCTCCACTCAATTAGTTGAGGGCATTTAACATGGATTTTTCATATTTGCATCGCAAATTCCAAATGATCCATGAAAGGCAGCTGTTCAGAAACTTCTGAATTCATTATCCCCAGTGTCTCGAAAGAAACTTTGCCAGCCGTTTGACTGGGGCCCTGTGTAGTCAGTAAGATAGGAAACTGTCAGTCATCTGTAGTCTGCATTGAAGAATTAATGTGATGCTGTGGCATCTGGTTTCCATTTCACATTCCCTGCAGCCTCCTCTTTACCTGACTTGCCATTTACTGATAGTTGTGTCGGCTGATCAGCAGTTGGAGCCCTGTGCAGCAGCACCCCACGGCCTTTGTGCTCACAGTCCTTCCACACGTCAGTGCAGTGTGGAGAGCAGCCCACAGCACCCTCCCCACTCACAGGACACGGGCTGGGTACAGGATGACAGGGCGCAGCTGGAGGCCTCTCCTTGTGCTGTGTGTGACACACGCGTGTGCAGACACACCCCACAGTCACACGCACAGAGCTCCCAGCTCTGCGCTTCCAGCCCGTGCTTCGGCTGCATTCCTTGCTGCAGGAGCAGCGTGGCTGAGAGCCAGAGCCCGCTCTTGCTTTCCCTGCTCTTTCCTTCCTTCTTTCCTTGGGCTTGCTGGGTGTGACAGGCTGAGCACAGTTGTTTATTGCTTTTGTTTCCCCATCGAATCAGATCTCTTTCCCTGACATTATGCAGCTCAGCACAGGCACTGCAGGTGGGATGAATCCAGTTCAGTGCCCTGCTCCCACCCTTGGCTGCTCCCATCACTAATGAACTGCAAACAACCATGTTCCCCATGTTCAACCCTCACCCCGTCCGATGCATCCATAATCTAAATATAGGCCATAATTATTCCTCTGGCGTCTGTTGGCCCATTGACAGAACTGACGGTGGCAGAGGTCAGGAGACCCTTTGCACCTTTAACATATTAACCATTAATTAACCGTTTCCCTGCCACTGATTGTTACAGTCTCCCTAACACCCGGTAAATGCCTGGGGTTTGTTCTTCGGCTGTTCCAAAGCTGTTCCTTAGTCTGCTCCCTTCCTGTACCAACAAATGCTGATTTTCTTCCCTCTAATTGGGACACTTGGTTTGTTTATCTGGTTGTGCAATCAAAATGTGAACCCAGGATGCTCTTTTCCAGCCAATGACCTGCATCTCCCCCAGATGCAAATCCCAGTGCCTGAGAAAATGAGTGCAGGAATCGATCTCTTGGCCAATGCACAGTTTCCATGTTGGAAGCAGAGGCACCGACTTTCCATATTATTATTTTTATGGCCCTGTGGAACGAACAGTTGAATATGGTGCTGTGAGAGTGAACAGTGGGGGAGAAACTAATTTGTACTGTAAGTAATTTGATCACAAATCATTTAAAGAATGTAAATTGTAGGGGAGAGATGTCACTCCTGGCAGAAGGTCGCCTGTGTCACCTGTCAGACAGTCCCCAGTGGCGATCATGAACATTTCTTTGTGGGATTATTAATAAACAAACATAATGCTCTGCATTTCTGCAGCACCTTTCAGTGCAGGAACAGAAAGCACTTCAACTTTAAGAGCTGTGCTCTGCAAGTGTTTTAACTTCCTTTCAAAATACTGTTTTAGAGGTTAAATTTGTTTGAATGTTACCATCATAAGATGATATTAAATTTAAATGACATTATTTCCACCTCCACCCCAGCTCATTTTGAGGTAAAGTGCAATCACCATTTGACATCTTGATGAATTAAGTGAAGTGACAAGTCTTTAGTTCTGAGACGTACTTTAAGTATTTGCAGTGCAGTAGCTCTTGGAAAGCATAACAGTGGTCAGGAATCCAATGAGCTCCTACAATGGACAAAGTTTTTGTCCCACAGAATTTGTAGTTTAGTTCAAAACTACGAACAGCAGTCGAAGAGAAAGAACGCTGGAGGTTGAAATGGCTGTGGGCTGTCCCACACGGACAGGAGGTTGCTGTGCTGTCAGTCAGTGTGCAGTGGTGGATTGCTGCTCTGCCAAAGGGCTCTGCACCTCAGTGTGTGCATCCCCAGACCATCCACGAGCTACAGGAATACCTGGGACAGGTAAAGGAAAGGTGGAAGAAGAGCTGTTGATGTTGTAAGATCCCTGTGTGTTCTGCTACCAATAGTGCTTCATTTTTCATTTGCATTCTTTTGTCTCTGTGGATCCATATGATTAGTCTGAAATGTAAAACCACCCGCAGCTTTCTCTGGGCAGGAGTCTCCTTTTGTCCTGCGTTTTTTTTGCACAACACCGAGCACAGCTTGGGTCCTGACTCATGAGTAGGACACAAAAATACTTCAGTTACCAATCTGTCATTAAAGTTCACAGCGAAATTCATCCCACTTTCCCTAGCTGTGAAATGATACAGCATTGGCACGATGAGCCAATCTTCAGAGTGAAGGAAGAGAACAAATCACAAAAGAGAAGTATTACCCAGAATAGATTCTTCAGAAAGCATTCCCCGTGCGAGGGGCTGGGAAGGGAAGGTGCATGCCTGCAGTGTCTGGCAGGGTCACCCTCGTAACATCTGGCTGTGAAAGCTGGGGAGCTGTGCCAGCTCCTTTGGAATAACAAGCCGAGCTCACGAAGACAGAGCTGTGCATTCCTGTGAAACTGGCCCAGAACACTTGGAAAGGGTCACCAGGAGGAATGTCAGCAAAAACAGGGGAAGGGCCTAGCACTGTTAAAGCCAGAGCTGCTCAATCTGGCTTCAATTGCTTTTCTCCTTCTCTTTTCTCTATTTCTTTCTTCTCTCCTCTTCTCTGGCTGCTCAAGGGGAGGCATTTGAGCCTCACTAATGGCCAGGGACACTATATAAACTATATAAACTGTATAAACAGGGATCAACTTAAGGCAGTTCATTAAGAAAACAGGGAGACAGAGCAATAAAGCTGGTGTCTTGCTTACACAATAATGAAGTAGTTAGAAGGGTTTATCTTCACTATCAGCTTACCATATGGTTTGAGTTCACACCTGAGCCCAGGCTCTGCAGTTATCCTGCTGCTCCGTGGCTCCAGCCCAGTGAGCCACATTCACACCCTGCCCAGGGCAGTGAGAGGGAGGCCCCTGAATGCAGGTGCTCCCGAGCCCAGCACCGAGGGCAGGCTGAGCTCTGACACCAGTGGTTAGTGGCAGCTCCAGACTCGCACAGCTGGAGCACAGGGACAGCTTCAGGGACGGGGCTGCAGACAGGAAAAGGCACGAATCAATATTCATCCATATATTCATGATCCGTAGGCTGGGGTGCTGTGATGTGACGCTCATTATCTAGGCATGACCTTAAAAACTGCACTTGATTGAGACCACGGCAGCCCATCTGCTTGGCAGCACAGGCTGCTGGGGGCCTCACCCCAGCACACTGCTCCCTGCACCACTGCTGTGCTCTGCTGGAATACAGATCCCAGGGCACAGCCTTCACCCCCACGCCCTTTGCTGGGGCTGACACAAGGCATCCACAGCTCTCTCTGTCATGAGCACAGTGGGTGCTGCCTGTGTGTGCAGGACACACAGCTTACTCTGTGTCCACAGCAAACTCCCTCGCCCTCCTTGCCCCAAAATGAGCAGCAACCACAAGACTAGGTGCTTGAAAAACTCCATCTTCCACTTGTCCAGCCACAAAAGCAAGAGCAAAGCCACCCCACAGCCCGTGTGAGGCAATGTGGAGCTCATGCCATGAGCTCTTTGCAGCTGGGGTGGTGTAGGATGTGACAAGGAGAGTGTGCTGAGGCCGAGGTGTTCCCTCCACTGGGATGGAACACGTCTCCCAGCTGTCCTCTGCGTGCAGGACAGTGAGCAAATTCATCAATGAAAAGGCACAATTTCCTGCTCTATGAGAAGAGGACAACGGGCCTCTTCCACTTTTTCTGCACTGCCCCACCCTGGTTTCAACTGACCAAAGAAATGAATGAGAAGTGTTTGCTCCCACTTCATCATTTTAAACGCACAACCGCTAGAAAAGAGGAAGCAATGTTCAGTTTTCTGTCCCTGTGAAAAATCCTTCTGCTCCTTCCTCCAGACACCTTCCTGAGCCTGTTTTTGAGCATCCCTCCTTCTTTAAAAGAAAGCGTGTCTTTCTTCTAAGCAATTAAACTCTATAAAAAAGGCCATTTTCCCCATCATACTTTCCCATCTCCCCTTTCCTGGATGGCAATCACATCCTCCAGATCTCATGCTGAGAAGGATATTCTGCCACTGGTCACATCTGGTTCCCTGATGAGATCCGCAGGCGGCCGGGCTGGAGCGTTTCTGAGTCACGTGCTGGCTCTGGGTTCCTTATTTCCTTATCTTCCCCAAGACCAACGCTTTTTAATCTGCCTTGATTCTGTTTCTCTCCTTTCGGAGCACGCTTATCGGTCTGAGACCGAACTGCCGCGCGAATGCTCATGAGATCAATCTACAGATCTTAAATCTGGTACAAAAGAGGTGTTTCTGTGAGCAATCTGTTGGAGAGATTTTGTGCTGCCTTTTCGCCTCGTTCCACGCTGGTATGCATTCCTTCAGCATTAATGCTTCCTCTGGGACCCAACCTTATGGAAATGTGAGCCGGAGCGTGCAGGCTGCAGCCGCTCTGTGGAACCCAGCCTGCGTGGAGGGAGCTGCAATCCCTGCCTGTGCAGAGAGGAATCCACTGCCTGCTTTCTCCAGCTACTGCTGGAAGACTCTCCTTAAACTCTACCATTTACATGGGAAGAAGAAGGTTATTTTGGGTTTGGGTTGGTTTGGTTTTTTTTTTTTTTTTGTTTGATTGGTTGGTTGGTTTTTTGTGTTGCTTTTCCTCCCCTGAAAAACAACTTCTAGCAGTCTGCTCACTGCGTGCTGTTAGGAATGGAAAATAAATAAGTCAATAGGCATATATTAAGTCAGTAAGGCCAGGAATTTATCGATAAACAGACTGAGGATGGAGGATACAGTGACAGCTGCATTTAGCTCTCAGAATAAAGTAAATCAATCGTATTGACTGTATGTTGATTTAAAATCCTTAAAGATTTGGGTCAAGATCATTCTCGTTTTCCCTAGACTAGTGAATCTCCATAGCCACAAGTGATACAGGAATGTTCCTGGTTGGATGTTCCCAGCCCCTGATATCGCAGTGTTCCCCTGCTGTGCTGGGCTCTGTTGGATCAGCTCTAATGAAGTGGCCTCACTCCCAGTGGTCAGTGCTACAACACTGGGCTGTAAATAGTGAGGAGGCCCTGGGTGCTCTACAGCCCTGTGAGTATTGCCTATAAATGCCTTAGAGGCATGAAAAACTATTTCTCTGTATTTTAGGTTAAAAAATAAATAAATGAAAATATTTTTATTTAGGTAATTCTCCATTCCTTACAGACTTACAGTGGCTACTAAGAATTCCTTTGGACAATTGAATCAGTGCAATTTTAAGAATTGTAGATTAAGGTGTACATCAACTCATCCTTGAACTAGATAAAATAATTAACTGATTAAATGAAATGGTTAGCTGGGATCTGTGAATGATGCAACCCTCATTTAGATATGTGTGTATAAAATACATCTTTTATGCTTCAGGAGACTTGATCTGTGGCTGTTCTTACAGACCCTGAAACTCAGAAGAAGTAAAGTAAGCATCTGAAAGTTCTCACTTCAGAGGTTGTTTGAAAGAGAATTTCACACAGAACTGTAGCACAGATATGAACCAAAGTCTATTTCTGTCAAGACTTAATTGAGGAAATGTAATTTTCTTTCCTAACTGTATTGCTGTTGATAATTTAAATTAATTCTGTCTGGTCTGTCTAATTTAGCCATGAAAAACCTGGATCTTGGAGCTGTGCACAAGAATGTAGCAGATTTTTAAAAACAGCTTTTCTGAATAGAAAGACAGTAACTTATGGTGGCCTAACAATAGATATTTTTTGGTTGTTGTTTTGATATAAAGCACTTAAGTTCTTCTACCTCAATCCACTGACATTCTCATTTTAAGAGAAAGAAATGCATTTTTGCAAATGGTACCATCAACAGACTTTGGGAAAATTGAGTTTGGAGGAAAAAAAATTGAATTAATTTTGTTTCTCTAAGCACTTTCCCATGTTTCAGATTTTGTACTGATAGATTGATGATATGATTTGCTTTAAAACCAGGTGGCCTCTTAGTTTCCATCTGTTGTGTCTATTGCTCTGTCTCTAGTGAGAAGCATTGCAGAGCTGTGCAGGCATCTGCACCCCAGAGAGAAACTCTGCGCCATCAGAAATGCTCCAGGAGAGAGAATCGACTTTCACTGTCTCTTAAGTGTATCAGAAACTCAAACCCTGGATCTTGTTTATGTTCACCCAAACTGAACACAGTGAATTTCTGTTAGCTGGGTGTAAGCAGCTTTTTAACAAAACCAGAACCGAGCGACACTTCCAGAAGAGACAAAAAAAAAGCCACCACGGCACTTTCTGGTCTCTCTGGATGCTGGAGGTGGCACTGCTTTAGCAAGAAGGCTTTCCTAAAAGTACGAGTTTTCTGTGGATAAAAGCCATTTGAGCAAAAATCTGCCGTCATGTTTCAGGGTCTGTCAAACACCGAATTATTTTGAAGCACGTCAGTGGAGTCTGCTGGAAAAAGTGACTTGTTTGAACCGAAATGTCTTGGGCAGCAGGTTCCCCAGAGCTCAGGTGTAGGTGTAGGTGATGCAATGAGCCGAGAGAGAGGGGACAGAGCAGCAACACGCCGCGAGGGCCGCAGGCGTTTCCTCGGAAATGTTGGGGAGCTGTGCCCTGTGTGCCGCGGGCAGCTCCGCACAGCTGCAGCACACCTGGAGGATTGGGAAACTGCGGCCCGGCCCGGGGACAGCGGGCCAAGGCACAGCCCTGTCCCGAAGGACAAACCTCGGGTCCCGGCCTCAGGCCCGGGGCTGAGCTTCCCTTCCTGGCGGCTGCTCCGTGCTCAGGCCGCTTCGGCTCCTCTGCCTTACAGGAGCCGTTAAAAACGGGGGGAAAAGGCATTTTAAAGTAATACTTTAACTAGCAACCGCGGGCAGATGGTTAGAGTGGCAGAGGTGCTGTGGCTGGCACGGCGTGTTTGATTTGTGAGCTGCTCGGGGCTCGCTGGCCTTAGCCCTGTGCTGTGCGAGCGCTGGGAGTTTCCAGGCGTACAGCAAACATCTCCGCGCAAATCTGACCCAACTGACAACAGCTGACAAAACAGGAGCAATTGCCGTGGTCCCCAGCCCCAGTGCCCACAGGGACCATCGCTGAGCCCCGCTCATTCAGTTTGTGTTTATTGCCAAGTTCGTGTTCACTTGGGAAACAAAAACCTGTTGAAGTTCAAGTTCAAATTCAATTTATGTGGAGTACGCAAATCTTAATTTGCGGATCGCGGACTTTCTCTCCCAAAGCTGGACAGACTTTGGAGCCAAACCCGTTGGGGCCGTGCAGGAACTGGGCTGTGGCGCACTCCAGGCCCGGGGCCGCGATACGCCGGGGCCGGAGCCGCGGCGGGGTCCCGCTCCGGGGGCGAGCGGCTCCCGGGGTGCGGCGGGAGCGGCTCCCGGGCCCGGGGAGCCGGGGCGGGGAGAGGCGCGGGGCCGCGCTGTGTGCCGGGGGTCCCGGGGGTGCCGGGGGTGCCGGGGGTGCCGGGGGTGCCGGCGGCTCCGCAGCCCCGGGCCCGCTCCAGGTGCGGGGCCGCAGGTGGCTCGGAGCGCGCACGCGCCGCCCCCGCGCGCTCCCGGCCCGGCCTGCGTGGCAGCGGCGGCGCGTGCGCGGGAGCGCGGGGCGGGCGGCCCGGGAGCGCGCAGGAGAAGTTCCGTGCGGGACGCGGCGCCGCTCGCTCGGTCCTGCGGGGCTCCCGCCGCCCCCGAACCGCCCGAGCCTCCGCCTCCGCCGCAGGTGAGTACGGGCCGAGCCGAGCCGAGCCGAGCCGAGCCGAGCCGGGCCGGGCCGGGCCGGGCCGGGGCTGTGCCCGCCCGCCGCCGCCGGGAGCCCGGGCTGGGCCGCGGGACCGGGCGAGGGGCGGCGGGGGATCGAGCGGCCGCGTTCCGGCCCGTTACAGGGAGGGGGCCGTGAGGGGGCCGTGAGGGAGCCGTGAGGGGGCCGTGGGGAGCCGTGAGGGAGCCGTGAGGGGGCCGTGAGGGGGCCGTGAGGGAGCCGTGAGGGGGCCGTGAGGGGGCCGGGAGGGAGCCGTGAGGGAGCCGTGAGGGAGCCGTGAGGGAGCCGTGAGGGAGCCGTGAGGGAGCCGTGAGGGAGCCGTGAGGGGGCCGTGAGGGAGCCGTGAGGGGCCGTGAGGGAGCCGTGAGGGGGCCGTGAGGGAGCCCTGAGGGGGCCCTGAGGGGGCCGTGAGGGAGCCGTGAGGGAGCCGTGAGGGGCCGTGAGGGAAACGTGAGGGGGCCGTGAGGGAACGGTGAGGGGGCCGTGAGGGGCCGTGAGGGGCTCCGGGGGCCGTGAGGGAAACGTGAGGGGGCCGTGAGGGGGCCGTGAGGGGCCGTGAGGGGCCGTGAGGGGCCGTGAGGGAGCCGTGAGGGAGCCGTGAGGGGGCCGTGAGGGGGCCGTGAGGGGGCCGTGAGGGAGCCGTGAGGGAGCGGGCCCCGGGCCCACACGTGCCCGGGCGGGTCAGCCCCGCTGCCGCCGGACGGGCCGAGCGGCGGCCTGGCGGCTTGGGCGAACTCGGGGCTGCCGTACGAACACGGGCCTTTGCGCGCTCCGGCGTCGCTCGCAGGGTTTAGGGAGGTTTGGGGGTTTGTATTTTAGCGGCTGTGCCCCGAGCACACGCACCCGGAGGAGAGGGGTTCCCGGTTCCCGGCCCCCAGAGGCCGGGCTGGGCTCGGTTGTCTCCCCGCTGCGGCTCCGGTGGGCGCAGGGAAGCCCCGGGACCCTCCCCGGGACCATTGCCGGCCGTCCCCTGCTCCCCTGAGCTGGGAGCCCCAGTGCCGAGCGTTACACACGGCTTTGGAAAGAGCACATGGTGGAGCAGAACTACCAAATACCATCTTTTCCTCCCTGCGAGGTGTGATTCGTGCTTGGTGGGGATGACGGTGGATTTCGGAGCCCATCTGTTTGCCTGCCTGTTCGCGCACATGGGATATCTCTGCCGGTGGTGATTGCCTATGGCATTATTGCAGGAGAAGTAGTTTGATAGGAAATATTGTAGCAATTAGAAGTCCGGTGATGCAAGTTCCTGACACATTGTGACTGTCTTGCTGTCAGTTCTGCGTCTCCTTTAAAAGTTCATTTTTTTTGTGAATCACTGTAAGCAACCGTTTAACTTCTGCAACATTTCTACGGCTTTTGCATTTGAGACGTGTCTTGACGTTGAGTCAAACTCTTTCCACTGTTATTTTTTTCCTGTAGACATTCTTTGTGACAGTCATATTCTGTTAAGCAACAACAGAAAAAAAGAAGGAACTGTTTTTAGATAAGACTGTTGCTGCCTGTTTCCTCTGGCTCTGAGTCTTAGAGACCTAAAAAAAATGGAAGCTGTGAGAAACTTTTATAATGATGGAAAAAGAGCATCTTGTGTGAGAAGTGAGATTCTAGATGGAGTGTGAGTGACTGCTGTCACCGCAAAGGGATTGTCAGAGCACAACCAAACTTTTGCTTTCTCAACACCTGTGATGTATAAAATGTTTCTGCTAGTTTCGTTTTCCCCTCCTTCCTCTGGAATTCTGTTTCTTGACGAATAGGTATTTTGTGAGAGAGGGTGGATGCATAATTGGAATGTGAGTTTTTATATACCTTTTCAAATTCTTCACTGTTCATTTTGTTGGGAAAAAAACCAGATGAAGATGAATAACTCGAATCCCAAGCCCATATTGGGTTTTTCTGCAGTACTTGCCCTCCGTGATCCTGCCTGAAAAGTTTTATGTCAGTCTATAACACTGAAATATACATTGAAAATACTAAGCCTACGCTGGCTTTTCCTCATTTCTTGGCAGTTATCGAGGCTGTACTGGAGAAAATAGTGAGAGATTCTGAGGCCTCTCCTGCAGCGTGCTTTTGGGCTTTATTCACACTTACCTGTTGGTGTGAAGGGCTCTTGCAATGGCTTGAAAGAGTTTTTGTGCATCTTGCATGAGCTGTTGTTTACTCGGAGTAAAATGAGTATTTTTGTTTGAATGGGGGTAGGAGGCAGAAATGCCCGTGTGGGTTTTTCTCCTGCTCTGCTTCTGCTCTCTTAGCTCTAAAATGGGGGTGGTTACCAACGAGTCCCCTTCCTGAACACCTGCAGCTTTCTAGATGTGTAAAGGATTAATTAGTGGATGGATTTTAGCATCTTTTCTTCTTTCATGTGGTGCGAAATGTATTTGACCTCAAGGCTATGAAAAATGTATAACAACCACCGAGCTGGCAGCACCCTTCAGCAGCCAAAAGCTGGGGCAGGTGGGAGAAATCAAATGTATTCACTTGGAATTGAAAGCGAGAAAACGGACTGTGGCTGGAGGAGCTGAGGAAGTACTCGCAGGAAGATTTCAAAAATGAAATGACAAAAGTGGGAATCTGAGACTTGTAGGACATTTATTTGTCCTAAATGAAAGCTTAAATGGGTCCTTAGGGAAAATGAATTTAACAGCACAACTCGTGCTTCAGTTTTTGTCATTTGAACTTGCTTTTCTTGGAGGCTCTTGTTGCAAAAGAGGTTGTTCGTGGTGATCCTCAGCAGAGAACAATAAGTACACAGAACCTCGTTTTAGAAGCCGGGCTCACCTTCACCACTGAACAAACCTGTTTCTAATTGCAGCTTCCACGGTTTTACTGCAGCTCAGCACTTGTGTAGACAGAGAGTGGTCGTGGTTTGAGCACAGAATTCTGGTTGGGGAAGTCGTGAATGGCCATTGTGCCCATGGCACACACTCCTGCATTTGTCTTGGAAACTCACTGAACCAGTCTGTTTTACCCTTCCTGGGCAGATGGTGACTAATCCAATGTCCACCTCCCCAGGTGCCTGACTGGGTTGTTTGCAGGAAATTACGTGGGACGTGTCGTTGTAGCCAATATAAACACGAGATGCAGGAAAAAGTCTTGTAATATCGAAGGCAAAAACGAAATAGTCATGCAGCTGAAATATAATTTACGATGGCCTTGATTGCACGTGTCACTGAAGGTGCTGAAAATGCAGCAGGAGAGCAGTGAGCTGGGCAGAGTGGCCTTTCCCAGTAGGAAACGGCCTCGAGGTTTAAAGGTTGTCTAAAATGGCAACGTGAACACTGTCCTGTTAAAGGCAGAGGCCTTGGAAATTGGGTTTTTTTCTTGTTTCCTATCGCTGTTCAGCTGTGTTTATTGTACCCCCCTTTTGTACAGCTCTCAGCACAAGCACATGCCGGTACTCAGCTGCTTCCCACCGGCACTCAGGGAGCTCTCCTGGAGATAAGAGCAGTTTATCTAAAGCTGCTGAAAACAGCGGGGAGGATTCGGTGTGGCAGCACCGGGCAGTCCCGAGAGGCTGAGCTCACCTCACACAGCCGCTGCTCCCAGGTCCTGTGGGCTTTGGTGTCCGCCCAAGGGGCCAAAAGGAGTTGGGGTGAGGAAAAGCTGAATGCTTGGCTCTTTGTGGCTGCTGGAAGGTGCTTTCCCGAGCTGTGTCCTCGCCTTTTCCCATGGTGGGATCGGTGCACTGAGGGACTGGGATGTGTGCCCTGGGAACAGGCTGGAGCCTGGGGCTCTTCCCCCTGTGAATTCTCTCTTTCACTGCAGAGCTGTCCCTAAAGTTAAATGGAGGAAAATGTAGTATCTAGGAGGTGAAAGAAGAGTTCAAAGTGTTCAAACCAAAAGCTGATGTTGGCCCAGTCAATGTTTTTCTTTTCAAAGAAAAAAAACCCAGAAGCCAAAACATTTGCATGTAAAATCTAGATTTAGGTCTAACTTAAAAGTCATAGTATTTTTGGATTTGCTGCGGTGTGTCTGAATTCCAAAGAAAATTAAACTGCATGAAATAGTTCAGACATTTTTTGTCCCAGGTTTTGGGGGTGGTGAGGTGTGTGATTCTAAAGCTGGGCTGGGACCTGCTGTCTGGAGTTGGCTAAAATGTAGGGAACTGAGGTTCTGAGTGTGTGACCAAGTGGCACTTCTAGGGCCTGGAGCTGAAGTTTTGTTTAAAACCAGAAAAGCACCAGGATTTATTTTCAACAGTGGTTCGAATGCAGAAGCCTGTGAAGCTGTTAGTCTTTTTACAGGTAGATAACTATTTTTCTCTCTTGGCATATTTTTATATGCACCTTGAATTGAATCAGGATTACTTCAAGTTCTAACCTGTGCTAAGTATTTAAACATCTGGACTCGCTGTAAGTGCCAGTGCTCTCCAGACAGAAGAAATCTCTTGGATTTTTTTTTAACATTTTAAAATATTTCAGCAAAAAGCTGTATTTTCTATTTTATTAAAACAGTAGATGGAGGTTCCAGTGTTAAGTCTTGATACATGGCATGATAAAATTGCAAATAATTTTATAGTGTCAATACAATGAAAGAAATTAAATTTCTAAATGATTTACTTCAGCTTGGTGCTACTTTAAGTGTCTGCTCTCAGGGATTCCAGGCAGTGAGCAGCTGTCTGTCGCAGATGGGAGAGGAAAAAAACCCCTTAGCTTCTTCCTTCTAAAAAGGTTTCCATATAAACCCTGTAGTAATGTAATACAACCTTTTAGTCAAATTTGAGTTTCCTGTTACACGTTTAAGTGAACCGACGGCAGACTCATATCCATTTGAAACCAAGTGCTGCAAGTGAATGTGACCCTGGGAATTTTGTACTCCAAAGCATTCTTGAAACCTCACAGATGCTTGTTGAGCAGTCAGATGTATTATTTATTGCATCTTAAAAAAAAAAAAAAAAAAAAAGACCTTGCAGGTAGTTCATGACTTCTGTAGTCTGCTGTGTTTTGGTGAGATCAGGGGGTGTTGTTGGTCCTGTGCTTGTCCTGTGTTTCACCCAAGAAAATCGGGTAGTTTAGAAACTGTCAGCAAATCCACATTTTTCATGGAGTCCAGGTGTAACTAAGCCTGAAAAAGGGTAGGTTTAAGGTTGAGTGTTTTCTGCTGCAATCTTGAGATGGCAGAAATGGAAGTTTTGCACAGAACTGCATGGCATTATACATTGGATGTGCTAGTTTGTTCTATGAGCTAGTTCACCATGGCAATTATAAACTTATTAAAATAGTTACGACATGTCAGATCACAAAGTGCAGAAGGTGGTAAGATCATTCTTTTTAAATGACAAAGTTGTTGTTGCTGTTGGCATCCAGCTGTCTCCTTTATGGGGATTTCCTTGCTATCTTTCTTTTTTTAACCCCTCTGGACTATTTACAGGCATTTGACAGTTCTTAGGCACTTCTTAAAGTTTGGTGCTTATTTGTTTTGAGTGACTTTGGTCTCCAGTTCTGGACTCCAACCTTTGAATTGTGCTTCACACGATGAATCAAAGTAGGTGCCAGCCCATCCCCTGCCCTTGGACAGACCTCAGGCACCAGTCTGGACACATCAGTGCCTTTGATTTAGGAAGGCAATTAATTTTGTTGTTTTATTGACTGGTTTGGGTTGTAGTCTGAAGCAGTTCTCTCTGTGAAGCCGTTGGGTGGTGCAGTGGTCCCTGCTCCCCTCAGCTCCCTGGGGCTGCACCTCTGGGTGGGTTCATCTCATCCAAGGTGTAAGAGGCTTTTTTCTGAATCCGGCAGATGGATGGATGGATTGTTCGTATGCCATCAGTTGGAAATGGTGCTGAAATGTTGATTTCCCAAGTGTGGAGATGCTGCTCCAGAAGCCCCTTTTGGAGGTGAGCCCTCCTGGCAGGCAGGGACCCTCCTGGTGCCTGTCACTGGTGGCAGGACGTGTGTGTGTGTGAACTCAACCCTCTCCCAGACCAGCCAGGCTGCAGGAGCCAAGGCTGATAAACCTGAGTGTGCCAGTGCGGGAGAAAAGGGCAGAGATTCCCCTCTGGGCAGGGAGATAACATTCTGCACTGCACAGCTCTTTCCAAAATGAGTGTCTGTCAGTGTCCCCAGCAGCCAGGGCAGCAGTGCCAGCAGACCTGAGGGACCTTCCAGGGGAGGCTGCAGTGTCTTGTTCCAGTGCCTCCTCCCACCTTTCAGCCCAGACACCCTTGGGTGTTTGATGTGGTGGGACTCCCCGGCACTGGTTGTGTTGTCCCTTTGGGGGAGGCTGTTGCCATCCTGCTCCTCCACGCAGCGTCTCCAAATGAATCACCATCTCCTCACACGTGGGTGGTATTACCGGGACCAAAACCCGCACTGATAAGGGCTGTGACCCTGTCCCAGCTCCGCCTGCTGACAGAGCAGGTGTTGCTCCACACCCTGGGCAGCATTTGCACGTCTTTCATTTCGTGGAGCTCAGTGACAGATCCTGTTCTCCGGTTACTTTTGTCGCGGTGTCTTTGGGACTTGCTGCGAGGTGAGAGTATCCACCAGCCTGTTAGAAGCTCACGGAGGGGAGTTTTCAGTCCCTGCTGACAGAAAACCCACGTGCTGGGTAGTTGGGACTGCTGCCCCTGGAGCTGGGGTGCTGGGGTGGCCCAGCCTGAGCTCTTTCACCCCTGTTTGGTGGTGCTCACTGCCCAAATCCCTGCTGCCTCCTGCCTCCACTGGTCCAGGATAATGTAAGTTCCATTTTTCCCTCTTTCCTTAGAGCCAACTGTCCCCTTTGACTTGGGAGAGTAACTTTTTTCTAAACTTGGTGATTTTTAAACTGTGGAGTTGGAGAGGAAAATCGCTGCAGATGGTGCAATAATTGGGGAATGCTGACCTACAGGATGGATGACAGCTTCAAAGTACATTCACTACAGTCCTTTCAGGAATTCCAGTTGAAGTGTCTTGTCCTGTTCTTAACCTTGTGGACACTTGTTGCTGCCATCCTGGAAAGGAGTGGGTTTTCTCCTTGCTGGAACATTTTGTTTGTGCACAGGAACACTCTGAATGTGAAGGCTCTCTTGGAGGGTTTGTAGTGGGCTCTGGTTCTGGGGGCAAATCTGTCATTGCAGTGAGGACACAGGGGGAGAAGCTGTAGGTATTTTAAGGTTTCTTTATCCAGGAGTAGAGTATCAAACATGAACACAAAAATTCCTTTTTCATGGGGATTCTGCTTCATTCTTTGTACTGCTGGTGTTCCATTAGCTCTTCTGTCTGAGTTGTAAAAAAAATCAGAGTCTCAAAAAACTGTGACCGAACTCCCCGAGGAACATTTGCAAGGTTTTAAAAACACACGACTGTATTTTAAGGAAGCAAGTCAGTCACAACGCAGTGTCTGTGTGCCACCCTTGGCTCAAGTGGGAATCCCAGGGAGTGACTCTCAGCTGTCACTGCACCAAGAAGCAGTGCTGCCTTTTGTGGAGTCTGTATATACTGAACTCAGGGCCATGGAGTAAATATTCTCGCTGTGTGTTCATAATCATTCTACTTAGAGTAAGCGCTTCTTGGGTGGGTATTACAAACCTGTTAATCTTTATGGTATTTATAGGGTAATTTTTAACTCTCTTGAGCTCTTTACTTCCTTGTGGGTCAATTACTCAATTTATAACATTATGTCAGATGTAAGAACTTTGCCATCCAAGAGTAAACAGTGTTGGGGATGGTTCTCTACCTGTGTTTGCACTTGGTTCTTTGTGTATTAAGGTATGCAATAACTTATTCTGCGACTGACTTATTGGGATTTCTTTTAGTCCTCCTGGTTTGCACTCAGAAGTGACTGTAATGTCTTATTTTAGCTTTTCTGCTTCATCACTAATGCAGGAAGAGGGGCTGTTCTGCTTTTGCACTTGCTTTGCCACGTGGCTTCCAACTTCCCTGGTCAGGCGTAGCTGCACCTGGATTTTGCTGGACTTGAAAAATTTCTTTTGATGAGTAGTGGTGTGTTATTCACAGGTATTAATAAGGTGTCAGCACTGGGGAGGTTGGGAAAGAAATGCAGGAGGTGCAGGACTCTTGTTTCCATGAGTAAGCTCATGGGTTTTAGTAATCTGATACTTCTGAGTTTATGCTTCAACACTGAAGCTTATTAGAGCAAAAGAAAATTGTTACAGGGGGCAGAATACAGTGTGAAATGTGATTTGTCTCTTATACAGAACTTGCACATTTAGTTATAATTTTCTTGAAAGGTTAATTCCCAGCTTCTCTTCAGAACATTCTGTGCAGGCCTTTCTGTAGGGAAAAAAAAAAATTGGACCCAATTTAAATAGACAAGTCTTGTGAATCCTGAAAGAATTTGGGCATTTAGCCCAGGAAAGGGAGAGTTCTCTGCAAGAACTTCATTAACCCTGTCTGTCATCAAAATAAGTAATAAAAGTAGCTCTGCAAACATTATAAAGAACAGATCTTCTTTGTTTTACCCTGTGGCCTTGATCTGCAAGGTGCTGGGAATGAATTTGCTCTTTAGGGACAGCTGCCCGTGTGGGAAGGGAGATGGAGATGTGCTACATACCCGGACACAGAAGTGGGGATGTCACCTCAAGAGCTGCATTAACTTTTGGGAAACTTGTGCCATTGGTTCCACATCCTCAGGAACGTGCAGGGAAGGTGGCTTTTATTTACTAGCAGTATTGATAAGACAGTCTGACATGGCATAAGTTATTTTGGGGCAGAAAACACCAAAATATTTTTGTGAGCAGAGGAACATTAAATATTTTTACGTGGAGAAGAGTTTCTGCTTCCGTTTGGCTGTTGCTTGCAGGATCCAGATGCTGTGAAAGCTCTTCCTGGGATGCCAACATCTGGCTGCCTGCACGTTTTGGGTAGAGTTTTATGAGGTGGCTTTGAAGTTGCTGTTGGATTCGAATCACATGAATCTTTGGATTGGCTGGGCTGCACAATTCTCAGCATCATTTCCTTTTCCTTCTGATTATGGGAAATGTAAATACTTCAAGCTGTCGTTCCGATGTTTTGAAGTTGGGGGAACAGATATCTGTGTTTTCCTCCATTCCTTTTCCCTGGATTTGAGGCACAGATTGAGTCTTTCAAAGCCAGGAGCACGGCTGTAGAGAGAAGCTCATGAGCAGAGTTGGTTGCAGCAGGTTTTGTGGATTTTGAGCACTCTGAATGGGCTTGCTCTTGTACTTTGATCTGCATTTCTCAAACATTTCAGAAATTACAGCAGTATTTCAGAAGTATTTTTGTGAGTTTGCTTAATACTTCTTGAGTGCTTGGAAGTGTTCTAATTAAAAGATATTTATAAGTGCTAAGTGGTGGTGTTTCCAATCACATATGTACGTAAAGATTTATGGAAAACTTTAAGATTCAGAGTTTTATGTTAAACTTTCTGAGGATGGGCAGGGCTGAATGAATCCCACATTCAGGGTCTGGGGCTGTAGCAGCAGAGCTGATTCAAAATTTTTTTTTTTTTTTTGTACTTTAGATCTTAGTTCTGGTTTTGTCTTCCTGGCCTAAGATGGTGTGCTCACTTGTGCTGCTGTGTGGGATGGGTGGTTACTGAAGGTGTCTGATAGCAACCAGCTGTGGAAGCACTTTGGATTCTTTGTTGTGTCTGGTAGAAACTTATTTCAGGGGTCGGTTTAGATCGAGGGGTTTCACCACAACCTCAGAACAATCCGTCTGCCCAAGTGCTTGAGTTTGGCCCTCGGTGTTGACAAGGGTCCTTCAGCTGTCGCTGGAGGGTGGAGCTGTATTTCAGCTGTCATTGTCACCTGGCTGGGGCTGCGGTGGAATCATCCCCCTGTGGCAGGAGGCAGCCTGGAACGGAGGTGGCAGCGCTGGGACAGACAGCGTGTGCTCCGTGCCTCCCTGAGATGGGACTCATTTCACTTAGCATTTAATGATGTGAAAGTGTCTGGCAGTTTCTGTGAACATTTATGGTATGAATATATTTCCAGCCTATATTTAATCTTCCCTTCATCAGAAATGAATGAATTCCAAGAAGGATAACAGAAGTGTTCTTAAATAATTTGGCTTGGTGTTTGAAGGCTTTATTGCATTATAAATTAAAACGTGAGCGTGTTGTTGCATGCTTGGTAAGCAGTACAGTAAAATTCCAGGTAGATTTGGGATGTGTTTGTTTTTGACATGTTTCGTTAGCAGCGGTGGTGGCCACAGAGATCTGGCTCTAATGCTTCAAAGGGGATAAAAATGAATTTTCTGGAGGGCTCAAAATTGCAACTGTGAGAATATAACTGAAGGTTGGCTTGTTCCTTTTTCTGAAACACGCCTAAGGGAGAACTGGCTGAGGAGGAAACCAACCTGCTGTACCCTGGTCACAGGATCACCTCTCCTCAGAGGAAGGATTGTCCCTTTAAATGCTGCTGACTGCTGTCCTTCCTCAGTTTTGGATGGGAACGTGTGTTTGATGTTTACATCCTACAGGAACATCGCACATAAATATTTACTGTGGTGTTGTACTGGGAAATTGAGTGCTATCAAACAAGGGGAACGAATAGTCCAGTCAACATGGTGAAAAGGAACATTTACCTGAAAATATAAATCACCAAGTGCTCGTGGCTCTGATCCTGGAGCTCTTTGATAGGAGCCCTGTGAAACCGTCCCTTGGAATGGATGGATCTGCAGAGCATCTGAAATGTGTCCAGAAGACTTAGGCAATTATGGTTTTTGGTTTAAGACCAAATTCTGGGGAGCTGGTACTACAGCACAGTGAAAAACCAACCAAACAAAACCCAAGCCTTAACTCAGTTAAAACTTTTCAAAGTTGAAACCAAAAGTAGAGGTAAACTACCTGCCTACCTGGTGAGAGATGGGCACTTGAAATGTTCTCTCCAAAGTGTTGTATTAGCTCAAGTGGCTAATGCAATTCTCAAACACAGTGATCCAGCCAAGCACACTGTGCCTGACCGTGCTATTTTCAAGCCATTGTGCTAGTTTTCCCCCCAAACTAGGAGACAGAGTATTTGAAATTATAATCCTTGCTTAGAATGGGAATGTGGACCTGAGCGGGGTGTAGGTAGTGAATGGAAACAGAGTGGGATGTTTCATACACTTAATTATTGGCAGGAAGCATTAGTTTTATTGACATCCACAGAGAGGTGACTCTGCACAGCTTTAAATAGTTGTCTTAATGTCATTTTGCTTCTAGGTATGGAACAGTGAATTATGGTGTCTGTCACAGCATTTGTCTAATGAGTATCACTTGTTGACACGGTATGAAAAAGCTCCAGGGCTTTTCAGCCATTTCACTCAAACGTTCTCAGTTAGTGGCTTTGGGGTCTTTGAGGAGCCCATCCCTCCCTTACTGGCTGTTAAAATCTGGTTTGCACAAAGTCCTAACAGAAGCCCATCTGCACCTGCTCTCGGGGTAAATCCAACCCTCTGAAATGTGTCACTAAAGCACTGTTCTTCTCTTCAGCGGTCAGTTTGTTCCAGACACCCTCATCCTTTCCAGGGGTTATAAACTGCAGGTAGCTCACAGGGTTTGTGTCAATCTGTAGATGCAGCTTCATTGCAGTGCTAGGCCTGAAATCCAGAAACTCTTTCTGGGTGATTTACTGGACTCTGTGTGACAGCTTTTGTTTGAATTCCCTCAGTGCAGCCGGGGCTGTTGGTGAGAGAGCCCCAGTCCCTCCTGCAGGGCAGGGGTGCCCATGCCACCACCACCACCCTCCACAGGCAGGTTTTTACTGAATCACATTCTCTAACTCTGCCCTTGCAGTGCTCTCTCCTCAAGCATTCAGTGCTGTTCCTCATGTTGTTTCCTTTAACATTCATATTCATAGTTTTTTCAGTGTTGGCAGGTGTGTATTTCACATTAACATGAGGGGTTTTTTGGATGTTAGGCTGCTATTTGCTTATGGTAATTTCCAGTCATCATAAGGTGACTGTTGAGAGAGATGAGCAGAGAGGAAAAAAATTGTCAGGCATTTACAGTAAATACTCTCTGCTTTTGGAAACGCTGTCAGAAGTTTAATTGTTAGGTTCAAGTAAGTTTGTCATGTGCCAGACAGAATCAGTCTGCTGTAATGAACGGGTTACGCACTTCACCAGCAAAAAGGGAGAGTGAGAAACCAAGGGATGCTCAGGATTTCCTGTCACCTTGCACTGCAGAAGGAACAGGGTAGGCTTTTTAACCTAGCCTGTAATTAGGTTTTGCATGGAAGCATATATTACTGCGCTCGCTTTGCCAAAGCTCTTCAGTATGATGGATGAGATTTAAAGGTTGATCTGACTAAATTGCAATGAGAATACTAACGACAGAGATATTTCTGTTGTGAACTATTCCTACCAGGCATCACAGCCGTGACAGAAATGGTGTAAAGTAATGGACAATAAAAGTCACTGGGAAATAATACTCTCCTAGGACTGGGCTGCCTTCCCCAGAGCACACACCCTGAACCACAGCCATCATGTAATCATAAGCCCAGACCATCATTTCAATATATCAGTGATCTCGTAGAGTACCCTGGCAGATTTATTTTATGAGCAAGGAAGAGGAAGAATATCACTGGGCAGTAGAGAGGAAGACAGTGGTGCCGATGTGCTTGTGTTTATTCTGTAAAACAGTTTGCATTGCTGCAGCCTTCGGGGAGCAGCACAGTGGCTCCCAGGGCAGTGCATCCCTGGGGATATTGCAGCTGGCTGTGCCCTGCTGCATTTCAGGCCCTGACACCTCCCTGTGTGTGCTAAAAGATGGGCATTTGTGCAGTAGGTTAAGTCGTGTACTTGACTGGTTTTAATCAACTTGCGGATTTCAGGAACCACATTTGACTTCCCGTTTTGTTTTGGTTTGTTTTACCCAAGGTACCCAAAGAGAGCTGCTTGGCCCCCTGTGGAGGAGGATGAGGTGTACAGTATCTGAGGGGGAAAGCACGTTTGTCCGTGTCACAGAGCTGTGCTTTAACACTCAGTTTTATCTCTGTGTGTTGTTTTATCTCTGTGGTGGGCAGCAGCAGGGCTGGGCACACGCAGCAGCTGGTGTGTCTTGCAGGAAGGTGAAAAGTGCTGGTACAGAAAACGGTTGTAACACGGAACACAAGCTGCTGCTTTGCTGCCTGCTCAAGAGGTGCACGGGCCTGTCATGTTGATTATGCATCTGGGAGCAAATAATTTGGCCTGCAGTTGAGTTGGAGGCATCCCGAGACACATGGTGATACCCGATCAGACTGGTCACAGCTGCTCCAGCGAGGAGCACCCGGGGCACAGGGCGCTGTGACTGAATGCCAGGATGCTGATGAGGTTCTGCTCCTTAATGAGTGTCTCGTAACTAATGATCCTGCCCTTTGCTACCGAGTGCCCTGGGCTGTTCTGCCCTGAGAATCCCACCTGTCAGGTACCTGCAAGGGATCTGCGGTTTGATGGGGTTTTGTGCTCTGCTCTCTACTGATTAGGTGCAAGAGATGAGGTGTAAGGACACTCAGGTGGGATGGCAGCTGGGGATGTGGCAGGGGAGCTGGCTGCACAAGGGGGTTTCTGTTTTCCCTGTATTTGGAAAGACTCCAGGTTACCTGTGAGTGCCACTGCATGGAGCAATAACTGTGCAGCTAAAGCTGACAGTAGTGTGGGAGCAGGAGCTGTTCATCCCGTGGGGGCTGTGGTCATTTTTCCCACGAGTGGTAATGATGATCCTGTTCTTTTATTCACTTCCTGGAAAGACAGATGATGCTTCATGCAGTTTAAAGATGTTTTGATTTACAGTCATAGTCAAGACTCAGTGTGTAAGTGTGTGGTACTGCAGAACTTTGGAGGAAATTTGGAAGCAGGAATAAAAGAAGTGCAGAGCTAAGACAACATCAAGGTAAAATGGGCCAGTGTTAAGAGTGCAGCTTGTGCCTTGCTGGATGTAGTGCAGAGCCTGTTGTTGGCTGCCATGTGCAGATCCTCTGTGAAGGCCCTTCCTGGGGATTGCCCTTCCCTCTCCCTGCCCCTGCCAGAACCTGGAACAGCCGAGCTGCCAGCCTGGGGCAGGACACGCTGTCCTGAGGGCTCTGTCCTGAGGTGTCCGTGGGCTCCCTGCTCTCATGGCAGCTCTGCTGGCTCTCTTTTCACAGCTCTTCCTCTGATTCCAGCTGGAGCACTTCAAACAAGCCCCTGCTCGTGGCAGCTGAGCTCTCCTGGGCCATGAACTGCCTGCCCCTGGTGCTCCATCCGGGGACTGCTCCTGGCCCTGGTGCTCTGTCTGAGGATTGCTCCTGGCCCTGGTGCTCTGTCTGAGGATTGCTCCTGGCCCTGGTGCTCCATCTGGGGACTGCTCCTGGCCCTGGTGCTCCCTCACACCAGGGACTGCTCCTTGAGTTTCCCTGCGGCAGCTGGGGAGGGACAGTTCCCTTGGCAGTGCCCAGACTGGGCTGTGATCAGGTCTCTCAGGTTCCCGTGGCCAGAAGTAAATCCCTTCCCTGGTGTTGAGCGTTGGTCCTTTCTGGCAGGCCCCAGTGGAGGCCCAGTGTGGCCAGGGCTGTGGACACTGCAGTGGCACTGCCTGGATGTGTCTGTGCTGGGGCTGGGACACGTCTGGGTCCTGGGGAGCTCAGGGCTGAGCAGCCAAGTGCTGGAGCCAGGGTTTGCTCTGTGCGTGTGGATGTGGAAGAGAGAGGACACGTGGCTCTCCCTTCGAGTAAACAGCCTTTCTTCACATCTTGGATAATAAAATAATTAAGATAGTTCCAGCAGTATAACATGAGGTAGGAATTTCATAGGGCACTTTAAAGTCAATATTGAGACATAGTTTTATCTAAGTATTTTCATCTGGTTTACTAATAAACCTACAGATGTTTGAGACTGAAAAGATCCTAAAATCAAACTTCTTCATACTGGCAGTGATTCTTCTTCCCCCACTGGAGTTCCATGGTGCTGACTTTGAAAAACTGTTTTTATTGAGAGCAGCCCTCTCAATAGGTGAACAGAATATTCACCTGTTTAATGTGGCAGGAGCTGCAGCTCTTTTGTCCAGTGACTGTCAGAGTGAAAGTTCATTTGCTTGAGACACAAGAGGAGCCTCTCTCTGCTTTCCCCCTGTGCTGTGGTGGCTGGTGTTGGGCAAGATCTGCCAGAGCTAAGGGTTTATTTCACAGACAACTGTTCAAAGAATAGAGCACTGCTTGCTGCAGAAATTCTTCTGCGTCATATTTTCTCCCGCCCTCCCTCAAATATTTAAAATACCTTTGGATTTTAAATTAAGACTTAGTCATTGCCCAAGTGCCAGGCACACACTATTAATACACTAATGAGGTCAGGTTGTTTTCCTTCACTGAGTGAATACTTGCCAAAACTCTTGAAATAAGTTTCTGCAAATGCTTGTGTTGGCCACTAAATGTTCCCTTGTCACCGTTAGGCTTCGGTCAGTGCCCAGGACAGGAATGATGGGGTCAGGGGTGACCAGAACCTGTGTATGGCCCAGTGTGGGAAAGGGCCATGGCTGTGTTTCCTGTGGCTCTTCTGTCAGTGCTCTCACTGTGTTCTGTGAGCCTGGCCCCAGAGCTGGAGCAGGGACTGATCCCTGGTCCCCTGAGCAGCTGAGAGAATACCAGAGTTTGTCCCCAGGTCAGCCTTGAACACAAATAGTTCAAGCATGGGTTTTGTTTCCTGGAAGGGCTGGAGAATCTGGGTATATTCAGTCTCTTCCTTCTCTGCAGGCAGAGATGTCCCACAGCTGCCCTGTCCCTGTTGGCCACAGTGTTCCTGAACTGTGTGCACAGCCCTGGGCCAGAGGAGAATTAGTTAAAGTGGGGTCAGTGTTGTTCCAGCACTGGGATGTCTCAGCTGCCTGCTGGGCAGCATTTACAGCTTTGCATGTTCTGGTACCATCTCTGACTGCTGTGTTGGGCTGCCCTGGAACTGCAGCAAAGGAATTCATTCATGGAATTTTCCCTTGTTTGTCTGTTGTTCCTACAACACTTCAGTCTTGTTCAATCCAATAGAGTTTCTAGCTCCTGCTTCCTGTGTTTTGCCAATCTGAATAAAAACTGGTAATATGAGGCTGGGGAAGAAAGACTATGGGTAAATTTTTGTTGTCTTTGACCAAAGAAAGTGACAGCAGTCTGGAGGGACCTTCTGTCATTTTTGTTTTACAAACGGAGATGGGCAGAGCTTTCTGGATGTCCCCTAAGTGACTGGGGACCATGAGTCCTGGGGAAATGACAGTAGCTCCTGTTAGAGGTGACAAAAGCAAACCAACGCCACAGCGAATAACCTTTGTTTTGTGCTCTTCTGTTTATTGTGGGACAATCCCAGCAGTGTTTGTGATCCTGGCGCTGTGCTGGGTCCTCCCTGGAGGTGGTGGCTCTGAGCAGTGGCTGTGTGCTCAGTGTGGGGACAGGAGGGCTCAGCCCTGGGCACTGACACCCACCTCTGCCCTTCCCTTTCCCCGCAGAGCCGAGAGGCAGAGTCTGGTATGACACCATGGAAGGGCAGCACAACCATCCTCATCACCTAGGGGACCAGAACAACCCTCTGTGCAAGCTGCCAGGGCAGGAATTCCAGCATGATCCTCAGGTAAGTGCCACTGTCCCTGGCCTGTCTCTGTCTTTCCTTACCTTCATTCTGAAAGGACTCCTGATGCCTGAGCATGGAGCTGCCTTTGCCCCTCTCCTTTTGTTCTTAGTGCACTTATTGCTGTTTCAGGGAATATCCACTTTGGGATTCTGCCAGCCAGCCAGAGTTTCCTGAACCCACTTTTTGATTATAATAAAAGAAAAAGGAAATAGTTTGAATTTTGCTTAAAGCAAGAGTTTTTAAACCATCTTATAAAAACATACTGAGTTGGCTTTCTCTTGTCTTTGGTTCTTTGAAGAAAAGGCCAAAGTGAAATAGATGATTGTGTAAGTGAATATATGTATTTTATCACCTTTTATAGTTTCATAGTAAGTGCTGAAGAAGTAATTACCAAATAAAAGAAAAAGCTCATTCTACATGGAACCTTAGGCTCCCTGTGAGTCTCTGGAACGCATCCTGCAGTGTATTTTGTCCATACTAAAATAAAACTCCTTTCTCTTCCTGCCTTTCTGCAGAAGGGGCTAAACCCAGGGTTAACCCACAGTCTGTGTCATCATGAAACTTGGATTTTCTGAATTCTGCCTGCTTGACTTCTCAGCCTGTTTTCTGTTGATCACAGCAATTCAGTTTTGCCCCTTGGCTGTTTTAAGGAATGACCCAAAAGCACCATGGAAAGGTGTCAGAAAGAGGAGAACTGTGGCTGTGGGGAGGGCTGGGGGTGATCCCTGGCTGCTGCCACCAGGGTGGCAGATCCCGGGGTGATCCCGGGGTGATCCAGGGGTGATCCAGGCTCCCCAGGCACAGGCTGGCCTTGGGAGAGCTCTGGCAGTGCCCAGCACAGGCTCTGCTCCAGGGGAGTTTTCTGCACACAGTGAGTGAGTGCACTGCTGGGAAAGGAGCAGGGTGTGGAGCAAAGCCCCCTCTCCTAATGTAGCAATTTGTCATATTAAGTCATTTAATAATAATTGAATCCCCTTGATTAATCTCCTAGAATTAGCCAGTTGCATTTTGAGCAATTAGGGTTAATTACTGCCTCATTTGGCAGGATAGTGCCCCTGTAATTATTTCATGAACAAGATTAGGAAGTGTTCCTGTGCAGCAGATACATTCATGGCATCTTGGAGCACATGTTAGAATTTGTAATGACATAGTTAAGTGTAATTAGTAGCTAATAATCTGTGTTCTGCTGTGATGCTGATGCTGAGTGGGCTCATTTTGCTGTATGGTCATTGTTCAGTGAAACCTCCCCTCAACTCTGGTAATACCCAAGTTCTCTTAATGGAGGCCTCTAGTTAACTGCTCTGAGAATGATCTAATTTGGAATTAGAATTGCAGGAAGACTTCCTTTGGTTTTGCTGTCAAAATAACAAAAAGACCTGATTAACAAAAATATACAGTCTACCAAGGAACTGGAAAAAAACCCATATAACAAAGGTAGTGTTAAGAAGCCTTATATTGGTGACATGATAGGGTTGCTGATGACATATTTCTGATTCTCCATTTTTCAGGAATGTAAATATATATAATTTTTTAAATCTCTGTTTTTTTTACCTGGAAGAATCCAAAAGCCCATCCTTTCTTTCTTCTGAAAATCTGAGTAATGCAGATATGCTGTGTAATAGTTTGTGGGAGGGAGGGAGGTTTGGGAAGATAAAATAGACCAAACTTGTCTTAGGAGAAATGTCATCAATGGCAGAGATGAAAACTTAAAACAGAAAAAAACCAGAACATGAGTTCTTGGAGTCTTGGATGAGGAGGGAGCTTTGTATGGAATGGTGTCCCCTTCCCTCCAGCCCTTTCACTGCACACCACTGCTCCAGCCCCCGAAAGACCCCCAAAGCAACAACCTGCTCCTCTCCCAGAGCTTTCCCTATGATTATGCTGCTTCCTGAAGCTTCTTTTTTTGTCAGTTCTGACAGAGGGGTTGTTCCTGCTTTATAACTCATCAGTACAAAATGTGAGTAAGCGTCTCAGGCTGCTCTTTCAGCCTTTAGCTGTTGTAGTTTGGTTAGTGAAGCCTTTGAGTGATGCTGGGTACTTAGGAGTTATCCATAATACAAAAAAATGGTTTTTAAATGTCCAATAAAATCACAGTTTTGGCTTTTGGCTCTCATTCATGCCCAGAAATGCCCCGAGGAAGTTCATCAGCAAGAGGGAGAACATTTTCTAGTCATGTTCCAGAGTGAAGGTGTTAATTATTTAAGTCTCCACATTACTTAGTGTTTATAACAGCGAGCAATAAAAGATTATTTAGGAGTAAATCAGTGATATAAAAATATAGAGTGGCAATTTTTAACTTAGTTTTCATACTAAATAAACACAGTAACTCACTTTTAAATAACTCTTTTATATACTCACATCTTAGCAGCAGAACTGTTAAGAGATTATTTCTGTGGTGAATTTAATTTCTTTGTGCATGTCACCTTGTCCTCCTATTGCCAAGCTGATATTTCTCCGTTTCCTTGTCGTGTTGTGGTACAAATGTCAAGATAGGCACAGAATATCTGGATATCAGGATAGATCCCAGTCATGCTCACAGGGATGCTGAAACTTTGAAACTTAAGCCAAGTTCTTCAGCAAACTTTAAATTTCCAGGTAACAGGTCAGGTGAAGGATATTTTATGACTGTGTAGTCTAATTTTGGAGCTCAAATTGAAAAACCTGATGTATTCTTCAATAATTACTTGGCTACCTGTTTGAAGGATAATCCATATTTTAAAAGTTTCCTCATCTCTTGCAAGCTTAGAAGTTCTTTCTTTAATCAATCTGTTCTAATGTGTTCTCATAAATTCACCCTGGAATTTCAGCCTCAAAGTATGCAGAATTCTTTTCAGGTAGGCATTATTGAATGGAGGCAGGTGTATAATTTTGGGCACTCTAAAAGGGTTTGAGATACTGATGTTGATAGTAAATCATTGCTCCTGATGTGTGCATGTTCTTGGGGAGGGGCTGGAGCTCCCCCAGCACTGCTGCAGATGTCTTTTAAAGGTGAAATTAGTTACTGTAAATGTCACTCAGATGAAGTATGCACTTTGGAAGCAAGGAAACCATTCCTTTAAAATTAATGATGCATTGCAAATATCAGAAAAAACCCCCTTATATCCAGCGTAAAGATAATTAAAATTCAGGTCAGAAGTGTATGACTTAGTCAGGCTAAATTTTTTAATGAGATTTCAGGAAATTAATTGGGCGAGTGTGTTTTTACTCTTCTGAAGAATATTTGGTTTTGTGGCTCTACAGGAAAGCTGCTTTTATTGGCATCTGAAAGTTGTACTGTCTGACTTTTTAACTGTTGGTTAACTAATCTTAACAGTTTTTAGGTTGATTACAAATACTCTAAATGCCTGCAGCCCTTTGTGCAGGGATGACTGGTGCCTGTTTCCCACGTGCCAATCAGCAGTAAAACAACTGACTTTATTATTAATTAACATCAGCACTCGGGGTTTCCATACTGTGCAATTAGCAATGGACCTTCCTCTTTCTCAGCCCGTTCTTGGATTCCTTGTGCCTCTGTTCACTACAAGATAACTGAAGCTTTTATTTCTTTGGGAGATTTTTTTAGTGTTGTGAAACCTTACCAGTTCTGCTCTGCAGACAGTCTTGGAACACCTCAGGATTTGAGCCCAAAAGCCCTGGCAAAGTTCTCCCTGAAGTTCTGTGCCAAGGGCTGCCCTTGCCTGCTTTTGCCAGCTTTGGAATTTGTGCTCTGGCACCAGTGGTTCCCTCTCACAGAGCACATGTGTGCCAGAGGAGATGTTCTTCTCTCCAGAAGAGCTTGTTCTTGGAATAATCTCTGCATTTCTCCTTAAAAATGAATGGGTTTTTTATTTGCACGAGGAATTTTTTGACTTTAATCTGTGGCAGTTGTGGTTTTTTTCATGGAGTAGGAGAAGAATGAGACTTCCTTGTGTGCATGAAGAGAACAGCCTTTGTCTCAAAACAAGTTCTCCCCAGACTGGGCTCTTCCTACAGCTGCCCCGGGAGCAGAAATGTGCCAACAGCCCAGTTTTTGTGGTGTCCAGTGCTTGGGATCCTTTTTGCTTGGTTGGCTTTTCCCCTCCCCTTTTCTTCTTTTTGTTTAGCTTTTCTTTTAATTCAAGCTCCATTGGTGACCTTGGCACCCTGTAGAGGCAAGGAATTTTACTGCACTCCTGGAAAGCTGAGCCCAAATCTATCCTAAAAATGAGAAGATGTATTTTTAGTGGACAGGTTTGAAGATGATGGTGGTGTCTTACTGCACGGAATTTATATCTGTACGTGGAAACTCCAGGATTCACAGAAATAAAGATCACAGGTTGTTTGAATGAACAGGGATTGGTTCTTTGCCAGCTTTCTGAAAAACTGTGGTGATTAATTGTGGAAACAATGGAGTGGCCCGTGTCAAGAGTCCTGAAGTGAGTGAGGTGTGTGTGAGGGCAGACTGGAGGGGCACTGCTCTGACAAGACAGGTATTTCCCAGGTGTTCCCAGTTTCCTGCTTACCTTCAGTTCAGCAGAGCATGAGAGAAGGTGCAGTTCCAACATCAGGCAAAGAGCTCAGTAGGAGCCTTTCTGGTCCAGTTTGGGCTCACCTGAGGATGATTCCTGGTTTGTTCTGTAACCCAACATCTCCTGCCCTCTCTGAAAGCTCCGTTACTTTAATTAGGTCTGATAGGTTGTGATGGCCCATGCAAATCTAGGTCATTGCATATGTAAATGTGCAGCTGCAGTGCTGGCAGTGCCAGAACACATCAGCAGAGGTGTCCAGGCATGGGCAGCATCACCCCCAGCAGGCTCCAGGGCTCTGCATGGCAAAGGGACACATTCCCCTCACACTTGCCTAACGTTTATTTATTTGTTCCCGTTCAGAAGTTGGGAGATATTTCTGGGCTCGTCCTCGAAATATTAATTTACACTTAGGCACTCTGGGTGTAAACACACACTTTACTGATTTAGGAAAGGCAAGTGGAAACTGTCCTTGATTTCAGTGTGGATTTCTTTCTGAAAAACAAAGTTTTGTGGTAGTTGCCTCATAAAACATTGTTAGAAGTGCTGCTCCTATTGTGAGTAGTAACTGCAAGTTAGAAAAGCTTTTGCTCAGACTTTCTTACCGCTCAAGAACATCTCAGGAGGCACAAGGCGAAGGAAATGCTGTGATTCCTTTCTGTTCTTCAATTAGGAACAAGTGCTTTGTAGGTTTATGTGCTGACACCTTGGTTTTGTCTGGGGAAAGGGGTTTGTCTGTGCAGGTCAAGGCACTCGCTCAGCAGCTGGTGTGTAAAACAGTTGGGAAGCAGAGATGCTGCTGGTGGAGAGCAGCAAACGGGACAAATGCAGACTGTGCTGGCACTGATGTTTGTCACACTGCCTGCAAGGAGCTGAGTGTCCCAGCCCCTGGGACGGGGATGGAGGAGGCCTTCTGTTTATCAGACCCCTGCAAGGAGAGGTTGCAACCAGTTTGAACTGAGAAGGCTGCAGGGGCTGCTTAATTGGAATATTTGTTTGTCTGCCTTCATCCTGCCTTGCCTCACTCTGGTGATGATTTAGGAACTTAGAGGAGAATGTATGTAAACAACAAAGCCAAGCAATTACAGCTTTCTGCCTTTGTCTGGTACCTGTAGGATACCTGTTCCCTCATCACTGAGAGGATGCTCCCAGTTTATTGGGTAGTGTACGCTGCCAAATTTGAAAAAAAAAAAAAATCAATCTTTAGACTTGAATTTTGGTTTGGGTTTTGTTCTCTCTGTGAATGCAGCATAATTCCAAGCACAGCACAAAGCACTGAGAGCTGACCCAAACTTTGATTGCAGTTAATAGCTGGTGACTTGTTCCAAGTGTAGGGGAGGCTGGAGTGCTCTTACAGGGAACTGTGCCCTGAGCTGCTTGAAGGAGGCACTTGGAGAAGTGACCTTCCTCTTTCTGTGGGCTTGCCTTCAGAAATAGCTGCAGGTCCTGTCTGAAAGCTTTCCCTGCATTTCAGATCTGGCTTCCAGCCCTCTCCTGCTGCATTGGGAAGTGACGGTGGTAGCAATAGTCATTCCTTAAAACCTGCCTTTCAGATGTGCCTGCAGCCCTCCCGGGACACTTGTGCTGGGTGTGCCTGCTGGGTTTGGCCCTGGGGAGCCCTTCCCACCCCCAGCTCTGCCGGGAACTTCTCTTTTTTGGGCCTTTTGGTGCAAACTCTGAAAAGGCTCGAGATGCTGAAACTCGAAAATGTTCTACTTGGCACGTGTGTGCTAACTTGGAGTAATTAATTTTCATAATTTCTTTTTTAAACATTGTTTGGCAGCCGTGCTAATTACAGAGGAGACCAGCAGGGCTCTGGGGAGCCCTGGCAGTCCGTGGAGCCCGTGCTCCTCGTTAGGCTGCCTCTCCCTGCCTGTTTACCTGGGCCTGCTGGGCTGCACCGTGGGCATCTCCCCGCTGACACGGGCAGCCAGGGCTGCTGAGAGCCTCTGCAGCCGGGGAGAGCAGGTTGGGATTAATTAGTTACTTACACGGAAGGCAAGACTTCAATTCCCTTTTTGAAGAAGTCGTTTGGCTTCCTCCAGCCTGTGCTAGGGCTACATCTGTGAGGAGTGAATGTGTTTGTGGTGGGGCTCTTCTCCATTCTGATCTGAGGTGGGAGCTGTGCCCATGAGCACAGGGAGGGGCTCTCTGGGGTCCCTGGCTGCCTTTCCTGTGCCAGAGACATTTTCTAGGATGAGGATCATGGTTCTGTGGGGTCCCTGGCTGCCTTTCCCTTGCAGAGACGTTTCCCAGGAGGGGTGTCATGGTTCTGTGGGGTCCCTGACTGCCTTTCCCTTGCAGAGACATTTCCCAGGATGGGTACTGTGGCTCTCTAGGGTCGCTGACTGCCTTTCCCTTGCAGAGACATTTAACGTCGTACCCGTATCGCTGCACCTTGGCAGATTTTCAGATTGAGAAGAAGATCGGGCGAGGCCAGTTCAGTGAAGTTTACAAAGCAACCTGTCTCCTGGACAGGAAACCTGTGGCACTGAAGAAGGTGCAGGTGAGCCTTCCAGGGCAGCAGGGGCACGTTCCAAGGGCTGCCAGGTGACCTGGGGACAGAGAACTCTGCCCTGCAGGGTCTCCACCCCTCATCACCCCACACTGGGCTCCTCTGTCCAAACCAGGATTATACAGCACTGGAGCCATTTCATGTTAAAGTTTTACCTTTTGCTTTATGAAAAGGGTTCACCAAATTGTTATGAAATGTGCTGGTGCCATCCCAACGCAGCTGAACCACGGGAACATGGAAGGGAAAAAGGCTGGAGCTTGCTGGTGGAGTTGGAGAAGAATTTGTGAAAACTGGGATGTCAGAAGAGTAGATTTTTTAAACTTGGTTGGAAGTATTGGGCAGTATTCAGAGCAGCATTTTGTTTGAAGAACTTTGCCTTTAATCCTCCAATCTCTTATTTCCAGTGACTTAGTGATCATTGCAGAATGAATATTAATGCTCAAAGTTATTGTTAATTATTACAGAGAAATCAGTGGAAGCTGTGTCTGTTTAGAGGAGAAAAGTAAACATTTTGCCTTTTATTTACTCTATGAAATGAATAACAACTAAACCAATGAAAATCACAGCAGCAAATTCACAAATTTGTATCTTTATTTTTTGTGCTGCTTAGAATATTGCCAGTGGGTTCTAAAATTAGTTTTACCCCAATGTTATCCCTGTGGTGGCTTCAAAATAAAGAAAACATTGATCTTTCTTTGATCTGGGGATTGTGTGAATACTCATTACAGTAGAGGATGTACAAATTGGGGAAGGAAACACCAACTGCTTGTTAAAGTATAAAGTACTTTTTTTGTTGTTGTTTCATTTTTATTTTCTATGTTTTTGTGTTTAAAGATTTTTGAAATGATGGATGCCAAGGCAAGGCAAGATTGCATTAAAGAAATTGACCTCTTGAAGGTAAGAATTTTTATAATTACTTTTTTCTTCTTTTTTCTCTCCTTTTTGTGAGTTTTGTTTTTTTGTTTGTTTGCTTTGTTTTGTGAAAAAAAATTGTTTTTAGGTTGGCAAATAAAGCTTACACAGTAAAGGAGAGAGCAGTTTTGCCTGCACATGTCATGTATGTGTGTGTATAAATACCACACATGAAAACAATAATTTAGGTAAAGGCTCTGAACCCAGAGAGTTTAAGTGATTAAAACAAGGAGTGATTTTAATGCATTAGCAGCTTATTTTAAATTGTTGATTAAAAACAGACACGTTGCACTTTAGGTATCTATTTTTAGTAAATGCAGCACACTGCAAAAGGCTAAAAATTTAGTTTAGCTAGTCAAATTTCATTCTAAAAGTATTAAATAATTACTTCTGTGCCTGTGATTTTAGGGCTTTCTGTTCAAATTCATGCAGCTGTAGCCTGAGTCTGTAGGTGTAGGGAGGGATAAACGTGAGCCAGTTGCTCCATAGCCATGGAGGAAAATAATGGCAAGGTTTACATTCAGAAAGAGGATCTGTGATATTTTTTGGTTCTAGGAAAAAAAATTCAAGCTTCAGTTGTGAATAAAAGAATGAGCTGTACTGAAATTAAAGAAAGGAATTAGTGAAGAAGCCAGCATAAGTAATCAGATAATAAACTGACATGTGCAGTTTGTGTGTTATTGTCTTCCTTCAAAGTTTTAATTTAGTTTTGTTGCTCTTTTAATGGGCAAAGAGACCTTGAGTACTGTAACCAACAGTTGGGGGTTCGTTTCTATTTAATGAGGGGGGAAATCTGTTATTGCCTAACAAAGCATCCTCCAGGACACTGCTTTTAAATGGTTTGCAGTTTCCCACAGAAGGGGTTGTTTCTCCCTGTGGTGGAGTTGCTCTTTGCTCAGGACATTTCCAGGGGCTGTGCCTGTGGGAAATCCTCCTCCTCCTCCCGGGAGTTTGTGTGGAGCACTCCAGCCTTTGCTCAGGACATTTCCAGGGGCTGTGCCTGTGGGAAATGCTCCTCCTCCTCCTCCCTGGGGTTTGTGGAGCACTCCAGCCTTTGCTCAGGACATTTCCAGGGGCTGTGCCTGTGGGAAATCCTCCTCCTCCTCCCTGGGGTTTGTGGAGCACTCCAGCCCGGGCTGTGGGTGACAGGAGGTGCAGGTGCTGTGTCTGTCACCTTGTCACCGCTCCTCTTGCTTTCCCTCCCTCTGCAGCAACTGAACCACCCCAACATCATCAAGTATTTGGATTCTTTCATTGAGGACAACGAACTCAACATAGTCCTGGAGCTGGCTGATGCTGGGGATCTCTCTCAGATGATTAAGGTGAGGACGTGTCTGTCCTGGAGGTGCTGCAGACCTGACCCACGGCTGCGTTAGAAGCACTCCTTTCCTCCCCTTGCAGCTTTGCACACCCATGACTTGCTTCCAGACCTGAGCCAAAGTGCCTGGTGGCATTTAAAATACCCCAGGCCCTGGGCTGAGGTTGTGGTCACTGCTGCAGAGGGAGGTGTCTGTGATCTGGTGGGACAGTTATTTGTGAGGTTGATTCGCTCAGTGATTGATGGGACATTTAATTACTGCTGGGTTCACTGTTCACATCGCCTGTCTGCCACTCTGAAGACATTCAAGGAAGTCTATTGACTTTCTTTGCAGCGGGGATTTGGGTTTGAGGAAATGTTTCAAGTACTTGTTCTTCTTTTATGTTGCTCTTAGGAATACTTGTATTGCTACAAACCAGCTTTAGTTAAGCTGTTACCACCTGCTTTTATATTTTCTTTGACATGTTAATCTTTAGACATACATCCCTTGTGAGAACAGATGTGTTATATCATGTTTGTTAGCACTCTCAACCTTCTCTCCATGTTTTACCTGGGTTTTGCCATCATTTATTCCATAATTATCATAAATGAATGTTTGGGAAGTTCTCCACCTCCTTGTTGTCACAGTTAAAATATCTTATTAACAGATTTGTTTTCTTTGCCAGCAGAGCAATGAGGCACTAGGCCAAAGGCTGTCAAACAAGTTTACCCATTCAGCCCTCAGTCAGAATTTGCAGGATGCAAAAAAACCCTGGAAAACCTGCGTGGCCTCACAGGAGAGGCCTGGGAGCAGCAGAGTCACTGCTGGGACAGCCCCAGGGCTCAGTCCAGCCTCACCCGGGGGAATCTGATCCTTCTGCCTTTGTGCTGCCTTCTGCTGGGCTCTGCCCTTTCCCACCATTGCCTGGGAAACTCACCGCTCCTCTCGGGTTTTCTCTGCTTGTGCTCCACGATGGAAAACCCCAGGGACTGAAAATGGAGAAAAAATGGCTAAAAATGGGGAAAAAATGACAAAAAAGTGGGTTGAAAAAAGGGGTTAAATGCCCAAAAATTGGGTTAAAAAATGGGGGGGGAAAAAAGAAGAAAAAGTGGAGAAAAAATGGCTAAAAATGGGGGAAAAAAGACAAAAAATGAGAGCAGGAGTTGTGGCTGTGTGAGACCTTCTGGGCTCTGCTTGAGTTTGCAGTCTTGGCTGACGTAAGTTTTACCTACAGAATTGTCAGATTTCGTGATAAATATTCGTATTTTTTAGTCATCTGTAGTTTTTAGTTTAAAAAGACTGACAAATATGTTCATTTGCTTATCAGGGTTGGCCATTTAATTTTTTAAAATAACTTTCTGTGTCATTATAGTAAGAGTTACATTTTCCAAAACATAACTGGTAGAGTCTTGCATTGCTGCTTTGCCCAGTGCTGGACTGTGCTGGTTTCCAGTGTCTACAGCTCTGTGTTCCCTCTGTAGTTCAGGCACGAAGAAGATGTATTTGGTTTTTTTTTCAAGGTCATATAAATGAAGATTTTCAGCTCATGCAAATCTAGGAATTCTTTTTTTTTTTTTTTTTTAGTTTTTTTTTAGTTTTTTTTAGTTTTTTTTTATTTCTAACAGAAATTAAAGAAAAAAAAAAAAAAAAAAACAAAAACCCAAGCCCTGAAGCCAAGAGGGAACAAAAGCTCCCCTCTGCAGGGCAGTTTCCCCAGGAGCTGCAGCTGCAGTGTGGCTTTGGGCTGGGCCAGCAGTGGCAGCCCTGGGAAGGTGACAAAGCCAGGGCCTGTCTCTGTCACACCCCGGTGCCTGCATTATTTATGAGGGATGTAGAGCTGCAGGAAAAACCCACCGGAGAGTTGGGACTTGCTTGTAAATGTCAGGCAAACCTTATTGGACATGACATTTAGAAAATTATCACTTGTGGTCTTGCATATCCACTCTTAAATATTTTAATGAGAATTAAATAATTTTATTGTGTATATAACACTTTCTCCCTCACCCTCTGTAATTCTTCTGTGCTCTACTCTCGAGTTTTGGGTTGAGACTGTTGCAATCTGTCAGATTTGCTGCCTGGGGAATTGCACAGTCGTGCCCCTTCGCAGCTGAGCTGCAAAAGAAAATTTGCCATTGCTGGAGTCAAACACGAACTGGTAACAGCATTTCACAGGGAACAGAGAGTGTGACAAGGGACATCAGATGTCAGTGCAGAGGGGGGAAAGCACGAGGGGCAGCAGGGCACTCCCACCCCTCACTGCTGCTGCAGCTGGGAACTCTCAGGGCTGCCATGCCAGGCAGAGGTGGGGCAGGAGGGTGACACAGTGCCACCCCGTGTGCCAGGGCAGCACCGGGACACCTCTGCTCGTGTCGAGGTGTGTCTGGTGAATGCCCTGCCTGCAGAGCTGGCTCCGTGGCAAGGCAGGGACAAGGATCCAAAGGCTATAGGTTTGGGATGCCTGGTGCAGTGCCAGGCACGGCTCTGTGCCCCCTGCACGGCAAGGAGAGCAGCTGAAGCCTGCAATGCCTGGCCTTCACTGAAGTGTGCAGCTGGCTCTTTATTCCCGAAGTGGCTGGAAGGAGACTTGAGCAGTGGGCTGCACTCGGTGCTGCTGCTTTGTGCTGCCCATTATTGGGAGAGCTCAGAGGTGCTGCCAGGGGACCCAGCACTGCCCAGGCACACCCAGCTGTGGCACCAGAGAGGGCTCTTCATTCACTATTCCTGCTGTGCATCAAACAGAACGCGTTATCCTACCTGATCACAGAACAAACATCGATACTTTATTGGTGCTCGGGCCATCTTTTAAAAAAGGGGAGCAGATTTCCTTATTCTTGTTATAGACAATGCAATAATGAATGTTTACAAGGGGGTTTTTAATGGTCTTTTGTTTCTTAAGGCAAAATATTTGAGGCATTTGTTGTTTTGAGGCGTTAAATATGTTTTGCAAGGTAATTAAGGAGATTAATGCTAATCGTAATTGTGTCCATTCAAAAATGTCAAACCTATTTAAGCGTATTTTTCATAATAGTTGTTAATTAGTGAACTGCATCGAAGTTTCCACACAGAGAAGAGGAGTTAAAAGCTAATCAGAAGAAAAGTCATGCAGCTGCAGATTTGGAAGACTTGAGCAACCTGCAGCTGACTAACACAATTCTGGGAACGAGTCAAATATGTTGTTTTGTTTTTTTTTCTTTTTTTCACTGATCTTTTATTTATTTCCTCCCACAGTATTTTAAAAAGCAGAAACGGTTAATCCCGGAAAGGACGGTGTGGAAATATTTTGTGCAGTTATGCAGTGCAGTGGAACACATGCACTCCCGCAGGGTGATGCACAGAGGTAACATTAATTCAGTCTCTTTTCACTGAATAATAATATAATGTTCCAATTAGTAAGCGCCTACATTCAAAAACAATTATGCTGATGTTCAGCCAATGCATGTTTAGAGAGGCTGGAGCCTGCGAGATGGATTTCTCCTTCTGTCTCTGCCTCATTGTTAAAGCATTCAGGCCGAAGTGACTGTGGTATTAGGAAGATGAGCTGCTTTGTATTCCAGACACTGATATTAAGTAGAAGTGTCAAACTTGCCATTAGAAAAGTGTCAGAAATAAAATGCTGAGACTCCTGGATACAGTGAACTCTTAAGAAATAGTCTTCATTATATTAGCTGTGACCTTAGAGAGTTGAGAAGAGTTTTCCTGTCTTGCAGGCTTTTCTGAAATATTAATACAAATATGTCCCACACTCTCATAACCTGTTCTCTATTTTCATTAATTATTTTTGAATCTCTTGTCTCAGAACGTCTTATAACTTTGAGCTCTATCCAAAAAATTACACTATTGCTTTCAGTGTCAGTGAAGTGCTTTGGGAAGGACTCAGGAATTGCAAATTTCCCAAAAGGCACCAGCACCCATCTTGGCTGCTTGTTATTTCCTTGCTCCTCTGAAGGAGGGAATTCTTCACTGTGTTTTTCAGCAATGTGATATCATTTTTGCTCCTGATGCAGTGTATCAACTGTGCCTGAATTAGCTCTGTAATAATCCAGGTTATTACAGGGCTGAAATGGGGAGCCTCAGGTTGAGTCTCTGCCTCAGTTCTGACATGACTGCTTGGCAAACTGGGGTTGTGGTGGTTTCTACCCTTGGTGAACCCACTGGGCTGTGCAGAGCCCACAATTCTGCTGTATGAGGACCAGTAATTACACTTTGCATGAGGGGATGGCGGTGGGCAGTGCAGTTTCCTGCAGAAAGTGATCCTTCCCAAAGAGAACTGGGCTCATTCCTTTGATTTCCAGCAGATAAAGGGGCTGCCTCTGTTCTGTTGAGCTGTTTCCTGCATTTCCCCTCATTGGTATTTCTTGTGTGCTGGGAAGTACACTCTGATTTTTGTGTCTGTGCAGAGCTGGAAGCCTTGGAAGATTGAGCCTATCAAAGCTCTAAAGAAACACGGTTCTGCTCGAGCCTCTTTGTACCCTGAGCGCTCCAGGCGATGCTTCTATTGCTGCATTAGAACCAAATAACCTTTTGTGGCTTTGACCTTTTACCTTTTTCTTCTTGCAGACATAAAACCAGCCAACGTGTTTATAACAGCCACAGGGGTGGTGAAGCTGGGAGATCTTGGATTAGGCCGGTTTTTTAGCTCTAAAACCACGGCAGCACATTCCTTAGGTAAGCTGGTGCTCGTTCAGCAGGGCCTGGCGTGCACTGCCAGCTCTGCTGGTCACACACAGGGTGTCCATGTGTCCTCCCGTGGTGACAGCAGTGGGAGGCTGCCCACGGGGGCTGCGTTTCCAGCCACGTCTGTTTGACATGCTCCTTGGAGGCATTGACAGGTATCTTCTGGTTTAGAATTTTTATTTTTTTTTTCTGGAAGGCCTGGCCTGGTGTTTTACAGCAAATGCAGCTTTTCCTCTCTGAACTGGAATTCTGTGTTGCCCCAATGCCTTTTACCTTTTTACCTTTGCTGGTCAGGGCTCTGCCCTGGCTGGGAATGATGAGGTGGGTGAGCCCTCATGGCTCATCTGTCCCATGAAACCTGGCCTGTGCTTTAAACATCCAGCTTTCCTTCATATCTTCCCCATAGCTCAAGGTTGTCTTCCTCATTTTTACCATTAGCATTAATTCTAGTGCTGTAGAAAATTGCATAGTTATGCAATTCATTCTTCAGGTCTTACAGTATAAAGTATTTCATAGTTGTGTCTGTAACCTCTTGAGAGGTGACTGATTTTTCCATTGTTATTAATGGGTCTGAATTTTTTGAGCAGTGAAGGAGCTTTGACTTTTGGTGCAATATTTAGGCTCTTTTAAACTAATGTCTCTCAGTTGACTTTGGAACACACGATGTTTGTTTCAGTATTTGTGTTTTGCAATTTCCTCTGCTGAATCCTTTCTTAGATGTGAGCAAATTTCATTGCTAATCCTGACCCAGCAGCATTGGGCTACCTGCCTTGTTTTGTGTGTGCTTAAAATTAGGAGGCATTTCTATAGTTCACTTTCATAAAATAAGAAATTTCAGATTTCCCTTTGTATCAAAAGCTGTCCTAGGATATATCCCCACCGTACTTAATAGATGAAAATAAATCCTCTTCACAGGAAGTTACAATCACATCATCTGAACAGGCCAAAATATGATCATGTCTAATTATATGATCTTATCCAGTTTGACTGCTGCACTTATTATATTAATAAGAATAAATTGGGGCTTGGAAACTGGCTGCACATGTAAGCCAAGCTTGTGACCTTTAGCAGGGCTGCTCTCTCTTAATTGAGAAAGCTGGAGTAGGAAGAGCTCAGCCCCTGGTGCACACACCCTGCCCTTCCTCACCTCAGCAGCATCCTGCAAACAGCTGAGAGGGGCAGGCCACTGAGGGAGCAGCAGTGAGGGAGGCTGGAGCTGTGGGAGGGATGGACACATCACCGTTCCCAGCAGTTCTTGGATCCAGCTGAAAAAGAACATTTTAACAATCAGAAAATACGCGGCCGTGAAGCTTCTTTCTATATATATATATATTTTTAAAAAATTTTTGATAATTTTCCGGAGACGGAGGCGTGGCAGCAGCAGGCAAGGGGCTGGCGCTGGGTTTGGTCTAATGAAGACATTTCTGCAGGGGCTGAGAGGGACAGACACCCCAGAGCCGAGCGGGGCAGCTGACGGCCATTCCCCGCTGCCGGTTACCGCGGCAACCGCCCCGAGCCATCCTTCCTCTGCCTGCTGACCCATGAATCGAATCTGCGCCTTATGCAAATGTATTCATCTCATTTCTCCCCTCGCTCGCATTCGCTAGCAGCAGACTGGCATGAAAGGGCATCAGGCAGCCCCGACCCGGCTGACAGGTGTAGCAGGGGCTCGGCAGCGCCCGCCGCCGCGCCGGGGACGGAGCCGTAATTAGAGCAAGGAACAGAATGAACGTCAGATGAATTACCAGGCAGCAGATCATATTTGTCAGGAAGGATTGCATACATAAAAATTAAGTGACAGTACATGCCGAGGTAATGAAAGAAAAATGAAAGATTTGCCTGTACACAGCTCGTGAGATGCCGGCGAGCGCCGAGCGCCGGCGGGAGCCTCCAGCCCCTGGGGCAGGGAAAGGCCTGGGCCCTGGAAACCTGCACGGGCACTCCTGCCAACCTCCAGCCTCTCCTGGGGCTGCCACAGGCAGCAGGAACCAGCTGGGGCTGCAGAGTCCACAGGGCACCACCTCGACTGCCCCTTCTCCAGGAGACGCTTTTCCATAGGGAAGAGCTCTTCCTGCACAAGCCCTGCCAGGAAATTCTGTTCTAAAGGTACTGGGTGTAGCTGAGGTGAATTTTACTACTTGTTACAATGTGGTGGTTCACCTTTCTTCCATAATTTTAGGCTTTGGTAACCTGAACATTAAGGTGGTAGATCTTGTTTTTCTAGGCGCTGTATTAAATACAGAGAATTTCCATTAATATTGAAAAGGATAACTTTTTTGAGAGCTGGTGTAATGTCCATTTTTAGCCAAATAAACTTGGCATTATCCAGAGCCCCTGACTGGCTTTACATTTTGAAGAAACAAGAGGAATAAGAAAAACAACGAACCAAACCCCAAAAGAAACCGATTTTACACAGAATAGTCTTGTTTAGGAGCAGATGATTTATTATTTATTCTTGGACAAGAATATACTTGGAGCAGATTTTCCTTTTGGGAGATTCACGTAAGTCAAATCTTCCCAGTTCAGAACATGCCAATAGCCCTGGATTGGAGTACATGGGGTGTTACACGTTCCTTCTGGTTCCTGCTTGGATGCGAGGGTGAACAGAGAGGAACTGAAGAGCTCTTCAATAAATGGACCATTTGTCTGCCTTTTTTTCTTTCTTCTGCTTGCCAAGCCAGTTTGCCATCTGAAACAAAATCCCAGGGCTTAGAAGGGCTGGTAATCAGGACTTGGTTAAAAAAAATGGACACAAGAAATCCACTGAAAGTGTCACCAGCCAATATCATGTGTGTGTTTGGAGTTCTTGGTTTGCCTCTAGTGCAATATTTGTGGAAGAAAAGAGAGATGCAGGATTGCTGCAGATAGATTTTATTATTTACATGTGAAAAGCCCAACCCAGCCTCAGAACTATAAGGAGTTCTGTAGAGTTGTGTGATTCAATAATAATGAAAAAAAAATAGAGAGCTTAGGGCAACAGGTCTTGTAACAACAGCTGCAATATTACACACAAACTATTTGTTGTTTTTCTCTAAGAGTAAGTAGATTGCATCTGCTTTTTTGTTTTTGTTTCCCCCATGAAAATTAGTGGGGGCACCTCATACTGAGATTTGAAGGAATTTAAAATCTATTTGTGTTTGACCACAGTTTTACTTCAGCTGGTTCCCAAATTCTCCTGGGAAAAGACCTGAGCTGCCTTGTTGGAAATGCACCCCAAAGAATGCAAAAGTTTAGAAAGGGATATTTGAGAACTCGACTGCTTTTAAATAATGCTGGGTGTTTTTCTTGGTAAGCTACAAGTGTGGGTGGGGAGGGTGAGCCAGGGGAGACAGCCAGACTCCCATTTTCCAGCAGAATTGCTTCCCTGCTGTGTTTGCACCACCAGGTACCACTAAAACATACTCAGTATTTCTCTCAGCTGTAGGTGTGTTCATGGAACATGCACTCGTGTTGCTCGTGCTAAAGCTGAGCTGATAGTTCTGGACTTTATCACTCTTTGAAAAACTGGGCAGTTTTTTGTTTTGCATGAGGCATTTTAAACACCTCAATGTCCACAGCCTGTAAAAATAACTGGAAATATCCTGCACTGATTTCAGTCTAGTGCAGTCTGTGTAAAGGTGTGGGAGAGCCTTGCTCAGCTGAGGCTGACATCAAACTCGGGGCATGAGCCTCTGAGGCCTCCTGAAGCATGAACTGTGTCTGGCTGTGCCCTTGAGCAGCCAGGGGTGAGCTGCTCAGGAAGCATCACTCGAGGCTGAGCCGTGTTTGCACGGGTGAGAGGAATGGAGTTTGAATTTCATTTCTGGGATGGTTCTGCCACCTTTGCCTTTGTGTTTTCCTGGTGAATTAAGCGACCCTGCTCCCAGTCTTAACAGGGAACAATTATCATTTCCCTGCCTTGGGTGTTGCAGCTCTCCCAGGGCTGCTGTAGCTGCCCAGGGGCAGTGCTGGGGTGGCAGGAATGCTCTGCCATCGCTGAGGGGGCTGATGTCTGAGTGAAGGGCTCCAACTTCCAGGAACAGAGCAGGAACTCCTTCCTTAATCTGCCCTATGGTTTTGTGACCTCTGTGACTCCAAATGCATTTCTCTCTACCACCTGGTGAATAGTGTTGAATGTGAGCAGTATTCTGTATTTTCAGCAGGGAAATGCTGAAGAAAGTTTCTGGTGAATAGTCTCCGATTAGACTGTTCTTGTCAAATTGACTAATGGGATGCAATGGTGAGCCCCGAGTGATTGCTCTGGAAACCTTGTGCAGTTTTCTAGAAGATGCTCATTACAGGAGATTCCCACGTAATGTTGGACAGGCCATAAAGAGAATTGGCCTTGTCAGTCTTTTATCACGACAGTTATTTAAAAATTAATGCATCAGTTTTGAAACGCAGAGACCTGCTTGTTTGTACATTTGCTGACAAGACCACGGTAATGATAGGTAAATGTGCCAGGTGGACTCCACAAAACGAGCTCAGGCTGGAGTGCTCCCGGAGCCATTAATGGGCTGGAGCAGCCCCTGTGCCCCTGCTGGGGGCTGGTGACACACTGAGCCCTGCCACTGCCCTGCCACCGCCCTGTCACTGCTGGCACGCTGCCCAGGGGAGGCGTGATGTGCAGTGACAGAGGGGCAGAGCTGCAGCACACAGCAGGGCCCTGCTTGGAGCCCACACGTTGTCTTGGCTCCCCGGTGACCTGGAGGTGCCCAGTGCCCAGGGCTGGTCTGGGCTGGGGCTGCTCCTGGCTGCTCCTCTCTGCCACGTGCCCCACGGCTCCATGAGCTCCTGCAGCACAGCAGCAGCCAGCAGGAGCTGCAGGTGGGGAAGTGTCTTACTCTGCTGCTCACTGGGGACTTCCACAAGTGTCTTCCACAAGTTCCTGGAGTGAATCACCATCTCCTCTGCAGCTGCATAGTTGTTAGCAGGAAAATGGATCGGTGCTGTCCCAGCCAAGTCAGCTCTTGTACAGAAAGCTGGCAGGTGTGTGGGGATTGCTTGGATTGTCCATCGTGTGGGTGTTGCATGCACATGGGACAGAGCCATGGAAAGCCTCTGAACGAGTCCTGCCTGCTCCTGGAGTCCAGGGAAGTCACTCAGTGTAGTGCAGTAAAAAGCCTTCCCTAGCAGGGCTCTGGTCTCCGCCCTGCACAGGGCCTTTCTGGGGCACTGTGCCAGTCTGACCTGCTCCTCCTCAGCATGGGAACAAAGTCATCTCCTCCTGTTGCTTTTCCCGTGTTGTAGTTTTTATGGAATTTGCAAAGATGTAACTTCTCATTAGAGTGCTTTCACACTGAAAGACAGGTAATTTCTAAAGTGAATGACCTGAAAGCGTGAGCTGAGCTCATCACAGAGGGCAGCTGATTGCTGGACGTCTTGAGTGTCCACATAAATCCCCTTCTCTGTGCTGGGCTACTCTGCTGTGCCAGGGCCTGGGGTTTGCCTCTCAAGGCTGTTGCTTCGTGCCCCAGAAGTCATCTGTGTCCCTCAGAGTGCAGATCCCTCTGCAGGAGGGAAGGTGGTGGTGTTCTTCCACCTCCAGCACCATCCCTCAGCTTGTTAGTCCTGCAGCTGTCTTCAGGCAGCATTTCAAATGGAGAAATTGTAAACTGAGTGTTACAGGCAAATTAAACATTTGCCATCTTGTGAGGAAAGGTCTTTAATTAGGAGAAGGATACACTGGAATGCCAAAAGGAAAAAAAAATTGACAGGGGACGGGCAAGCAGGAGAAAAGAGCATATACAGTCCTTGGATGTTTTAATAAATGATGTATCTGAGGATTATTTGATGTAGTTGAGACTGCCAGGATGTCTTGTATTTTCAGTACCACAACTGAAATTTATTTAGGATTTCAAAAAGAACCTTTTTGAGGTAAGGATTTTATTAATAATTTCTTGTAACTTCTGTCCAAAATACTGAGTCAATTTCTTTTGATAAAATACAGACCTGTGGAAGTGCATATAACTGTAAGTTGGGGCAGGGTTTGAAAGTTTGGAACGATTATCTTGTTTTTTTTCAGGCAGGTTTTGCATTCCTGGCTGGTGCTGGGCTCGGTGTGTCCCTGCAGTGTCACAGGGCCCCTGGGTCACTCTGTGCCCTGTCAGCTGAACCCCCAGGGATGTGCTGGTGTCACAGCCGTGGCACCCAGTGCAGGCTGGGGGGCAAGGGCATGATCTCTTCCAGTGGCCCTGTCCATCCAAGGCACCTGAAGGTTCTTGGGAGCCTGGAAGGGAAACAAGATGTTTCCCAAATGTCAGAAATGCAGAAGATGTTTTCAAGCATCTTCACCATTCTCTGCTCTGTGATATCTATTTGGTTCTAATCAGCTCCTTGTGCTACACCTGACCCTTTAAGGAAGCCTCTCTGTATGACAGAGGTTGCACAGTCACTTGTGAGACAATAACCCCTGGTTTTTGTTTTTGCAGTGGGAACTCCCTACTACATGTCCCCAGAGCGAATACACGAGAACGGCTATAACTTTAAATCTGATATCTGGTCTTTGGGCTGTTTATTGTATGAGGCAAGTATCTTCTCACTTTTCCCCCGGGTTTTCCATCACCACACGGTTTGGGACAGGAACTGAGTGGGTCAGACTGCCTGTAATCAACTTGTTGAGAATCTTTAGTGCAAGCTGACTCGTTTTGTGTTTGTGGTGCACCTTCTGAGCATGAACAAAGGGTTGTGTCACCCAGCACTTGCACAGAGGCACAGAGTTAATTTAGGTCACAGCAGATGTGGAGGATGAAGCCATGAACAGCCAGCTCCCTCCTTCCTACTGGGAGCAGAGCTCTGTCAGGGCAGCACAGTCAGAGTTTTTCCTGACTGCATTTGGTTTGAAAATAGCAAATTCATTTGAATGCAAGGAACTGTTTTCTTAGATAGAGTTCTGACCATTGCAGTATTTTATTTTTTGGACCTTCCAATAAAGAAAAAGAGAGGGTTTATGTAATGTGAAATCAATGTCTCTACTATATTATGGCTGGAAGTTTTCCTAGTTGGACCTTGTCTTGCAGCTTGAGGCACAGACTCACAGCAGACACGTTTGGATGAATGTCCAGTGTGCAACTGGTTCTTAAAAGCTATTACATGTATTTTGAAAATAAGTGTTATGATCTTGTAACTGCTTTTGGTTTTGTGATTTCATTTTTAGCAGGGGTCAAAGGGTATCAAACAGTGTTGTACTCCTTTATAATCTAATAGAAATCTATTTTAGATTGAGCCTTCTTCTAATTCAAGTGACAGTGCATGCCAGCATTTGGAAAGCTTTTATCCCCACCCAGAGAGTTAAAAATCCTTGGGATGTTTAGTCAAGACTATTGCTCACATCCTCTTAGGTTAACAAATTATGGGAACTGATGACATTTTGCTTCACAACACAACTTCTGGTAATCACATGAAATTAGAGAACAAACAGAAATGTCATTTATTTTGTGAGCACATCAGATGTGAGAACTACTCCATTCTGGTTGCTTAGGCCAACACTGGAGGACACGAGGGGTAAAGGGAAGTTTCCCACCCCATGTGTAAGGCTCAGGGCTGAGGCCAGGGCTGTGGGAGTGGCCCCAGTTGGATTTCCCTGCCCAGAGCTGCTGCACTGCTGGGCTCTGAGTCACTCCAGGCTGAGCTCCCAGAGATGGGATTCCAGATTTATGCAGAGAGAAATATTTAGCGTTGTGCTAAGATGTGTTTTTGTTGCAGGCAATATGGTCCCCTTATGGCACAGGAGTCTTGGTAGTCCTTGTATTTCAAGAAGCTGAATTAATTGCACACTAAACATAATTCTCTGGTAGGAGTAGCAGTACTACAGTAACATCTGAAAGATTTGGCATGTGAAGCGTTTTTAAATTTCCTTCCTACGTAGGTAAGCCTTAACTTAGGGAACAGGAGCTGGGAGCTATTGCAGATTCCAGGGAGGACTGGACAGGTACCAATTTTATGTTCGGTAGTTAAACAGCTACTTGACTTCTTAAACTTTCTAGAATTTTGAAAATGAACCCTCAGATCTGCGTGTCTTTGAAGGAACTGTTTTATCTGCTCTAATGTCTTGTAAGGAGAATGGTTTTCCGTTTGGCTTAGAAGTAAGGAAGGGATGCCTGTGTGGCTATGAGTCACTTCTGATCTTTCTCCAGATAGATTGTGTAGATAAGCTGCAGAGAGATTTAATGTACAAATTGCCTTCAGAGACACGTGTGTCCACTGGAATCCACTTAGGGAACATTGAGGGCTTTGGGACATGATGCCACATAGCACCACTTAACTTTGACATTGATAATCGTACAGTGATTTTTATTAAATCTTATCAATATAGTAGTAACTGTCTTCATCCCTCACTTCCTGTAGATATCTGTCAGCAAGATAACTTGGAGGGGATAAAAATAAGTTGTTAATTCCCAGAATGTAGCTACAAGCAATGACTTCAGCAGTTCTGGCAAGACGATCAATTTAAGCACTAACAGGGATTCCCATCTCTGGATGTTTGAACCAGTCGTGCTGCGTGGTGGGCGTTTTCCGTGGAGATCTGCCTGGCCTGGGGTAATTGCTCTAATCAAAATGTCAGGAGCAAACCCCAACGTAGCATCACAAACTGTAGTTAGTGAGATACTTGCAGTGCCTGTGGTCATGGCCCTGCAGCCCTGACTGCTCTAGTCACAACTGGGTGCTCTCCCTTTCCACTTGAATTTCCTGCATTTACCATCCCGAGCCCCACAGCGTTTCCTTTTCATTCCTTCTCTTTTGCGCGTGAGCACTTAACTAAACCTGGAATGAAAAGTTAATGGGAATTGGAAACCCCCTCTCAACCTGGCTGGCGTTATTGATGTGTGTATTGAGATCTTGGAGACCCTGTTTAACCCTTGCTGTGTTTTCCCTAATGCCCCCATTAGTGCTCTCCCTGGAGCAGTCCGTGCTGGGTTCTCTGGTTTGGTTTAACCGACTGAGAGCAGTTTGCTATCACTCCTACTTGGGGAGTAGCCTCTAATTGAACTCAGTAATTTTTCTCCTACTGATCTGCCTACTCCTGTCATGGCAGGAATGGAGTCACAGTGACACTTCAGCCTTTGCCTTCAAAAATCCCCCAAATGCTCTTTGGGATCCTGTCAGGAGTCACCCTCAGGTCCGTGGGTTTGTGAGGAGTATCTAGTGTTACTCCTGGTAGCAGTGGTGAGCAGATCCCTTGCTCTGCTCACTGGCAGAGAACAGAATTGGCTCTTGCAAACTGGCAGCACCGAGGGCTCTCAAATCCTTTGTGTTTCTGAAACATTTTCTGGTTTTTTTTCTCTCCAGATGGCAGCTCTGCAAAGTCCCTTCTATGGAGATAAAATGAACCTGTTCTCTCTTTGCCAAAAAATAGAGCAATGTGACTACCCACCTCTTCCAGCTGAACATTATTCTGAAAAGGTAAATTGGGAGTGTGGTTGCAGGGGAAATGGGGAGGTGCAGTGAGGTTTTCTCCCGGCACAGGGAAAGGGAACGCAGGAGGAGAACCCCCATATCTAGGGAAGAACAGGGGATGGCCAGGGGGCCCTGGTTACCTGGCTGAGCAAATTATTTTTGTGGTGTCTGAATACTGACAAGCTAAATCAAGACAAAAAAGATTTCCTAATGTGGGGAATACTGTGAAACTGAAAGTCTATGATGCTGGCAGAAACCAGCAGTGAGCCGTGGGAAAGCCCTCTCCTTGTTTCCTTTCCCATAAAACATTTCACAGAAGAGCACTCATATGTTTATTTATGAAATCTTCGGGGTGTGACAAAGTGGGGAAGGATTCATTTTAAGAAATGAAGAAAAGCTATTTAGTTTAATGCAATAAGCACCTCTACAGCAGTTGCAGGGGGGCTTTTTCAGTCCAGCTTTGTGTGTCTGAACGTGAGGGATGGGGGCAGCATCTGAACCAGTGCATAAACCCCACGGCCCAGTCCCTGCTCGCCCAGCTGCAGACATGTGTCTTGGGTTTCCTCGGGGCCTCTTGACATGAGCTTGACTTTTTTCTGCCTCACCTAGACAAAGCAGCTGGTTTTCCTTAACCTCCTCATTCCTTACAGTTGCTTTCTATTTGAAAGGAAATGGCTAATGGAATTCTAAATGTTCCCTGTGTCCTATGGGGTTTTTCTTTTGTTTCCCTCTACCTCAGCATCCTGAGGAGGAGGCAGGATGCCGGGAAGCACCGAGCTGCCCTCCACCCTGGGAGGGGCCCTGCACCACACCCCACTTTCTGCTTCGATTGTCCTTGCCAAGTAACTCGTGCAAAAAGATGCTTTGAGAGCTAGTGTGTAGAAGTGAATGTTAGATTATTTTTGCCCCAAGCCCCACAGCAGTGCCCAGCTCTGCGCCTCCCTTTGCCGTGCTGCTGCAGCCTGCCTTTCAGGATGTGCCTGTTGGCAGCAGGAATTAGTGTAAGCTGACAGATGTGTTTCCTGTCTGTACAATTACTGTCTGTTGGCTTCCCTCTGGCAGTGCTGAAGAGTGTGTGCAGTGCAGTGATGCAGTCGGGGTGAGAAGGAGGGTTTAGAGCTGCAAGGCGCCGGTCCCAGAGAAGTGCAGATGGTTCAAGCACTGTTAACGGAGGCTGTGCCTGTGGCCACAGCCCTCAGCTGCTGCTGGTGCTCACAGGAACAGCACAAACAGGGAATTAGAACAGGGCTCCAGCACCAACAGCATCCAGGGTGGTACTTCCTTGGAACAGGGCAGTGTTTGGGGCAGAGCCCCGCTTTAGTTTCCTTTCAGGGATGTTCCTCTCTGTGGCCTTTTGTGCCTCACCAGTCCAGACTCCCTGTGAGCGACTGCGTGCTGCTGGAGTGGGAGCAGGAGCTGGGATCCAGCCAGGAGAGGTTTTCTATATTGGGAGCAGATCTGCTGGTAACTGGAGATGTGTCTGGTGGTGCTGATCCAGGCTCAGCCCACTGGTTCCTGTAGGGGCTGGGGAATGCCTGTGAGGACAGAAGTGCCCGGGCTGTTTCATTGCTGCGTGCACAGGGGAGCACAGGGCAGCACAGCCACTGTGAACAGTCAGTACTGATAGCACAGGCCCTGGGCACAGCTCTAGAAGCGATTTCAGTTGTTTGTGGGAGTTCTGTGCTCAGTCTTTGGGGTCTCAGGGTTATGACGGCAGCAATGTCCCTGCCCTGAGCTGCTCCAAGTCACCAGAGCATGGGGCAGGCAGCAGGACTGGGCCTGGCCCCATCCAGAGCTGGAAACCTCGGGTACGTTCGTTAATGCAGCTGAAGCCGCGTGCTTGATAGCTCTATGGCCGTGCTTTTAATTACCGGTAAAATAATTGGCACTGTGGCTACTGGGAGGATGTGAGAAGATCAGAGGCTCAAGGCTGTTTTTCCTGGTGCCTCAGGGGTATGAGCAGCTTTCAGTGTCTGTATAATTAAAAGCTACAATCTTTCATGTGCACAATAAAGAGGGCTGGGAGGTGGGGAGACTCCAGCCCTTCTGCATTTTATTTATTAAACATAATCAATGACCAGTTTCTCTTCCTTATAAAGGTTTTTAGGAAGCACCAGGGTCTCATAGGTGTGTCCAGTGGGTGCTGGTCAGACTCGTTATGCTGAAAGGCTTGATTGGGTCTAATGCTGGCTGCTGGGGTTGGTGTGGGAAAGGCAGCACTGCTGCTGCTCCTGAGAGCACTACTTGGGCTCCCCCTTTCCTCAGTTTCCTTTCAGTGCCAGGGCCCTCCTCACCTCCCACCTCAGTCACACCTTGGAAGGGATTTTGGGTTTCTTTCCTTGTCTGCGTCCTGCTTGTGCCACTGGTGCCTCCCTCTGCCCCACGTTCTGCGCTGGCTGCACAGGCTGGCTCCTCCTTCAGGACGGTAAAATACTCTGGGGCTGGGGGAGATTTAAATCTTTAGTGAAGATTTGGTGGAAAAGGTTCTTCCTGGCTGTTCTGACAGTGGGACACAGACATGAGACAGACAGAACAACAACACTCCTGGCAGCCCCAGCCTCGTGCAGGAGGACAGCAGTCACTGAGGTGTGCCTCTTTTGGTGTCTTGCAGCTGCGGGAGCTGGTCAGCATGTGCATATACCCGGACCCAGATCAAAGGCCTGACATCGGTTACGTGCACCAAATAGCCAAACAAATGCACGTGTGGACCTCGAGCACATGAGCCCCGGGCGGGGCCAGCACAGCTCAGTCTTACTTGAATCCTTTTCTCAGCTGAAAGCGACTGGTGCCAGGTCACACAGGTGGGAGGTTGAGCACTCGCAGCAGAGGCTCCATCATTTGCAGGTTATTTGACAAGGACTCTTACAGGTGGTCGTGCTTTAACGTGAAGATTCTGTGAGGTATTGCAAATGATTCTTTTTATTTTTTATTTTTAAGGCCAATAATGTTACAGATGTAGATCATTTAAGGGTCCTTTCTTAAAACTGTCGTGTGTAATCTAGGATAGCAGCTATTACCGAGGGCTCAGCGTTTGCCAGACCTTCTATCTTAACTGTAATGTGAAATATTGAAATAATTCCTTCAGTGAAATCACTTTATACTAATGTAAGGATTACCATAGATTTTGTGTAATTTGTATAACTGCTACTTTGCCTCTTCTGCAAATGGTTAATAGCAAATTCAGTTTTTACTTGGTATATTTTAAAGCAGCCATTTATGTTTTTATTAATTTCCTCCTCTTCAGACTTACAAACTGGGAAGGGTTGGGGGGGTGGGAAACCCTTTTGTTTCATGGTATTTTTTTTTAATTGATAAGAGTATTTTGCTGATGCATTTCTCTGTCAGAGATGAGTTAAACATGAGCCTGGGGAAAAGAAGACAAAGATGGCAAGCAAACCCCTACCAGCCTTGCTTCTGCAATTGCTCCTTTCCCTCATTTTTCCCTTTTGGAATGGCTCTTCTTCACCTCCAGGTTCTTGTTTAAAACCAGTGTTTCTCAAAGCCAACTGACTTTTGGTGCAGAGACTTTTACATGTTCAGTAGTACATTGGGTACTATCGGTGGAACTTCAGCAGTGTTTTAAACACTCGGGAAATTTTTAAAAAAGAAATGAAATGCTCTGTGTGTGGAATTCTGCATAGGATCAGCCCCTTCTCTCAAACTGTGAAAGCTCATTACAGAATGTGAATGTTTGTAAAATCTCAACCTGATCCGAAGGAGCCGTCTTTTAACTGCATTACAATTGCCAAGCAGCTCGATTCCCTCACTGACGCAGTGACTGGTTTGGCTCTGGCAGTGGCAATGCTCAGTGCTTTGCCCAGCCGTGGACTCACGTTCCAGTGTCTCCATTCCGGGCGCCCGGCAGCAGGAGCAGGGCTGTGCTCCGGAGGAAACCCTTCAGCCTCTGCTGCTCCACGGCCCTTCCACGCGGGACAGGGGCTGGTGCCAATGGATAGTCGTGTGTGACACTTCAAATGCAGCCTGTGCCTGTTTGTTTGTTGTTTTTTTTTCTTAAAGAAAGCTTCAATCCTTAACTTTTTTGAACTAAGATTAGGGTTAGGGGGTTACATACATATATATGCTTTTAGTGGATTTTTTTAACCTACTTTTCTCTACTTTAAGGAAAACTGCAGTGCCATCTTCAACTACTTCCTGTAAAAATTGGGAATATTTGTATAGGGTACCAAGAAAAGCCATTAATTGCTGTGAATATGGTTGGTATCATTAATGCAAGGTGCCATTTTACTGAGGCTTCTCAGCAGAAAGTTGAGGCTGCTACTCTCAGGAGAGACGTGGGAAATTCAAATCAGCAGGAGAATGTTGTGGAGGCACCGAATTGCTCCCACCATTTCCATGCCAACCAGCTTGGTTATTTATACCAGCTTCTTTAGCACTTCCCAGGGCTCAGCCTGAACCTCTCTGTTCCACTGCAGCTTTCCTTGGAGCCACGGCTTCCAGGGAAGCTCAACTCAAATATGAGTATCTGGAGAAGTCTGGTCACTTTCTTGCTACATAAAATTTCATAGTGCTTATAAAAAAATGTATTTCAAAAGGTAATTTTTTGCAATTGTGCATTTTTAGATAAATAAAAAAATTATTTCCAAAATAAACACCTTTGTTTAAAAAACAAAAAAGTCCAGTATTAAGGTCTAAGTGCAGGTGAACGACAAGACAATCAGACTTGAAATGATGCTGGATCTGCCCTGTATCTACAGCAAACCAGTAACACCAGTATCCCCTGATGGCCAGTGCTGCCCTGCAGTGGGGTAGCAGGAGAGGAGTGTGTGTTGGAGGGGGCAAGGGCAGCAATTCAGAACCACCAGTGCTCAGTGTTTCCTTACATTCTACTAAATTAAAACCTACCAGATCAGACTTCTGCAGAGCAGTTTTACTCCTGCTGTTTCGTTCCTGGAGTGAGGTAACAAAGCAGCTCCTTCTCAGCCCCCAGTGCCAGGTGGTGCCTGGAGGGGAGCAGAGCTCTCCCCTGCTCAGAGCCTTTGGGGTCAGTCCCACAGCCCTTCAGGGCTGCACGAGCCTCACCTGCTCTAAAGGAGGAAGGGAGAAGCAGCAGCAACAGCACCAGGTAGAGACACACAGGAGATTGGGCAGAGCCTCTTTATTCTGCACCAGCTGCTGTCTGAGCACCCACAGGGCTCAGGAGGTGTCCATGGTTTGCACGGTCTCGTCCAACACCTCGAGCTCCAGGTGTGCCACATTCTCTGTGAGAACAGCAGTTGTTCCTTTTTCACACTTGTACCTACCAAACCTAATAAAGAAATGGGGGAAAATTAGTCTGGAAGATGGTACAGAGGAAAACTTGCATTTAAAATTTTAGAAGTGATCAGCTTTAGAAGTTTTCCTGTAAAAGCCCAAAGTAAAGAAACTGTGCTTACTGCAAAATCTATACTGATTGCAATAATTGACAGAGTTTCAGATAAACCACCACCTTCAGGAAAGTTTGCAAAAAAAATACCATATAACTGGAAAGGTTTTTATCAAAATCAGTGGGCTCTCAAAGTGGTGGGGGCCATTTGTGCTAAAAACCAAAGAAACAAGCAATTTACTTACGTTTTGCAACTCCAGAACAATCCTACCACAGTCCTACAGACTGGAGATCACTGACACAGCTTGGTATTACCGAGACCAGGCCCTGCCAGGCAGAGCAGGGACCCCACAGCAGCTGCAGGACCACTGACCTGTCCCCCTTCTTGTTGGCCACGTCGTAGGGCCGCAGGAAGTCCAGCTTGCTCTTGCTGATGACGCAGATGTCGATGTTGCTGCCGGAGCCCAGGTCGTTGTAGATGCCGGCCGCGATGGCGTCTCGCACCAGCTGCTTGGCCTCCTCCTCCTGGGGAAGGAAAAGGCCTCACTGCCCCGTGCCCTGTGCCCCTGGAGGCTGAGCTTGGAACAGTAAATGATACACCAAACCCTGCAGTCAGGTGCAAAGTGCTGCACTTGGTTACCTTTGGACCACTCAAGTGAAACAAAAGAGCAACTTTTGCTACAGTAATGGATGTAACTAAATACAGTTACTAGTTAGAAAGAACCCCAGTGCAACAGTGCCCATCTTACAACACAGTATTCAGGAGTATCTTTTACACAGAAACATTTCAAATGTATCAAATATCCATTAGAATATGACACCAGATGTGTAGCTCCCATTCCCCCCTTGCCAGGAACACAGGGCTGGTGGTGCTGTGCAGTATGAGCATTGCTGGCACTGGCAGCCTCTCCCCATCATTCCAACAGCACTGGCTCCCTCTGCAGCTCCTGGGGCTATTCCAAACCAGCTGATGGAAAAAATACCCACGCTCAGCTCAGCACCATCAGGAACCATCTGACATGGCCTCAGCTCCTGCTGTAACCCAGGCTGGGGAGCACAAAGAAATGCCACAAAACTTTCTTGATGCATCATTTTAAATCATGTCAGGGGCAGGCCTGTGTCAGTGCCCACGTGTGCCTGTCCCTGGGGCAAGGGACACGTTTTCACTGCCAGAGCCCCTCAGTGCAGCCTGTGCCCTGCACCTTTCCCATGGCACCACAGCCCTTGGAGAGCCCAGACCAGTGGGGGGACATCCTGCACCCTCAGCTCCACTGAGCCCGTGCCCCACCGTCTGGTCAAAGGCTCAGAATGCAGGGAAAACAGACTGAGTCCATTTAAATATGTATATATGGACATATGCGTATGTCATATACACACACAGATCTTTTCAGTAGCCTAGAAAGTACAAGTCAGAGAATAAAAGTCCCCTAACTTTCAAAGGTGTGTTACTTACTTGAAAACGCTGACTAGAGCTGCCTGTTCCCATAGAGAAATAATAAGACTGGAACACATCCGTGGACACAGAGGTGTGTGCAGCAGAGGCTGCTCAGCTCACCCAGCGGATCCTGCTGGAATGCTGAGGCTCCCAGGGTCTCTCCTCATTGCTTTGCTGCTATTTCACACCTTGGAATAATCTTATGCCACCAGACACCAGGAACAGGAGATGGGGTCAACACTGAATCTGATAAATGCAGCTTTTTCCAGTGTGCCTCATTTTCACAGCCTGTCTGTGCCAGGGACACGTGACAGCAGTGCCAGGAGCTGCCTGACTGCAGCTGCTCCAGCCCCGAGTGCGGCTCAAGAGGAGCCCAAAAATAGCTCAGCTCCTGCCCTGGGCCTGCCCCTCTGAACAGGGGCAATGACAGTGTTCCTGTGCCAACAGCCACAGGACAGGGCACAGCCTCCACTGAACTGCACAAACACCAGCAACTCACTCCCAGTTTCACAACTATTACACTTAATTAAAAAAATAGAAATATTGAATTACGCTTTTCCTACCAAGCTGACTAGAACAATACAGCCATGCTGCAAAAACCATTCCTGTACCTTTCCTTCTGTGTTTTGGGCAATAAAATCCTGGTAAGCAAGTAATTCCTCCCTTAACTGACAGAAGACTGTCCATGATTAGTTGCAGACTAAGGTTTTTTAGTACTATAATGAAAGTAGGTAAACCAAAGAAGTATGTGTAGATCTGTTTTAAGAACTAAGTGGTAACAAAAACAGAGTAATTTTAAGCTATGTGAATGTTAAGTGTACAAAAAGCAGCTTAGGAAAACTACAGCAGGTTGGTAGAGTTTGTCCCACTTTCCTTTCAATTTCATCCTTTTAAGTCAATACTGTAAACCTCACAGACTCCTCTAATTTAAATCTGATTTGCTTTTAAAAATGTACTCTATCACCCTACTGTTATCAAAATAGTTGAAAAAATACCCAATAAAGTGCAGTTGGAAGAGCTGAGCTGTAACTGCACTGAGGCAGCCACTGCACAGAGAGTTCAGGCTCTAACCTCTGCTCCTCCACTGACACAGTGCAGCTCAGTCTGTGAACATGGAATAACTGTCATTAGAAAACGCTGCCTCGTTGCTATTTTCTGCTCCTGTTTTTACAATTCAGAAAGCGTTACAGAATAGCCACGAGAAAAACCCGAAGTATCCCTTACAGGGATCCTGCCTGGAGTTCAGCGAGGACTGCTATTTACAGCCACAAAATAGGGGATAGCAGCAAAGTGCTGACACAGTCTCAAGTACAGGGTCCTCAATGAGCCACTGTAATAATTAATCTTAAAAAACCCTAAAAGTTCAGAGTATATAAAAGGAGCACTTCCTGCTTTATGGTTGCAAAGACCAAGCTAACTGGGAATATCCTCCTCTGGGCCCCCAGTGCTCCTTAAATGAGATTACAGGCGAGTGATGAACTGTGCGGCGAGGCGGCGGTGACAAGCAGCGCTTTATGGAGCGATCTGTCTGTCCCCATCACACAGGCCACAATGTGTCCCTGGACTCCAATGTGCAGCTCCATTTACCTCGGCGTGACAAATGGGCAGCGCTTGGCAGAGGCGCAGGCAGGGCCGGCGCTGTAATGGTCAGCACAGCTGTGCTGGGGGAGCAGCCCAGTTCATTACAGTGACCGCCAAAACCTGCCAAAGGCTGCCTGAGGAATAGGGCACCAAAGGTGGAAATAAATAACTCGGCCCGCAAGGCTAATCTCAAACACTGTTTGATAAATTATTTATAACGCAGACAATTGTCTGCATTTAATATTGGCGCTACTGGTAGCATCTTTAAAAGATGATTTATGGGTTGTAATGCCATTAAGCTTTATATGGGCCCACTGCTGGCTATAAAGTCTGCTGAGATTTAGAGAATGAGTTTTAAACTGTCACTGCAACATCATAGTAGATAGAGGCTGTATTAAATCTTTACTTTAAACCTGTTATCTGGAGAGTTGCAGTTTGCAGACACTCAGAGCTGATGGATTACCTCTCACAGCTGCTCTGCCACAAGTCCCAAACAGCACCGAGGAGCAACTTTTACACATTATTCTTGTATATGACTTGGATCAACTTTCTCTTCTCACTTAAGCAACCTCCAAATTTCAAGTGCCACTGGAGGAAAAAAGACTTTCCTACAGGAGATGAGGCTACTTCTACATTGTATTAATATTGTCTTCACTAATATCCTGTAAACAAGTTTATCATTGTGCTCCAGCAGCAAAGGGAGCAGCTGGAATGGCTTTGTGAACATTATTTCCTCACATTTTGTAACTTCACAAGCAACAGGAGATGTCTTTACCAGATTTTAAAACTTCAGAAATTACTGGGGTTTTTTTCTCTTACCAAAATAAAATTAATCCCCTCTGCATGTAACCAGGACACTGTTAGAGATGCAATACACAGTGCAGTTCTCCAGAGCAATTCTCAGAAAGATTTGAAATGCAATGCACAGTTGGTATAATATGAACATAAGCAAGCGTTTTTGTAAGAATAAATAAATGCAAATACTTAACAGTCTTTTACAACAAGATTTGTTCAAATACTATAATATAAAAAAGCTGGTACTACTTAAAATGAGAATCCCCAAGATTTGTGTGGGAAGAGAAGAGAAGAAAAAAAAATCAGAAGCTTCAGGAAGGACAATGAGAATAAAAAAATAAATCCATAAAGGAGTGCTGAGAATTTGGGGGTAGAAAACAATACCTCCTAAAGGACATAAGCACCTACATAGCGTAATTAGAGCCTGGAAGAGAATCAGCAGCATACGGGGAGTGAGGGTGGAGATCACTCTGTAACTGGAAGAGATGCTGAACTCTGCTCTAAGTCTAAAGAGAACAAACCTGAGAAGCAAAGATCTCAATATTTCTCGTAAGGGAAGGCTGGAAGGCTCCAGCAGCAAGAATAGATTTGGTTTGGCTGTCAGAAAGGGGCTGGCACATGCAATTTAAACCGCTCAGGTTTAACAAGTCTTCCCCCAAAAAAGTGCATTTCCAGTGCTGCCTCAGAATAAGGAATGACACAAGTTGTTTCTTTTTTCTTTTAATTAGACCTATGCATTTTATGTTCGGGTTCATTGTGACTGAAGTGTCAGTAAATGTTTATTTTTCTAACCATTTTCTGCTAAGAACTTTCCAAATAAACTGCTCAGTAGTCCCTAATTATTATTCTCAGAGATAAGAGTTTTTCCCCATTCTGAGGAAGCTGCCTGTGAGCGCAGGCTCATCCCCACCCCCTCTCTGATATCATACACCACCAGTATAATAAACCACGTTAATATTTCATACCAGGGTGAAATATGCTGGAGTATCAATTCAACATCTGCTGTCTTTAGGGTACTGGCGTCCCGCAGAGACACTTTCAATTTGTAATTGAGTTCTATACTGAATTAATCAGCAGTTTATCTTTTTTAGTAAAATAATGTCTTCCCCACTAACCTGGATTTACATTAACAATTTATGCCAAATTACCTGCCAAGACAAGAAACTTATATGATTCGGAACTACTATTCAATAACATTAGCTGCTGTATGTCATTCCCTACACAGGGATTAGTACAATCCATATTTCCAATGGCACAGAATTAAATTACAAACTCTTCTCACAGCTATGGGATTTCTTTTAATACTATTCCCATTCTCTGAACTAAGAATGATTACAAAAACTCGTTCAATCCATCACTTAGTAAAGTTCATGGGTTTTTAGGGAACTGATCCTCAAAAGGGGAACTGGCTTAACAGCACCAGAGCTGTAAATCCTGCCAGGCTACAGCTCCTCCTCTGGCCCCACTGAGCTGCTCTACAGCAACACACCGACCCTTAGCCACCCAGATATGCAAACTCTGCAAAAGACTACTGTTAAAGTTACTTTATGTTGCTGCATATAAAAAGATTAATACCAAGCAATAACACGTCTGGCTTCAAGTAAAGCAAACTCTGCTCATCTGACCATTGCTTTACCTCTGACAAAAGGATGGAAGGGAATGAAGGTCAACATTTTATTTGGAAAAGAAGCCTTGGGCCCTCTGGTAATATATCCTTCCTAACACACCAAAATGCTCCATGAAGCCCAGGCTGGCCCCCACCTCCTCCTCCTCCCCGTTCCCTCACAGCAATTGCCCTCGGCCCTCGCCGCGGGAGCAGCACTCGGGCTTCACGCCATGTAAAATATTTTCCAGTACATTTTGCCTGTGTTCTGCAGTTATGGGAGATATACAAACTGGAACAATTTAAACTAGAACACCTGCTCCTGAGAAATGCATCAAAAATAATTACCTGTCCTCCCCCTACCCTGTGCAGTGAAATGATCTCTTAACACAGAGCCCTGCTTCTGGCTAGCTTGTCTACATTATTATGGACAAAGTTTAAGTGTTACTTTCATAAAGGTGAAGAAATTGTTGCTCTTTGACATGCAGCAAGGCCCAATTTACACAAAGGTAACATTTATTTCCCTTGATACAGTCTGCAATAAGCAAACTGGAAGGCAGCTCTGCTGGGTATCTCTGGGAACTGGGACTGATGCTGCCAGCAGTGTCCCACTGACTTGAGCACACAAACCCGGCTTTCATTCATCCAGAAAACACCCCACAAAACACCTCTCCTGCAATGCCAGAGCACACCTAGCTGGCATATGCCAAATCAGCCCAGATTTCCTGTTTAACACTAGTTCCACAAAGGAAATCGATCCAGGGCACAGTTCTGTGAAAGATGATGAAAACAGTACAAACTGTCCAACATGTCAGGCAGAAACCAGGCTGCCACAGGGTAATTGTGATCTAACTTAAGAATAAGGAACAGTTATGATAAGCCTTTATTTTCTGGCTGACTGTATGCACTAGCACCTGATATTTACCCATGGAAATCCATGTCTCCAGGAGACACGAACACAGCTATGTCAGGAAAGCTGCAAACTGCGGTGCCACAAGCTCTGGCAGCAAGGAGTGAAGATATGCCACTAACAGCCTCAATTCCTGTCACCGGATAATGAAATGCACAGATACACAGGGCACAGAAACACAAAGTCCTGATTTTTGCTCCCCAAGTCAGGTTTTGTTGGTCCATCCGTCCCTGTTCCCCCCTACACCATCTACCTAATTCCGTGTTTGACACCAACAGGGGTTCAAGCGTGTCAGGCAGGCTCTCCAGCCTAAGTCCCATAGTCTGCCTTGATCTCCATTGTCTGCTGCCAGAGCTGAGCCCACAAACCTCCCAGCAAGTGGTCACCGTCCCGCCGAGTCATTAGAGCTGCGTGTCAGCTGCGGGATCAGCGCGGCTGCCACACCTGAGCCCGGAGCTGATCACCATCCCTAATGAACACGGGGCTCATCTGCAGCCTGTCACTGCTCCCCAGCCCCGGCACGCTGCGCCGCAGAGACAACTATTGTCCGAGATTACAGGCTTCTGACAGACTCCAAAAATAGCTCCGTGTTGTTGGCACTAGTTAATAAACAAAAATAATTCTACCGTATTGAGGGACGGTGGGAAATGTGAGCACAGGAACATTTGAAGGATCTATGTGTCAGCTGATTAAAAATGGAAGAAAGTGACATGTTTTCATAATATTCTGTAGTGGGCCTGCTGCATTTTTTTACTGAAATAAGAGTAAAAAAAGTGAAAGCTGCATTCAAGCTACTTTGCATTTCAATACTGCAAAGATCCCAGAGCACATGGAGAATCCTGAGGAAAGCGTTCTCCATGCCTCACCTACTTCACTCAGGGATTAGGGACCACTCACAAGTACCTCAAAAACCCCTTCTCCCAAACCTCCCCACCAAACTGCTCATCAGATTGCTGCCAGCCCATGGAGGTCCCACCCAAACAGGTGAGCCAAAGCCCCACTGCAGAGTGGTCACCAAAGCACACCAGGGGACCACCTGCTCTGGTGGGACAGCAAGCCACAGGTTTTGGTCCAGCACAGCTGCTGCAGCACCGAGGGGGCCTGTGCTCCATGTGGAACACACTCACAACACTCCTCTCCTTCTTATTCATCTGTTCTTACCCTCCAGGGTGTTTTTGTTTTCATTCAGTACCACTTGATTTCCTGCCACACTTAAGAAATGGTACAATAAATATAATCTCACACATTTGTGGTGATCTATCCTAGAAGTAATTACCAAGTATCTGCCAGGTTATCTCCTATCTTCCACCTGTTCTGCTCCTGAACTCACTACTCCAAGATTTACTTTCTTTTCCTTGAAAAGTTCTCTTTTCTGTAGCTTCTGATTCTCTTCCTTTTGGAGCCTCTTTTTATTAAACCTGGCTGTTTTGATGAAACACAGAAAAGAAATGAAGTTCCAAGCAGCCTTTCCTTGCTTAAACAAGAAGTCTACAACATAGCCTCAGTGTGCATCAAGTAATTCTACAGACAAAATGCTTTTCAAACACGGGAAATCAAATACCAGAAGAAAATATATCCCCATCTCCTGAGGAATTCAACCACCACAGGATAGATAAAACCAGAATTCCAGCACTTAGTACTGTAGACTTTTTTTTCCCCAGCTCACAATGCTTTCCCATATCCACTGACTCAGAGTATTTCTCTGCTATTGTTTAACACCAGAAGGCACAAACGCATTTACAAAATGACTGTAAGGTTTAAAAACCAGTGGTGACTCTAATGGAAGAAAAATTGGCTGCAATGAAAGCTCTAAGCTCGAAACACTCCATTAGATGTGCTGCTCTTCCACTTACGTTTTTTTAAAGTAGATCTATAGCTGCCCACATGACAGATTAATATTGTTCCACAGTAGTTAGGTGCTTGGCATTACATTTTTGAAGCATCTAGAGGCCTTCAGGGCTGAAAGTGTTCCCATCCTCAGCGATCTATAATGGTTCCTCTAGAGGCCAGCACTCCTTCCCAACAAACCCTGCCTCCATAAATCAGGCTGCACAAGTGGCACTTGGGGACGTCACCATCCATCTCCACGGCTCCTCTGAAGGATGTTGGGTAAAGATCATCTCCCAGCACTGCAGCCAGGGAAAGGACCATCACAGTTGGCACTGATAAAGCATGTGCTACTTAAATCTGAAGACACACTAAGTCTATGGAAAAAAACACATCCTGCTGGTGTTAGCATGCCTCAGGCACTGGGAGAAGCTTCAGCAACTCATCTTCAAAAGGCAGAGAGCCAGGGCTCCAGAAACCTGCAAAAATTGGCTAAGCCTGCAGTCTTTTTTTATTTTATTATTTTTTTATTTTTTTTAGTTGAGCATCTTCAAAGTCTATGATTCTAACTGTAGGGCACAGCAGCTGCCACTGCAGATTTGATCCTCTCAGCTTTTGGCAGCTCTCAACTTGAAATTCTAGCAAAAGAATTTTTCAAGTTGCTATTATTGCCTGTCATGGATTTATAAATATTGTGCACTATCTGCTGTGGCATGGCTCTCCTGGGACACTAGTGCATGCCAAAAGCATAACAGAATGAAAAACAGTTCCTATTCTTCAAATAAATGCTAATTTTTTTTAACTGTGCTCACACGATGCGTTTGGTGATCAGCTTCAATAGTACAGAATATATATCAGAGGCAAAAAAGCTGATTGTCTTTTCCAGTAGTATTCAGCTGCTACTTTCATTAAGCTTGTTTAATTACATTCCAGATGCTAATTTGCAAGTTGATACCAGAGGGTGCAGGACAGTTTGCCTTTGAATCATTTTTCTGTGATGTGATGGTCTTGAAGCACACCACTACCCTCCAGTAGCCCTAGCAAGCTATTCTGACAATTAGTGCAAAAGAAAGGAGCATTGATCTTGACAGAAAAATAATAATTTTCTATGTATTCTATTAAATTAATCTCCAGCAATTTTATCATCATTGCCATTTCATAGCAAGTTTTATGTAAAATATACATAGCATACTTCAGATTTAATTTGGATTAATTTCAATAGAAATATTTGTTATTCTATTAATTTAGTGAAAAAAAACCCAAAAACAACACATCTGTCTTAGAACATAAGTACAAACTCACAGTCTTAACAGAATATGAGGAACTGTTTAAAAGTACAGTTGGGCTTTATCACATGGAACTTTGCTGGTTTGGTTAATACAATTCCTGAACTATTATTAGATAACAGATTATTCAAGAAAACCAAATGAAGGGTTAAGGTGCATGCAAGTCTCATAGATCTAAATATCTATTTCAACAAATTGGTAGGCTGCATTTCTACATGCTTGTTATAAGTGACTATCTGCTGCCACTTATGGTTGTATGTGAAGACAGTTTAATGAGGATGACCTTTCTAAATAGGAAAATTTAGAGATTTACCAGTTTTTGGGTGCCTTTTTCGGTTGCTCTTACACAAGAAATGACTTAAAATCCAAGCTTGAAAGCTAGCAGAGAATAAATGAAATTTTTAGTTCCACAGCACAACTCTTTGCCATTTGTATCTTGGGAAGAGGACTATTGTGCTGTAGCTGCTGCTTCCAGGGATTTGCAGTCCGTGTTCTCAGTGGAATGGCACACATGCCAAGTGCACAGTCACACAGGAGGCTGGAAAAGGAGACTCTCATTCTTACAGCAGCACGAGGGGAGAGGGAGAAACAGTCTTCCTCTCTCTCTCAAGTGGCTCTATCAGCCATCTGCTGTGAGGATCCTTCCCAGAGACACTTGGGAGCCTATTAAACATATTCCAATATTTCTGGTAACAATTGTAAATATACCAGAGGCCAAAAGTCCAGTGTCTTCAGATGTGCCCAGATCACAGGAATGCTGATCCCACTGCATGGCCCTAACACCTACAACTCTTGCTTAGGTATTGACAGGAGAGGGGCCAGGGATAACTGGAAAACTGCTTATTACTAATGCTGAAGCAATTAACTGATGGCAAACTTCTCAAAACAAGGTGGAGGGGTTGACTGGTTTCTTAAAAATCTGCTGGAATTGCACACTGTGATTTGTCAGGAGATGCACCAGGGTACAACAGATCATCTCACATGTTAAACTTCATTTCCCAGCTTTACAGAGAGGAACTGTGGATTCACAGGACCATCACCTAAAACCACAGTGCACTTGAGGGGGAGGAAATCACCCACAGCAGCTGCAGTACAAAAATGAGCAGCATCTGAAGACCTCTGCTGATAGTAAACTAACTTTTTCCTTTTCTGCATCATTCAGTGATACTGAAGAGCTCCAAGCTTTGCTTTATCTGCCTTTTAGGCTGAAACGATTGCAACTGATAGTGTTACAAATCATTATTAATGGGTTCAATTTTCGATCTTGTGTTCAATTCTCATTTTTTCTTTACTATAGAGTTATTAATCAATTGGAATGAGAAGGAGCATTCACAGAAAGTCTGAAGAGATTAATGTGGTTTAAGAGGACTTGATATTCCTAAGGCATTTTATGAAATACAGCTACATAAAACCTTGTAATTGTTTTGTAGTTAATTTCATCTGGATTCTCAGGGTTTAGATTAGCAGCATTGTATAACCAAATGCAACAAATACTATAGAAAATACAACAATAATGCAGTGGATTCATTTGTAACTGAACAGCTTACTCTGATCTTACCATGACACTCCTGCTTTTAGCTTCCCTGAATGAGCCTTTGAAACAACAATCAAGTACTTTCCATTTTTTATCAGTACCATCAGCAAAACACAACCTTATCAATCTTCTGATAATCAGCATTTAAGTAGATATCACAAGTGCAAACACTAGTTCTGAACATACCCAGTCAACTGGAATTATTCTATGTACTACCTGAACACTTTCTGCTGCATTCTCTTTTCAAGCCTGAGAGAGAAGGACAGACTGACAGAAAAACAACAATATTGACTGTGCAAGGGCTGGTAAATTCCTCATGTCAACTATAACCAGTAACCTGTATGTTTTTAAAGCCTTCCCCTACATTCAAATCACACATTTCCCCATACATAAATACAGCTTCTTGCAAATTTATTTATTTTACCCATCAATTTTTACAGCTTTGCAGTAAGCTGACATTAGTACATTTTAAGCGCAGCAAAACTAGAGCAGATTTACCTTTTTTAGAGTTTCAAACCTCCTAAATTCTTATGATCAGGAGCACCACAGAGGGAAGAAACCCCGAGGTTTAAAAAGCCAAGACTTACCTCCATGTCGGGTTTGTATTTATCTTCAAACACTGCCATGGCTGCGAGCGATCCAGAACCTGTGGTGACAACACCAGGACACTCCTTTACCCAGTGGATTTAGGTAGGGGAATTTTTTTAGAGAAAAATATAGCACACCTCACCAGCACAAACTAAACTAAAGCCCACCTCAGCTTCCTGTGTGCTGTACAGTGTCTACACCAGGTCAGAATTTAATCCTGGGGGTACAGCTTGTGCACAGACTTGGCACAGGCCCATCCTGACAGCCTTTCCTTCTGACCATTTCCAACGGGAGATACAAAATCGAGGTTAGAAACAGAGTTAAGGGAATGCCACAGTTTGCAGTCCACACTCCTCCATCTCCTGCCCCACTCCTGTGCCAGCTCCTCTCAGAGGGAATCTCCTGGAATGAGGAGATGGCTCCAGCCCTGGGGATGAGCAGCCCAGCAGTGGAACAGGGCAGGGGGCTGCTGCCACCAGCACATTTCCCCTGTAGTTAAACAGCTAATTGTGCCCCTGCTTTGTGCCATTATTTTTACAATAATGAACAATAACAGCTGAACAAAGTGCCAGAGATGAAACCACGAGTTTAACGTTGCTCTCCACAAAGGATGAGGTACAAGAGCAGTGCTGGAACAGGAGCCTTCTCTGCCCAAAGCACTGTGATTGCAGGGTTATAAATGTGCTTTTCAGAATTAACACAAAAAGCAGGAGGGTACTATTTGAAACAGTAAACTTGCTTTGTTCAGAAAGAGTGAGCCTTCAGGAAGATTTTCTTGTCTGTCGGTGGCCCTACTCATATTTCAGAGAGCACTACTTTTGGGGAGTGAATAAAGTTACCTGCAATTTTTTACTCCAATTAGAAGATTTTTTGGCATTTATTACTTTTTAACTTGTTTTGCATAGTGCTATCTGTTTAGCTGGGTCACAGAGAAAGCCATATTTCCTATTTAAAATGATTTGTGTATATCGCTTGACCACCTCAATGGTTTAGTGAAAGCAAAAGGCAGCGATTAAACAGTTTCAAATGAGGTGTCCTGCTGATTTTATCAAGTCTGCTGAATGTATAATGAAAAAGGAGAAGCTGACAGTGACACTGTTGAGAAAATACAGACTACCTTAGCTGAACCATTTAAGGAGGTCCAATTATAGATCAAATTTAAAGGGTTGAAACAGCAGATTTACAGACACAAATCAATGAACATGGTAATCCCGATGAATATGACAGATATTCCTGTTACAGAATATTGCTGTGGTTGAGGATCATTACCTTTACAGTACCAAATACATCACATCTAAAAGCAGTAGGACACTCTAAGTGTGTACTTGTATTACAGGCAATGACTATTCATTTACACCTTGGAGCAATACACAACTCCATTTTTTAAATTATGAAACTGAGAATAAAGAAGATTTTTAAGCAACTAAGAGCAAAACTGAACTGCTGATGCAAACAGCTGATATCACAGAACAAACCACAAATTAAAGGAATTTTACTGACCCTTCAAACAAGGTCAAAATAAAGCGCACACCAAAACAAATAAAGGAACCTGGACAATAAAATAATAATTCTTCTGGAATGAGATAGGAATATTTCTAATGAGAGGGGAAAAAAAGTGGGCTATGGTCTCAAACCAAGCCCACATTCCTGCTATACCCAAATGAAGGACTACCACGAGTTGAGTGGGAAGCCTCAAAGCTGGAAAATAACACTATTCTTGGGAAAAGGTTGACAAAATCAGAGTACAAAGACTGGGAAATGTGCAAGAAAGAAAGTATAAAATGCAGTATCTGACCAAAATTACTACATTAGCTATTTAGTTGGAAAAAAGTGATCTTAATTTCTTAAAACTTCTACTGACAAATAAAAAATTATCAATAATGCAATGGCATACATGGCTCAGGCTGAATTTCTCCAGCTCCTTTTAAAAAGAAGTTCCCAAAAGAATTTATGGGCAGGAAATCAGTAACTTAAAGAAGAAAAAAGAAAAAGGCAAAAGGCAGGGGGAATCTTATGTTACCGTACATGAAATCCTTTATACATAAAGAATTACACTTAATTATTTATCTCACTATGTCACCAAGACACAAATAAATGCCAAATCTACGATCAACCTTAAATAAATAAACCCACACAGTCCTATAACATAAATTTTCAAAGAGTTGTTTAAAGTCTTAACTAAACCTACACATAGACATTTACATCTGAAAACCAAGATCCTATGGAGGTCCTAGCAAAACAGGAAGCTGGAAAAGCTGAATAGACTCGCTTCATTTTTTTCTCTAGTGCTTATAAATCCTAAGCAAGGCTGCATTTAAAATTTGTCTTAGCAAAAGCCTCCCAGCAGAGCTGAGCATTCTCTAAAAGAACAGCTTTTCCTGACCTTAAATAGCACGCTGAAAATTCTTCCCCATTCCCAGCACCAGATGTAAGCCCCGTGTTTTCAGAAACACCAGTCAACGCACACACGTGAGCGCCTCCATCAAAACAAAGCCTGTTTGACAACAGGAACTGTGGTGGGAAAGCCTCCTGGCATGCAGACATTCCCTGGAGCACAGAGCTGAGCACAGCCCACCTGCACTGCTGGGACTGGACACGCAGCTAGGGACAGTCACTCCTGTGGGGAGAACTTCACTGACCCACCTCCCTCTCCTGGTCAGAGCCCACAATGTTCCAACCATTCCTGAACTGCCTCCTGAAAGCTGCATTGTCACAGGAGAGCGGGCAATAAAACTGGGAGCTTAAGTAAACACTGCAAGTATGGTTTTCTTACTGCAGTTCCTATAAAACCACAGCAAACTTGGATATTAAGGGTCTGTGGAGAACTTGTTTGTGTGTGGGGAAACAGCTGCTCTCTTGTCTGTGCACTCGATGCCCACCAATAACTCATTTTTAACAAGCATGCTTTGCCTTTATGCAGAAACAAGCTTCACAATTGCCAAACATAAAGTCTGGGGAAGGATAAAGTCCAAACACCATCCATTAACTTGGGATGGATTCCCCACCTCACACACACAATAACTGGTTTAAGTCACTACCAGCTCAGATTCAGCAGCAGCTCAACCTCAAATGCATTAAAGCCTTCAGGAAAGTTGTGTGATAACGTGTTATTAATTAATGTCTTTACCTGAGCTCAAAGTAACACCAAACCAGGTATTTCTTTTTAGGTAAGATTTCAAACTAAGCTCTGCAAAAATAAGAATTTTTTTCTGTTGGATTTGTTTTTCCCACATGTTTAAAGTTTATGTCTCTTCTCTATGTGAGCAGTAAGAGTAATTAAAAGAAAGGATAATTGGCAGTCATAATTTATTTGTGTTATACAGCATTCAGGAAAAACCCTTTCAGATCTTTAAACCCCACTAATTGCTAAGGATGCTTACACTTAACATCAACTAAAAAAATGCCATCTCAATTCCAAAGAATTTACTTTGCATGTATTTTCAGTAAGCAACACTTTAGAACCAAATATTCAGGAAGCATTAATCTAATATCTACACATGTAAAAATATTGGCTGCAAACAAATTCTATGGAAGCTGAACTACTCAGAGGCAAATGCTCCTCAGTCTCCTGATCAGTGTGAACCAGGTAAGTTATGAAACAGTGAGAGAATATACTGATCTCTCCTTTAAGTAACACTGGTCATTTCCTGAATTTTCCCAACCAAGTTATTAAATTTTCTGCATGCAACTATAAGAAACTGACTTTAAAAATACCATCTGGTCCTCACTTGAGCAGTTGTATCACTTCAGTATTGACTTAAAGTGAAAGATAATTACTGCTACACAGCAAAAAAGTGCAGCTCACAATAACTTCCACTGTGAATTACAACTGTGGGAGCTTTTCTACAGCAGATGCAGTGGATCTTTTCAGCAGAGCCTCCACTGAAGGCAAGTTCTCAGTGCCAAGTGCAGTCCATCTCCTCACCCAAGGACCTGTTTGCTGCCACACCAGAGGATGTGCAGAGCTCTGAGAGCAACATTTAGCACTTCCTCATCCATCACTGCCAAGGCTCCCTGACAGGGCATTTATTCACAAGCGCTCATTGTTATTCAATTTGCTGCTCATCCCAGGTAAGAATTCCGCGATGTGGGCAGCCCCTCGGACTGGGATCATTTTTCAGTGTGGCTCCTGGCTGGGGGCTGGCTCCCAGCAGTGGGAGTTCTTGCTCTGCAGCACCACACTGCCACTGCACGAAGAGCTGATTTATGAATATGAAGCACCACTGGCACCGGGGGAGCAGCTCCAGCCACGAGAGACTCCGGAACACTCCGCCTTGCTTCCAAAAGCTCGGCTACACACTTCAAGTGCTTTAATTTTATGCATGCATTTCATTATAAGCCTTGGCCAGAAGCTTTCCTAGACAAGCCAAGCAATCAGACAATCTTGCATCGTTTGCTGAAATCCAATTTTGTCCTTTGTCAGCATAAACAGTTTAATTTGATGTTCTCACTCCTGAGTAAGCACTGTGTACCTCTTAAATCTCTCTTGCAAGGCAGGACACCACTCTGTCCACAAAGACAGACCAAAATAAAACTCAACTTCTCAACCACCTTTCCTATTTAATACTGAATTTTCAGAAGTTAACTGGCCAAACATATCTACTCTGATTTAGTAAACCGCTTTTAGAACATTTGGAAAAAGACCCACAAAAACTACAAAAAACACCCCCAACAGATTAGTCTAAATAAGACTGAAATACAACTCCAACTGCTATCTTCAAGTGGACTTTTCATAGTTTTTTTTGCTGTATCGACTCTATCTTCATGCATGCATTAGCTAATTCTTTACTAAAACATATCCTGGCCACTGGAGGAAGTGTCTGTGCACCAGGGAAGGTGAAGGACCCTGATGCTGAGAAGGGCTTTGTCTGACAGTGCGGCCAAAAGGAACCTGTGGGCACCAGCCACACACCTGGTACTGCCCACAGCAAACCGAAGTTCAAGCTACACAGAACTTAATCCTCTGATATTCTGCTTCCCACTCGTCTGAACTTTGTCTGCTACCATGTTTTTTTTGTGGAGGGAAAGAGGAGCTGCCAGGATTTCTTGACAGGCCGCATTTTAAAGCTTTTAAAACCTAGGAAGAAAGTCAGCATGAGCGGAGTGTAGAGTGGCGGCACAGGGAAGCGGCTCCTGTGGCCTCGTTTGGGCCGGGCTACTGGGCTCACGGTCCCTCACGGTCTGGACCCTCACAATCCCTCACAATCCTTCACAGACCCTCACGGTCCGGCCCCTCACAGTCCTTCACGGACCCTCACTATCCCTCAAAGCCCCCACGGTCCAGCCCCTCACGGCCCCTCACAATCCCTCACAACCCCTCAAGGTTCGGACCCTCACAATCCCTCACAGCGCCATGGTCCGGACCCTCACAATCCCTCATGGCCTTCACAGTCCAGCCCCTCACAATCCCTCATGGCCTCCACAGTTTGGACCCTCACACTCCCTCGAGGCCCCACGGTCCGGACCCTCACAATCCCTCATGGACCCCACGGTCCTGCCCCTCACGATCTCTCACAGCCCCACGGTCCGGACCGTCACGGCCCCTCACAGACCCTCACAATCCCTCACGGGCCCATGGTCCGGCCCCTCACAGACCCTCACAATCCCTCACGGCCCGGCCGCTCACACTCCCTTCACGGACCCTCACTATCCCTCACACCCCCTCACGGTTCGGACCCTCACAATCCCTCACAGCGCCATAGTCCGGACCCTCACAATCCCTCACGGCCCCCACAATCCCTCACAGATCCTCACAATCCCTCATGGCCCTCACGGTCCGGCCCCTCACAATCCCTCATGGCCTCCACGGTTTGGACCCTCACAATCCCTTGAGGCCCCATGGTCCGGCCCCTCACAATCCCTCACGGCTCCAACGGTCCGGACCCTCACAGACCCTTATAACCCCTCATGGCCCCTCACAGCCCCATGGTCCGGACCCTCATAATCCCTCACGGCCCCTCACAATCTCTCACGGCCCCCACGGTCCGGCCCCTCACAATCCCCCACAGACCCTCACAGCCCCATGGTCCGGACCCTCATAATCCCTCACGGCCCCTCACTATCTCTCACGGCCCCCACGGCCCGGCCCCTCACAATCCCTCACAGTCCCACGGCCTGGCCCCTCACAATCCCTCCTCACGGCCCCTCACAATCCCTCGAGGCCCAACGGTCCGGCCCCTCACGGTCCCTCACAGCCCCATGGTCCGGACCCTCACAGACCCTTATAACCCGTCACGGTCCGGACCCTCACAATCCCTCACGGCCCCTCACAATCCCTCACGGCCCTATGGTCTGGACCCTCGAGGACCCTCACAATCCCTCACAGCCCCACGGTCCGGACCCTCACGGCCCCTCACAGACCCTCACAATCCCTCACGGGCCCATGGTCCGGCCCCTCACAATCCCTCACGGCCCCACGGTCCGGACCCTCACGGTCCCTCATAGACCCTCACAATCCCTCACAGCCCCACGGTCTGGACCCTCACAACCCCTCACAGACCCTCACAACCGCTCATGGACCCCACGGTCCGGCCCCTCACAATCCCTCATGGCCCCCACAATCCCTCACAGACCCTCACAATCCCTCATGGCCCCCACAATCCCTCACAACCCCTCACAGACCCCACGGTCCGGCCCCTCACGGCCCCTCACTCTCCCTCGGGCCCCCGGCCCTCCCAATGACGTCACGTGCCCGCGCCGCCGTGCTCGTGCGGCGGGCGCCACCCAGCGGCCGCGCTCCGCCCCGCCCCGGCCGCTAATTGCCAGCGTTAATCACGGCCCCTGTGCCCGCCCCGCCCCGGCCGCTAATTGCCAGCGTTAATCACGGCCCCTGTGCCCGCCCCGCCCCGGCCGCTCATTGCCAGCGTTAATCACGGCCCCTGTGCCCGCCCCGGCCCCCAGAGCCCGCAGGAAAACGGCAACCAGCAGCCCCCGGCAGGTGTGCTGCAGCCAAAAATGCCGACCAGAAAACAGAAAATATTAATGACAATCTATAAATGTGTATTTTCCCACCGCAAAAGCAGTATAAAAGCTGCAGCAGGCACAGGCTGACTTTACTAACCTGACATACTTCGTTTTCAGATCAGTTTTCTGATATATATCTGAACTTTCCCTTAAACTTTCACGGCTCTACCAAACAAGCTTCTGTTTAAAATAATTTGAGTCCTCCAAGCGAAATTTGTACAAACCACGAGTTAGGACATACTGCAAACCAAGTTTCTGAGAAATGTTTTTTTCCTTTCACCAAGATTTTGGGAATCCCACAATTCTTATGCTTTAAGGGGTGGAATATACACAGTATCAGCTTTCTGGCAGCTGAGTTTTATCCCAGCCCATGTCTGTGACGAAACAGAACGGTGCACCTGGCCTTATAAACACAGGTCTAACTTTATCATTGAAGTCTGAGCCCCCACAGCTCCCAGCAGACAAAGGGGATTTAACTAAAACCACTCTAAATACCGATGAGAAGTGCTCCCCGTGCCCTGGCCCGCGGCAGCAGCACTCACCCATGGTGACATAGGGCAGTTTGTCCGTGGATCCGTGCGGGTGGATGCTGTACAGGTGGGGGCCCGTGACATCCACTCCCCCCAGCACCAGCGAGGCGCCGATGTAGCCCTGGTACCTGGGAGCAATGTTTGTCTGTGAGTCTGCAGCCACGGCTCAGCTGTGGCAGTTTAACACAATGCGGGCATTTGGGAACTGTCCCACAGCTGACCTGCTCTGACCAGCTGGCAGCAGGAAAATAAAAAATGTACTAAAATACCGTTTATTTCAGTGTCCAGCAGACTGACTGAGGCCATGATTCTATCACAAATCAAAAGAAACTACCAGTTTTACAAGCTTGCACATCAGTCTGTTACTGGTGCAGCCTTCTCAGCACAAGGATACACAGCAGTTTTCAGGGGTGTGATTATATATTAAACTAAAAAAACACCCTCCTATTTTTGTTGTGTGATCGCTGCACAATTCTCTATAGCACCACGGACTCCTTTTCTCCTCCATCTCAGTTAAGAAGCCCACGAAGCAAAGAGCAATTATGAAATCTTTCCTGAAGTCTTGTTATGAAGGTTAATCAGGCTGAGGCAGGATCCTCCTTAAGCGTTATCTGGTGGTTTTACCAGCACTGTTAATATACATAAAGAATATACAAAGAAACCCACTCAGTTACCTGAACAGCATCTGCTTGAGCATCCGATTTGCCGTGACAACGCGTGGGAGCCGTCCCGTGGACAGGGAGTGGAGCTCCAGGTTGGAGGAGATCAGCTGGGTTGTCATCTCAGTGTCTGCAGCTGTTCCGGCACCGCAGCAGCTGAGGAACGGGGCGAGCAAATGAGGAACAGGAGACACAAACCTCCACACTTCAAAGCAGAAATTTTCTCATGACAAAACTGAGCGAATTAAGTTCTCACACGGAGAGCATGAAACAAGAGAGCCTGCTTAAGCGTAAATGGAATACCATGAACCCCCAAGCCTTGCTAATAAAATACCATTTGGAAACAGAGCTTAATATTCGCTGTTAGTAAAGAACACGGCTCAACACCCCAGTACTAACATCATTATGCAATAACGTACACAACAATTTACCACCCAGCAAAAAACCGCAATGCTTACTAAATATTAGGGGAAATGTAGTGTATTTTCGAGCAGTTCTTGTCAGCAACAACCATCCCCTCAGTTGCTCTCGTATCCGCTCCGAGGACGATGCCATCCTGCAGGAAAGGAGGATTATTCCCAAAGCCGGGACGTTCCCGTGGGCAGCTCGGGGGCCGGGCACACCGGGGGTGACTCAGCAGCGCGGAGCCTCCGCCGCGGCCCGGCCGGGCCCGTCCCCGCCCGCCTCACCTTGAAGATGACGCCGGCGATGGTGGTGCCGGTCTTGCGCGGCGCGGGCACCCGCAGCCCCTTCTGGACGAGCTCGGCCTCCAGGTGCGAGTTCCTGCAACACAGCGGGCGAGTGGGGCCGGGCCAAAGGCTTCCCCCCGGCGCCCCCCAGCCCAGCCCAGCCCGGCCCGGCCCTGCCCCGCGCTCCCCCGGCCCGGCCCCGCTCCCGCCGCCCTCACCGAGCGCAGTTGTCGAAGCTGAAGCCGCCGGCGGGAGCGCGCAGCACGGACACGGCCGCCATCTTCCGCCGGGCACGGGCGGGGCCCAGAGCGCTTCCGGGGCACGAAATGGCGGCGGGGCCGCGCGCCGAGGGGCGGGGCGCTGAGGGGCGCTGGGGGGCGGGGCGTACGAGGGGCGGGGCGCTGAGGGGCGGGGCGCTGAGGGGCGCTGGGGGACGGCCGAGGGGCGGAGCGAGGAGGGGCGGGGCCTGAGCGAGGGGGCGGGGCCTGAGCGAGGGGGGCGGGACGGGGGCGGAACGCGCACAAATAGCCCCAAACCGGCCCGAAATAGCCCCAAAACCGGCCCGAAATAGCCCCAAAACCGGCCCGAAATAGCCCCCAAACCGGCTCCAACGCCAGACCCAACACTGACCCCAAACCGACCCCAAATCTACCCCAACACCAACCCCAACACCGATCCAAAAGCCACCCCAAAATGACCCAAACACCAACCCCAACACTGACCCAAAACTACCCCAAACCAGCCTGAAACCGACCCAACACCAACCCTAACCTCAACCCTAACTCGACCCCAAACTGGCCCAAAACCGGCATAAAATAAAAGGTGCTCATTTTCAAAGTTACCACAGTTCTGCTGTATGTCACTAAAATTGATTTAATGCTTTCTGAGTAAATTACATCCAGCCTCCAGTGTAACTTTTCCTCCAGTGTCCCAAACCATTAAAGGAATTCTGAAATGTTTCCACAGAGAACATCTGCAGAAAGGATGTGCTTTAAAACAAAGCAGAGAGTGAGATTTTTCCAAAGTTCCCACGTAGGTGCTTCCTAGATGTTCTAAGTGCCTGAAATTAAAAATCTTATTGATTGAAAAAGATAAAGTGCCATTTTTTCACAACATTAAATATTAATTACTTGACACTCCTTCTCTTGCAGGAAAATGAACCTGTGGTTCCCTGTGTCCAACCAGATCTGCATGTCTGCACTGTCCTTCCTAATTACTGAAAAATTGCTGTTCTCCATCAGGGTGTTCTCCAGACGAACAATAAAAATGGGGTGGGTGGGCAAAGCTACTGGGCAATGTCTATTTTTTTTCCTCCAATGCTCAAAAACACTTGCCAGTTGGAAAGAACGAAAACAGCCACAGGGAAGAAATCCAGACCCCAGCCTCTCTCTTGACTGTGCCAGTCTTGCACAAAAAAAAGCCACCAGACCAAGCAAGACCATCCTTAAAGTAAACACACAGAGAACCTGTGCTCTGCACACTCCTCTCCCCTTCCTTCAGCCCTTGGGTAACTGAAATCCCGTGTTCTTGTACCCCAGTAAAGCTGGGAAGCTGTCTGAGAGACAGAATATCCTGCTGCCAGATGCTCTTTTTTTCATACTAACACAGTTGTTTTTCCCTTCACTTGATAAAGTTAAAATAAACAGTCTCTGGGGTGAATACCAGGCATCGAAATTGGATTGGCATATAAACTGTGGAGCAGTTGGTGGTGGGGAGTCTGGGGAAAAGGAAACAGCAGGTTTTAGCTAGAGGGGACAACAGCTTTATTTCCCTTTTGGTCCTTGACAACTAAGCAGATGTCCTACAATTATTGTTTTACCTTCTAGAAATACAGTGCCTTTTCCCATCCTCCCAGGTACACGCACGGCTGGCCCTTGTGCAGATGTGCAGGTACATCTCCTCCTGGTTCAAAGCCATCTTGGTGCACCACTAGCTCCATCTATTGCCGGGTGGTGGCTGGCTGAGGGTCAGACAAATCCTTGTTTCTCCCTCAGCTTCCTGGGATGCCTATTTCCAGCCCCATTAATGTGGATAACAACCGATGGTCTAAAGAACAAGATCTCAGGTCACCTTTTTCACACCTGTTATACTGTAAGCTGTGCATCTGGGTTGATGTCCACTGTAGACACAAGTGTCTGGTGATGTCCTTGAGAGCCCTTTGGTGCAGATGTCCCTTTGTCCCTTCCCCCTGACAGCAGATGGGAGGTGTCCCTGGGCACCCACTGTGCAGGGTTGGAGGATGGCACTCTTCTGAAGAGCTTGGGGAGTCCAAAAGCATGCAGACAAACACTGGGGAAGACAGTGCCGTGATCAATTAATTTTTAAGGTTCTGGTGCCATCTATAAGGAAAAGAATGTTATACATCTGGGAACTCCTCGGGCTGCACACCTCAGAGCTCACCTTAACTTGCTACGATGAGCTGCACTCAAGCCTGAAAATTGCAAAGTTTTCTATTTTTTTTTTTTTTTTTTAAGCAGTCCTGAAATCTGTTTCCAGCCTTAACAAAGCTGCAATCCAGGTTTGTCATCCTACAAGACATCTGACAGGGAAGTTAAATAGCACTCCAGACACATTTTTTAAAACTTACTCGGGATTGGAGGAACGTTTAGTGTTATCTCAGCAGGTGGGCATTGGAGCTGAGCTCTGTCTTTACTCTGTAATGTATAAACTCACAGGTATCTTGGTGTGACACCTGCCTGGTTTCCCACTTTTGTGTTCAGTGCTTTCTGAAAGTGTGAATGACAAATGACATCTTAAATTCTTGGACCTTTTGAAGACACACATTGGGTAACTTGGAATGTTGAACAAAATCTTCAGGATGGTTTTCCTCTCTGAAGCTTGCACCTGCTCTTGCAGTATGAGAGGCAAACTTGCTGTTTCAGGGTAACTAGAGGAAATCACCGGGAAATTTTTTGCTCTCTGGAATAAAGGAGTTAGAAAACGCCAAGTCTTACCAGGTGAGGCTGGCCTCTGCCCCACTCAGCCTGTCCTGCACAGGGCAGGTTTTCATTAGAGCTCATCAGAGGCAATGCAAACTGGCCAGGAGCTGAAAGCACTGCTGATGGTGCTCCTGACCCCTCATCACAGCTGTGTCTGGTGCATATTCCAACATTTTCCTGGTTGGTGTGTGTTCCCAACTCCCGAACTAGCCGGCAACTCCTGTGATGTCCCAAGGTGAACTTGTGTTAGGAGTGGAGCCAGGCAGGGAGATAATCGCTGAACTGGAGAATAAATGCACCATGTGTCTCTCCTGTTCCAAACCACTCTAATTTCAAACATCTCGCCTCAACAACGATCTGTTAACGAGCTGCAAGCCAAGAATCTGTCAGAAGAATTTAAATACAATTCTGACAGGATCAGAACTGGATAGACTCAAACTTTACCAACCTGTGGCTAAACCAAAGCTAATCGAGTAAGTGTTTGCCCAGGTCAGGACAGAAGGTGAGCTTGCTGGGACCTTCTTCATTGTAATTGAAACTTCCAAAACCAGACTTTTTCGATGTATTTAAATTCATTAGAGGAAATAGAGTGTTGACTTGAGTCCAAGAGAGTGCCTTCATCACTTTGAAAACTGAAAGAAGAGGTTAAAGCTGGAGCAGACAAGTGGCTCAGGCAAGAGGATGATGTAGTGAGATGTGAAGGAAGTTCCAAAGAGCTTCTGAAAGAGCCGTTTTCTGGATGGGAATGGCTTCTGGCAGAGGTGTAGATGTGAGAACAGACTGCCTCTGGCCATGGGACAGGATGTCAGAAAAAGGGATGTGAGGGGGTGGGGGGATTCCCAATCCAGGTTGGGAATATGCACTTGAGTTGACTGAACTCCAAAGCTGTGGAGACACCCAGGGCTCAGCTGGACACGATGTGTTTCCTCTTCCTTGACATTTGTGCTCCTGTAAACTGATGTGGGACTGCTTATGCCAGTTGTTTGTAGACCCTCCTGTCTTGTGACTGACGTGATTAAGCCCAGTAAAGAGATGGTTTCTCTACTGCCAGGCTCCTGCAGAGAAGATTTGGGCCATCTGCTTAATGGTCTGTTGCATTTCTGGCCGCTGGTGCTGTCGCAGTGGCTGGAGCTCTGCTGTTGTGCAACAGCCACGTATGGAAAGCTTTATCCTTTAATGTGAAAAATGGGAAAGACAGATGCAATCTGGGTCTAATATTGTTCTTGTATGCTTTCCTCTCATCTCTCAGGAGCTTTAGTGCTGCTGCCTTTCCTCACTCTGAGCATCAGAGCTCCGCTTTTTACTTGATAAAGCAGGCACAGCCACTGTCCCCCGAATCCAGATCCCGGCCTGAGGGTGTTCCTCAGGACCTCCAGAGGACATGAACCATCTCCCCATGATGGTTGTGACCTCAGCCTGTGCCTATTGACATCCCACAGGAAGGACAATTTGCAGAGTTTTTCCTAGCTGTGATTCCAGGTTCGAGTAGATGCACAGTGGATGTCTGGTTAAACCAGCAAAACCCCTTTATTAGAAAACTATGGAAAAAAAGGTATCAGAAAGATTTAGTGTTTCAAAGAGGATCAGAACCAGATTCTGCCTTGCTGGTAGGAGTATGGGAGATTTAGGAGGAGTGTGTAGCTTGAGACAAAAAAAAAAAACCAAAACTACCAAAAAGATGAGTAATACAGGCAGCTCCTGTTTTTTCTATTAAGTTTCTGGGCTATACAGATTTGTTATAAATGATGGCACTAAATAACCAGCCGTGCCCAAGCTCCCTGAAAGGCTCTGTAATATCAGCAGCTGATGTCCCACTGCGCAGGGACACAATTGGGTCTGTTCCTCCAGACAATACACCTGTCACTGGGAAACAGAAAGCTGGCAATTAGCGGGGAGGCTCTGTGTTGGGCTTTCATCCCAGACAATGGGAAGGGCCTGGAAGAGTGAGATTAAGGCTGGCATGTCCACAAGAGATTGCTGAAACAAACCTCACTGAGACTTGGGGGCATTTAAGAAGCAAAACCAAGAAAATACAACCCTGGTTAAATCTAACTCTACAAAGAAGTTAGAGTGCAAAACAGCACCGGAACGGGATCATTTGCATTAGAAATGTAAGTCTGGGGCTGTAGAGGAAACTTTCTTCTCAGCTGAGCTGTCTTGTATTTGTCAGTGTATCATAGGAAATTAAACCAAGTGGGGATCTGCACTCAAGAGCTACAGAGTTCTGGGAGTTCTGCATTGCTCAGCCAGGACCAGGACTAAGCAGCAGCCTCCACAGACAAGACTTTTCACCTAACTAAAGCAAGTTCCATGCCTGGAGACTCCATACCTTGCACTCTGAATGTTTAAAGGTCTCCCAAATCACCAGCCCTACAAAGGCCCTGAAAGCAGCACAGGTAGTGTCACCACGACAGGTAGTGCCAGTGACTGCCTGTGACCATCCTGAGCCTGGAAGGGAGCAGCTGTTAGAAAGGAGCTCATTTGGTCAGGAAGTCTCAAACATTTATTTTTTTTCTCCTGGTGCAGGTGTTCTTCCAACACGCAGGAATCAGGAAAGCCAGAAGAAAATCAGGAAAATCTTTTCCTTGCTACCAGCTCCGTCTCCCCAGGGATGTCACTTAGGGATTGTCACATGCCATAAAGCTGCCAGAGCAGAGCCCTGCGTGTCCCTGCTCACCAGGGCTGAGGTGTGATTGCTGTGCAGAGGGCAGGTCAGCTCCTGCAGACAGGGGCACGGGGGACTGAGGGCTGCAGGGAGAGCTGTACATTTTCTGTGCCAGGAGGTGGTTGGCACAGGCAGGTTTTTGAGACCTCCGTGGGTCACTCTGTCCCCTCGGGGAGGTATTGCCCTGCCTGTGACCTTGTGCCCTCAGCTTTGTGGGACACATATCCGTCACCTGCCAGGCTGGTGATGGGAAGCCTGCAGCATCAGGAAGTTTGGTCAACCCTGATGTGACAGACTTGAAAGGAGAAGAGGAGAGGAAACTAAGAGAAGTAGACAAATCCTGGCATTGCCAAACATGCGGGTGTCTGGCCATAAAATCACATCCGTGCAGACCTTCGGTGCGCAGGGTGAGGAATTCGTTTGGATACCTGAAGAAAGAGCTTGAGCACGTGTCCTCTGTGCCCCTGCCCTGCTGAGCTGTGAATGGGAAATGGCACCTGCCATCCCCAGTCCCAGCTGGGCTCTTGATGACTCCTGCATGGCCAGCCAGGGGTTGCTGTGCAGGTACAGACCAGTTTTCTAGGTAAGGTGAGCATGGAGCTCAGGTGGTGACACTGTCCCTTTGTCCAGAGGGGCTGGGAGAGTTGTCTAGATTTTTTTCCAGGCACTGCTGCTTCTGATAAGTTGATCCCTGTGCGAGTGGTAAGGTGTTTAGAGCACGTGTGTGGGGTGACAGGGATGGGATGTCCTGTGCTGAGGGCTCCCTGGGAACAGGAACAGAGGGAAGCTGTGCCGTGACCGGAGCACTGCAATGCAGGGTTAATTGCTTCCTGAAGGCTGATGGATCTTCTTTTGGGAGAGCTGGCCTGGAGAACCCAGCACAAGCCAGCAGCAGCCTGTGAAACATTCAGATGTGTGAAAGGGTGAAATAATTGCGATATGGCAGCTGTGTGACACACTTTGACAGCCCCAGTACTGGGGAGGGAGGTGAGTCTGCATCTCTTGTACTGGTGCCTCCTCGGTCAACCCCTGGGAAACCCTGCCTTGGGTCAAAACTGATCCTAATGAAAGTTTGGGTGACAGTAAACTCAGTGAGGAGGAGTTGGGTTACAGAGAGTGTCAGTTCTGAGCAGTAAACAGCAGGACAAAGAAAGACTGGGGGAGAATAAAATGCACAACTGGGCCGGGGGAATGCTGTTTTGAAGGATAACTCTGCAAGGGACAGGCTTGCACATGACTGAGTGATCTCTGACACGCTCCGTGCTTTGTTCCATTTCTCACTGCATCTTGCTCAGACACATGGCTTCTACTCCATTTGGCAAATATTTGATTTATAAAGATTAACATGTTGCTCGCCCATGTGCTGGGAAGCTCTTCCAAGGGTTGTGTGAAAGATGTGCCTTGAGGGTAGCAGCTCAGGGTTTACTCACTGCTAAGGAAACGTTCCTTAAAATGCACCTGAGCTGATTTTTTTAAAATTGATTGAGTGTAAACAGAACTGAAACCTACACCAAACCCAAGCTAACCCAGAGTGACAGCATCACCCAAATGGCACAACACAACTTGCCCTCTGCTCAGCTGCTTGTTAGAGAGATTTACCACCATTGAAAGTGCTTTGGGATTTTGCCATCTAACCACCCCAAGGTTGTATGTCTGTTTGCCAAGGTCTTCATGTGCTGGATAGACACCTCTTAACTCTAGGAACTCTGTCATTTCCACTTTATGTTAAGATATCTGAAGGAAGGTGATTCCAGAAACTGCAGTTGCCCTAAGGAGACAGCTGACTGGTTTTGTGGGAATTAGTGCTGATACAACGAGGAGCTGCCAGCACTGATGGCAATGAATCTGCTCCATGGCAAGGAGCAAACAGTTGGCAGTGCCCATGTGTGCACAGAAATGGTCTGGGGAGCCGGGAGGTCCAAAGGAACCACACTTCCTGGGCTGTGCTCTTTGGGGCCTTTTCACTGTCGTTTGAGGTGAAAGCACAATGAGATGCCAGCTATTGGTTTCCATTTGCTGGCTGTGACTTTTCTTTTGAAATGCCACTGATGCTTTCTTGCCAGGGTCTCCAGAGCCATCCTCGATGCCAGCCAAAGCATCGGGTCTTATTTGAAAATCCACTGTATGCTTATGGGAATTAATTCATGTTTAAATCCAGAGACCTGGTGGAGGTGAGGTTGGAAATGGGTAATGTTCAGTGATCACAGGGAACTTCTCTTCACCTCTCTGCATGTGCACAGAGAAAGGTTTAATTGTATATACGGAGAAGAGTGAGGCTGAGGGCTTGATCTCTTTTCTAATGCCACCAGAAAACTGTATTTTGTGATGTTACAAAAGGTGATTCATTCTCTTTAAGACACAGGCACAAAGACCACAGTTTTGATGTCTGCTGGGAAACTCTAACTCTCATTAAACCTGATCCAGCCCTAAATTGGAAATAATTTTGTAGTTCTCCTCTGAAACCTTTGGCGTAAAGTTGGGCTCTGCCTCCTCCCCTTTGCTCCCTGCACTGCTGAGGGAAGCAGTATCCACTTTTGGCCAAACCGTGGTGAGCAGCAGAGCCTTGTGCAGTGCTGCCATGCTGCTGGCAGGCCTTTGGCACTCTGTGCCATGCTACCCAGGAGTGCCAGGCCGTTTCCCAACTGGCAGCCGTGACTAAGCAGCCCAGAGCTGCTGCTTCCAAGGTCCATTCTTCTCTGGGAGATTTATTGCCCAGAGCAGAGGCGTTGGGATGAGAAAACTGCCTTCATTCCCAGGCCAAGACCCTGAAGAACAAAAGCCAGTTGCTGGTGAATCCGTGGTGCGATTCAAGCATTTGCTGGGATGGGAGGAGTGGGAACTGTGTGCCTGTTGCTGTAGCAAAAGTGAGTGGGCATCACCCGAAGGAGCAGCTCTGGCTGGTGAGGTGGGGAGTGTCACAGCCATGGGGGGGACCTGGACCCTCCAGCCTTGGCATTCTCCCCGGGGCAGCTGCAGCCCCCGCTGTGGGGAAACACTGGAACGCTGAAGGCACTCAGTGAGGACACTGCACCGGGAACCCACTGGGCATCTCCAGAATTGTCCTTCTTCACCTGCACTCCTCGGCTGTTGTGCCTCTTGCTGCAGTGAGGATCCCTGGTCACTGCCAGATTTCTTTGGCATGATCGTGTGCCAGACTTTCTGGGAAGGTTTCCCGGACACTTCTATGGAGCAGTGACTGCCGGGGAAGAAGATCCCGGTGCCGCTGGCACAGCGGAGCAGGGCGGGTGGTGAGTGCTCTGCTCAGGGCGGTGGGCCGGGCTGGAGGGGCGCCCCGGGCTGCGATGTGGGGTGAGGACGTGAGCAGTGGGGTGCGGGTGCCCAGCAGCGCCCCGGGGACTCGGAGCCTCCATCCCGCTGCCCAGCGAGCCCCTGCGGGGAACGGCGCAGCGTTCCGTGCGGGGCTGCGAGGAGCGGGGAGCGGAGCGGGGAGCGGAGTCCTGGTCCCGCAGAGCAGGGTGCGGAGCCGTGAGGAGCGGGGAGCGGAGCGGGGAGCGGAGCCGTGAGGAGCGAGGTGCGGAGCGAGTCCTGGTCCCGCAGAGCGGGGAGCGGAGCCGTGAGGAGCGAGGTGCGGAGCGAGTCCTGGTCCCGCAGAGCGGGGTGCGGAGCCGTGAGGAGCGGGGAGCGGAGAGTGCAGAGCCGTGAGGAGCGGGGAGCGGGGCTGTGCGGAGCCGTGAGGAGCGGGGTGCGGAGTCCTGGTCCCGCAGAGCGGGGTGCGGAGCCGTGAGGAGCGGGGAGCGGAGAGTGCGGAGCGGGATGCAGATCTGTGTGCGGAGCGGGGTGCGGATCTGTGTGCGGAGCCGTGGTCCCGCAGAGTGGCATGCGGATCTGGGTGCGGATCTGTGCGGAGTCCTGGTCCCGAGGAGCGGACCGGCCGCAGTTCCCGCTCTCCGCCGCCCCGGACACCGCCGGCCCCCGCAGCCCCGTGGCCGCTCGGTGGCCGCTTGGTGGCCGCTCTCCCCGCGGTGTCACCGGGCTCTCCCCGCGGTGTCACCGGGCTCTCCCCGCGGTGTCACCGGGCTCTCCCCACTGGGTCACCGGGCACTCCCCACTGCCCCGGCTTTTGTGCCCAACCCGGGCTTCAGGTTTCGTCTGCACCGTCTCCAGGGCCCTCCTTGGAGAAGTGGACACCTGAGGCTACAGGTGCAGGCGGGTTGGCGGTGCCCTGGCTCCCTCTCACCCATCAGATTTATAGTTTTGCCTGGAGGGCGAAGAGCTGTGTTCGGTGTTTCCAAAGTGGCTGCTGAACTTTGGAAGACTGTGGACGCAGAGCCCGGGCTGCAGAGCGGATCTCCGAACTCCCTTAGCAGCAAAGTGCTTAAATGAGCTTTTAGAGCGCCCACGGGAGCGCCCTCTGAGAGCTGAGATCGCTCACAGCCGGCCATGCCCAGAGCTTTAGGGCTTGTTTGCATTGGCGTTGCCACTTTCCATCCTGTGTCCTTGTGTACCCTCAGCTGTGATTTGACCAGGTTTTTTACTGCCGTGCCCTCGGGGTTTCCTCCCGCTGGGGCAGAGGTGGGGACATGGGGGTTCACCGCCAAGCCCTGAGGCTGGCAGCTCCCCGGGATGGCTCCGGGATGCTGGGCTCGGTGTCTGGGCTCACGGAGCCTCTACTGACCGCTCTGCAGGGCTCTTCTGGTGCTCTGTTCCTGCAGGTTTTAAAGGCAACGAGAAAAGCTGCCGGTGATGCCACACTGCTTAATGACGCCATTTATGGTGGCTTTTTAATTTAATTGGCGCAGATGAAGAGCTCTGCGATCTTGCCTGTCCGTTAATATTGCACATCTCTATGTCTTGTGCTTAATTATTTTGTATCCTGCAAACAAATGTTAAACTGAGACCTTAAGTTCTTCAAGAAGATCTGAGAATTCTATGGATAAGATACTATTCAGAACAGGTATTTCAGAGGGAGTCATTTTCTCCTTTTTGTTTTGAGATTTCTGAGGAAAGCAGCATTGTCAGGGAACTGGTTTTCTGCCGAATGCTTCTGTCTCTGCAATGCATCTCCAGTAATATTTTATTTATTCTGGCAAAGGGTGAAAGCTTCCCAGCTGGTCAGCATGTTTAGGAGAGACTTGAGCCCTGGTTCTTGGTTCTTCAGCTTTCTGGTGAGTTTTGCTGGTTGTTTTTCTTATTCTGGGTATTTGAGATAATATTAATGTTTCTCTGAATGTTTCAACACATCCTCTCCACCAGGTTGGTCTGTCTAGGAGTCTCCTTGCCTTTGCAGCCCTTGCCAAGAACCAGACTACTAAAGGTTAGTGTTTTTATCAGCACTCTCTATGTGTTTTACAAGCAATATCCAGCACAGAGAAACAAAAGGTTTGCCTGGTGGCGCGAACAAAGGCAAAGAAACTTTTTCTGTTATCCTGTTTTGTGCCTAAAATGCTGTTTGCAGAGCTGGTATTTGCCAGGCTGTTTGCTCAGCTGCTGCTCTGCGCCCCACTGCAACTCCAAACCAAACAGATTATTTTGTGCCTGCAAATTGCATCTGCAAGTGCAGGAGCTGGGAGGAGCTGGGAAGAGGGGACAAAGCAAGAAAATTTGTTTTTACCTGACTGCCTCGAACAAGGTTTTCTGAGGGGCATCTCTGGGCACAGCAGAGTGAGCTTTTCCTTTGTGCTGAGCCTAGCAAGGGCTGTGTGTCCCACAGGAGTGTGCCCAGCTCCAGCCCCGGGCGGGAGAGCAGAGTCTCAGTTCAGCTCCAATGTAGCCCGGGTTTAGCTGTCACACTGTGCCCACCAACCAGCCCGAGGGCTGCACGGGGGGATGAGCTCCTCCAAGATGCACGAGGCACTGTTTTTAACAGCGGGCTGGAGAGGGTTTTCTGTTTCCCCACGTTCTGTGTGTCTTTCTCCAGGCTTTGCTCCTGTCACAATTGAGACCCCGAGACACACGTATGAGTATGTGGCCACTGCTCTGGACTGGTGGCAAGCTGACAGATACTGTGAGCAGCGCTTTGCTCAGCTGCTCCTTGAACCCCAGGACAGTGAGCAAGGCTCCTTCAGCAAGCTGCTGCAGTCCCACCACATCAGAGGTTCTGTCTGGCTGAAGGAAAGGGACAGTGTCCCCCACAAAACAAAGAGGAGACGTGAGTATTGCCGGACATGGGCTGTTTAGAGATGTTTCCACTCTGAAAAATATCTCTGGAGAAATTGTCCTTTGGGGTTTTTTTATTTGCTTATGCTTCTTTCTTTCTGCTGACTGAAATTTCTTCTTCTAGGTGGCCACACTGTACCAGTGCTGATATTCGGAGACAAAACAGACACAAAATACGTGAAGGTGCTCTCTGACTTCCCGGCACTGCCTGCTGTCACAGCCTGTGCCCACGTCCAGTGGGACACCAGGACCCAGGAGGTGGCTACCATCTTCTCCTACGCCGTGCCTGCTTTCATGAACGAGTTCCAGCTCCGTGGCTGTGTGGATGAGGAAGGATTTGTTCGCTTTGCTCTCATAGTCCACGGGCACCATTCCCCTTACCTGCCTGTGTTCCGTGCTGATGGACAGTGGCATCACTTCTGCGTCACCTGGCAGCGGGAAAATGGCACCTGGGCCATCTATGCTGATGGGAAAAGGAGGGCGTCTGCCAGTGGTTTGTGTTCTGTGGGGCCATCTGCCCCCCAGGCCATCTTCGGCCAGGGGACCTTCATAATTGGGCAGGATCAAGATTCCCTGGGGGGCACCTTCAGGGCGAAGGAGTCCTTCAGTGGGAACATCACTGACTTGCACATCTGGCAGAGAGTCCTCAGCACCGAGCAGATTGAGAAAGTTCGCTCGTGCTGGGTGCTGGAGCAAGACCTCATCTTTGGGTGGAGCTCAAATGCCCTGGAAGTGGAGAGCACCGTCCAGACAGTGACCACAGAGCTTCTTTGCCCAGGTCAGTCTCAGTATCCTCGTGGCTGCTGTCCTGGTTCTTAAGGCACAGCCCACAGCGTTGGTTGTAGCAGGGCTTGAGGGTTTGCTGCAGGGAAGGTGATTCCTGCTGGGGATGGCACGTCCCTTCTGTCTGTGTGTGTTTCCACAGGGCCTGTGGAGGAATGCAGAGTTTTGGAAGTTGGCAGCAGCGGACTCAGTCATGCGTCTTGTTTGCAGGCTTTGCCTTTCATCTGTCACTACAGCAAGGGTACAGCATTTAGTTATTCGTGCTTCGCTTGCACCGCACGCACTCCTGGAGGTCCCTGCTGGGGTGGGGAGGCCCCTGCTCTGAAGGGTCTCCTGCAAACCCACCAGGGCTGGCCCTTCTCTGCAGCTGCCTGCGCTCTGGCAGGGGCTTTACTCTCCCCCAGCTGAGCAGTGGTGGTCCACCTTCCGTGGCTTCTGGCTGCAGTGCTGTGAGCGCCTCCCAACTCAAGCATTCCCAGATTCCCTGGCCAGGGGAGCGCGGGGAGAGGCAGAAAAGGAGTGTGAAACTGGCTCTCCAGATGGGATCTTGTGCTAAAAATAAAACACAGCTGTGAAGTCTCCTTGTCCTGCCTGTCCTGCAGACTTAGCCCCCATCTGAGGACCGCTGCCCAGGCTTTGAAGGTGGCATGTGTTAACCACGCTGTTGGACACCACAGCAGTGGTTCTGCTTCTGGTTTGTCCCCAGATGCGTACTGGCAACTGAAAAGAGCTCAGCTGGAGTCCAGCCACTCGCTCGCCAGCTGCGTGAACAGCCTTGCAGTGAGGACTGTGGTGAGTCCTGCAGCCCCAGCAGTGGCACCTGGAGCAGGCAGGAGCTGCTGGGGTGGGTGTACTGGCACCTAGTGCTGTTTGAGGTCGCTTTGCCAGCAGTTGTGCCCGGGAGCTTCCCCTGAGCTGCTGTCGGAGGTTGTGACCAACACAGCTGTAACTGGTGCTGTGAGCAAACAAGCAGTGTTGCTTCAGATTGACTCATTTCACTGAGGATGAGAGTCTGGACAAGAGATCCCTTCCCCAGGATATTCCTGGTTGGCCAGACAGGTGTCCTGATGCCAGCAAGGACACGCAGAGCATTGCCAAGGCACAGCTGATGATCAGAGGGAGTCAGGGACTGAACTAACCCTTCTTTTCCACGGCAGATTCCTGACAGTGTCTTCACCACTGGCATGCAAGACATGAACCTCTCTGTGGCTCTTGATGTTCTGGATATCTTGGCATCTGTTCTGAGAAGAGGAGAAGTGCCCGTGCTTGAGCCATCTGACCTCCTTGCAGTGCTTCAGTTACTAAGCCAAGTTCCACATATGGAAATCCAAGAGGGAGATGAGCTGGAGATGCTGGAGCAGTTGGGCCAGTATTTCATGGAAATAGCAGAGTTGATTCTGGAAGAGCAGAATACTGGGACATGGTCATCGATCAGCCAGGTAATGGTGTCCCATTACAGGACTTGTGCATCCAGCACAGCAGGACCTTGAGCAATGGGGCCACTCTTCTGCTGCCCTTCAGCTGCAGAGCCTATTTCTGGGTGAAACCTTTTCCAAGCAGAGCAGATGGTTGTTCTAGAGCTTTGTGAAAACCAGGAGTCAAGTCTAAAGGTCTTTCATTCCAGAAGCTCATTTAGTTATTTATTTCCCTGCTGTTTCAATGGCTTTTTATACAGAACAGCAAGTTTCCCTCATTGCCAGACTTGTCTCCTTGCTGAAGGAACTGGGAACATCCTTCAGTAAAGAAATCACAGAGGAGCAAAGCCAAAGCCTCGAGTCCCAGCTTCTCTTTTTTTTCTGCCAAGAACCAAATGTTTAAGGAAACACTTGTGAGCTGTGGGAAGAGAGGGCTGATTTCCATCTCTCTGTCTGTGTTTGCAGGTTACCAGGGGGCCCATGGCTGTCGTGGAGCTCTGTGACAGGATGGTGTCCCTCTTGGTCCCGCTGCTGACCCCCGAGAGGACAAAGATCACAATCCAGTATGGGAATATTGGTGAGTGGCCCTGGAGGGTATCTCACCAAGACCCAGAGCAGTCACCCCATCTGGTTCCCAGTCCAAATCCACTCCTGGCTCCTCTCCTGCTCTGGCTCACTTCTTGCCAGCCCTGCGGCCTGCTCCCCATTTCCTCCGCGCAGTGTCACAGTGTGAGGGCACCTCTCATGCTGTGGATTGCAGGAGGATTGTAAGAAACCTTTGGGCTTGGGAGAAACTGAGCCCAGATGCCTGTGGTTTGCACAGAAAGGGACCCGTCTGCTGCTGCTGCTGTGGCTCTTGGCGGCTCTTGGCTGGGATTATAGTGTCCTCGTGGTGTCTTGCTGTAGCATAGCTCTGGAGGAAGGCTGAACCCTGTTCCAGCACCTGATTTTACCCGTGCACAGGGGTGGAGGTGAGGGAGCTGGAGCTGGGTGAGCAGGAGCTGAGTGCTGAGGCATACAAAGTCCGGACCCCTGGGAAAGGCAGGCGCGACCTCATCGAAGTTCCCGCAGAGGAAATGCAAAGGCTGAAATCCAGAGGTGTGTTCTGACCCCTGAGCCTCCCCTGGCACCGCCTTCCTTGGCGACACAAACTATTTTCCCTTGCCCCTGTGAGGTCTGCGGGAGTGTGGGGAGGGGATGCCCGTGGTGAAAGGGAGAGGGGCCGTGGGGCAGAGGTTCTGTACGGCCCCTCTGGTGACACGGGGGCAGCTGAGGGTCTTCTGGGCCCCCGGTGTCACCCCCCAGATGAGGGCAGCGGTGGCCAGCGCTGCTCTGTGTTCTGTCCCTGACCCCTGCTCTGTCCCTGCAGGTCTCCAGAGAGTCACGGTGAAGAACATGTGGTTTGGCTACAGCTCCCTGCAGCGCAGCCTGTCCAGCAGCAGCTCCACTGCTGTGTCCCGGGACGTGGCTGCCTCTGATGGGGGACAGAAGTGAGTGAAACAGAACCCCCCCGCACCCCAGGGCTGCCCTCAGCACCAGAAGAGCCCATTTCCAAATCTGCATTGAGCTGGTGCCTCGATTTGGGGTCACCTTCATCCCCATCCATCTCAGCCCTCGCCCGTGCCCTGAGGTGCCCCGTGGGGTGTCCTGCGTTCCTCTGGTTCCCGGGGGTGACCATCTCCGCCGGGGTGGAGCAGAGACCCCCGTGTGGCCGGGCAGGCGGTGTCCCCGGGGACGGTGGCGGTGGCAGCGGGAGCCGGGCCCGCTGCGCTCCCGGGGCTCCGAACACTAGGTGGGGATGGCCGCCCGCACATCCCGCACACGCTGCTCCGCTCGGCCCCTGGGCTGCGCGAACCTTCGGGATGCTGCAGTGCCCGACCACGGTGGGGTTTTGCCGGGTGTCCCAAAGCCCCCCGTGCCCCGCGCCAGGCCCTTTGCGGGCAGCCACCCGGATCCCTGCCGCTGTCCCGTGCGCCGGGCAATGCCGTGCTCTGAGCGCTCCCCGTGCTGTGAGCAGCGTCCTCTCCCCGGCAGGTTCCTGAGCACCGCCGTGGGCACGGCTGTCATCTCATCCACGCTGCTCAGCGAGCACCAGGAGATCAGCACGGCCGTGCGCTACCGCCTGCAGCACCGCGTCCAGGTACCGGCCCCGGGGCCGTGGCCACCTCCTGCCAGCCGCACGGCCCAGCCCGCTGTCCCCAGGCACGGCTCAGCACCCCACGGCTCGGGGGTGAGGGCGTCCTGTGTCCCCTTGGCTCCTGTGCCCGGGGAGGTGTTTGTCCTGCGCTCCTGCAGCCGAGCGAGTGAGCTGTGTATCCCCAGTGTGACCTGTCCCCTCTCTGCCTGCAGGACCTGCCCAACACTCTGGTGGGGCCCCTCTGCGCCTTCTGGAACTTCAGCCTCAGGTGCCTTGTCTCAGTTCGGGTCCCCAGATTCTTTGAGCTTTTTATTTCCGCTGGAAAAACCAAACATCTCATTAGAAATGTGAGGGTAAGAGTAGAGATCTGGAATTTTTTGCCTCCTTTGCATGCTGACATCCCCTGTCTGCTGGAGCAGAATGCTTTCCTGGGAAGATTTCCTTTGGAGAAGTCATTCACGAGCAAGTGACCTTTAATGAGGTATATACAACTCAAATGGAAAGCCCCAGTTAATTATGATTGTTGCCTGTGACCGAGAAGAGTTAGTTCAAGATATATGCCCCAAAGACATGCAGGACTCCCAGCCTCATAAATCCTGCCTGGCACTGGGATGTGTTTTTGCTGAATGTCACTGTGGTGAGAACACTGAGGCTGTGATATATTATGGGTTGGTAATTAAGTCATTCAAGTGAAAAAAAAAACCCTCCTTAGAGTCCCAGAGTTGCAGCAGGCATGGATCAGGTTGGGGAAGATGGGGAGGGCATGATTTTGGAAACAGCTGGTTATTATCCAAAGCAGCCCTGCTCTGCTCCTGACCTTCCTGTGGCACTGGGGAGGCTCAGGGGACAGTGGGGACAGAGCTGCAGCCACGTCCCTGCCCAGGGAGCTCAGATGGGAGCGTTGCTGGGTGGCTGAGACAGGCCTGAGGACCCAGTGGCACCAGGCTGGGTTTGCTGGAGGCAGAGCTGGTGGGCAGAGTGAGGCACAGGCAGCCCGGTGCTGCTCTCAGTGAAGGGGCTGCTCAGGGAGCTCTTCCCAGAGCAGCTGGGTTCTGTTTGAAGCTCTGATGGCTGGACTCCACTCTGTACTGCACACATTGACACAGATCTGTTTGTGCTGCGTGCCTGCTGGATGAGGGAAAGCCGCTGAGACAAAGGGAGAACCAAAGGGAAATCCACACAAAGACCCGCTTCTGATATCCTCATCTTCCTCCTTTAAACTCTGCTTTTCCTGGGGGAATGGAATTCCCATCACGCCCTGGCTTTCTGTGGAAGTGAAAGGTGATTTCCGTGTGTTTTCTCTGTTTTTTGCTGCACGTTAGCCCAGATGCTGGTGGGATGTGGTCCACAGCTGGCTGCTCTGTGGTGATGTCTTTCTCAGACTCCACTGCCTGTTTTTGCAACCACACCACACACTTTGCCATCCTGCTGCAGGTGTACGAGCAGGAGGTGAGTGAGGGGCCTGTCTGGCTGCTGTGGGGTGGGTGCTGGGGCTGCCAGCTGGTGTGTGCTTAACTCAGGAGGGACTCGTGTCTCCTCTGGTTTCATGTCCGGGGCAGAGGACCACCACGGAGGAGTTCACGCTGCAGATTCTGACTTTTATTGGATGTGGAGTTTCCTTCTGTGCCTTGATAGCCACCTTCATTTTGTTCTTGGTAGTTCGGTAAGAAAAGCCTGTACACTCGTAGCCTTCCTGGCATTTTTCTACTCGATATTTTACTTCCGAGCCTTTCTCAAAGTGTCCTTTGCCAGCGTGGGGAGAGGTGGGAGCTGCCCTGTGGTCCAGGGCAGAGGGGAGTGCTTGTTGTTGGCTGGAGAGGGGCTCTGCCCTGGTTGTTTCTGTGGAGATGCTCATTGACCTGTGCACACACCTGGGTGTCAGCGGGAAGAACTTGCACCAATTGCTAACGATGTTTGCTATAAAAGCTGCTCTGCTAGAATTAATTTTTATAAAATAAATGGAGCAGGGACTATTTCTTTGATTGCCAACCCTTCTGTGTCACTTGGCAAGCACAAGAGATCTGCCTTGTGAGGCAGAGATCTCCCTCCACCTCCCCCTGACTGCCTGCTCCCTGAGCCGTGGCCGAGGGCTGAGCAGCTGCATCCAACTGTCCCCAGCACCAAGTGCTCCTGTCCTCTGCCCCTTGGGCTGTCATCTTTGCAGAGAGTGGTGGGGAGACCACAAGGGAGATCTCTCTGCACATCCTGAGAGGACAGGAAGGACCCTTTTGTCTTGCCCCTTTTTATCTGGCTGCAGCTCAGGGCTCCCTCTCTCCCTCCCCAGCGTCCCCAAGAGCGAACGAACCACTGTGCACAAGAACCTGATCTTTGCACTGGCTGCAGGAGAAGCTCTGCTCATGTTCAGTGAGTTGGCCAAGACCAACCAGGTGAGCCCACCGGGAATGTCCCACCCAGCCCAGGTGACCAGGCTCCAGCATCACTGTCAGAGCAACAGAAGCGCAAAGCCTTTTATTAATCACCTCTAAATGGCATCTGGGGTAGAATTGTCTGTCTGTGTGGAGATGCACATATATCCGTGGTGCAGTTGTGGTTTCTGTCCTCTCCAGGCGCTGTGTTTCATGGTCACTGCCTTCCTGCATCTCCTCTTCATGGCAGCCTTCTCATGGATGCTGGTAGAGGGGCTTCTCCTCTGGAGCAAAGTGGTAGCGGTCAACATGAGCGAAGACAGGAGAATGAAGTTCTACTACGTGACAGGCTGGGGTATCTGCACACTCCTCTGCCTTGGGTCCTCAGGAAATTATTCTTTTTCTTTTCTAGAGAAAGTTTTGATAGGAGACATGCACAGTTGTTTGATTTAATTTAATATGAGAACTGGGTGCCAGTGCCCCGCAGAGGCTCTCATGAATTATTTGTCAAAATGCTAATGTTGAAGTTAAGCAGCGTTTCTGTTGTATTTCTAAATCCAGGAGTTCAGTAAAAAAAAAAAAAATGGAGGAGGAGATTCATGGTAAGTTCTTGTCCTTGGAGAGCATCACTATTGTCTAATAGTAATTAAATATAAATGTGTTCCTCACTAAGCACCTTTTATTCTGAGAGAGCCCTTTAGGGACATAGAATTGTTTGAATAAGCCGAGTTTTATGTCAAAGAGGAGCCTCTTTAGGGATGTGCTGCTCGAAGAGCACACACCTAGCTGGACACTGGGCAACCACTTCAAGTATTTTGGATTGGTTTATGTCTTTGATTGTCCATTTTGTTAAAAAAGCAATCTGAGGAATAAATTGCTTTGGTCAGGACTCAGGACTTGGAATGCTTTATACCTCAGAGAAAGATGCTGACAGCTTGTAAATCTGGCTGTGTTGAGCCAGGGCAGATCTCAGCTGCAGAGAATTGATGTTGCTCGTGGGGTTTTGGAGTCTCACTGAAGCCTGTCTGATCAGGGAGGGGTTTGAAGCAATTGTCTGGTGCTCAGTGCCCTGCATGGGGCATCTCTGCTCTTCCCAGGGTTTAACCTGTGGGGTTTTTTTTCCTGCAGGGCTTCCAGTCCTTATCGTGGGGGTGACCCTTGCAACTTCCTTCAACGAGTATGTGGCAGACAACCACTGCTGGCTGAGCGTGCAGACCAAGGTCATCTGGGCCTTCGTGGGGCCTGCGCTCTGCATCCTGGCTGTGAGTGCCAAACCCTGCTGGGAAGGTGGCAACCCTCAGGCTCTGGTCCCAGAAAAGCAGTCCACAGTCAGGGATGCAGATCGTTGTGCCTGCTGCTTTTATAGGAAAAATATTGTTTTGCTTTATATAGACTTCTGCGGCACAAATGAATCGCTTCAATCAAAGAAGTTTTTTGATAGGAAAAAAAGTGCTCTAAGAAAATTGTGCTGGCCAGTTCTTGGTTGGCTCTTCAGTTAGGAATGTGGTGTGTGACACTGCCTTAGCTAAAGGTCTGATTTTAATACAGGAACATCTACATGCTCGAAATCTCATTTTACAAAACACAGCAGCAGAAAAAGGTCCAATGATCATGGGGTCCAGAACAGACCTTTAACAGGGAAGACGTTCTCTAGGAGAAGTTTTGGGATAAAGTTTCCTAGATTTCATACACGTGTAGATAGCTCTGTGAAGCCTTTTGGTTTCATTGCTTCCTTGGTAGTGATATTTGTCCCTGAGCTCTGACACTAGCAGGAGAGTCTCATCACTGGAGCTGAGGCTCCAGGGTGGGTTGTGTCTCCCTGAGCCCAGCAGCTCTGCCCTGGCAGGTGAACACCTTCGTGCTGCTCCGGGTGGTGATGGTGACTGTGGCCAGCGCTCGCAGGAGGTCGAAGATGCTGACGCCCAACAGCAGCTTGGAGAACCAGATTGGAGCACAGATCTGGTGAGCAGGGGAGGGCCTGGCTGCTCTGGGTGTGAAATATCCGAGATAGTGTTAGATATGTGGAAGAAATCCTTGTGAAGAGGGTGAGGCACTGGCACAGATTGCCCAGAGAAGCTTGGCCAAGTGAAAGACGCTGAGCTGTGGAGTCAGGGCACAAGGGGCAGAGGGGATTTTCTCCCCCAGGGTGACTGTGTCTCACCCAAAGACAGTCTCTGCTCCCAGCTGTGAAGCCCAACCAGCACCTCCAGCTTGGGCAGCCAGTGCTGGTCTCATCTGCACTCACACTCCCAAATCTCACCCCTTTGTGACAGGAGACCCTTGGCAGAACCTGCAGAAATCCAAGATTGGGACTTGAGTTGAAATTAAGGCTGCTGGGGGCTACACACCCAGGGGAAGAGGCAGTGGGGACTTCTGTAATCAGTCAATACTGAGAGACCTCTAAAAAACTGCTGCCTGAGTCATTACTTTATCATGCTCTGTGAATTTTTATTGTTGTTAGCTGGCGCCGGATACCCCTGCTAGACATGCATTGTTCCCCTGTAGCATAAATAAATTTCCCCAAATTTACAGAAGCACAAAGATAGGGCATTGCTGGAGGGCAGGGTGACATCCATGTGCAAATAAAATAAATAGAGAAACCCTCCTTGTAGCAGAAATTGGGGGGAAAATAGCTGTTTTCTCACGGCTGATGACGTCAAAGAGCTCCCTTCTTGCTGGCTTGCAGTGATAAATGAAGAGCAGGGCTGGCACACTGGGGTCTGGGAGGTGAAATATCTGATTTTTCCTGTCTTAACTTACTTTGTTTGCAGGGGAATTTGTTCCACAGCTACTGTCTCAGTAGTGTTTCATCTCTGAAACGTGCCCTGGGTAACCCTGAGCTCTTCCTCCCTGCAGGGCCACGGCCAAACCCGTGCTGGTGCTGCTGCCCGTGCTGGGCCTCACCTGGGTGTGTGGCATCCTCGTCCACCTCAGCATCGTTTGGGCCTATGTCTTCATCGTGCTGAACTCCCTGCAGGTGAGTCCTGCACCAGGTGTGTCCCCAGGTCACAGCCAGGAGACACCTCCACCTCCCTGTGCTTCGGGCTCTCTACCTGTCCTTGCAGCAGGGACACTTGAGCTCTGAAGCCAGCCCAGCTTTCCCAAGCTGCTGGGCTGTTTTGTCTGAGGAAACTTGTTTCATCCTTCCAAGATCCAAAATATAACTCTGGAGACCTTGTACATCTAATGACCCTCAGCACCAGTCTCTGCTGGTGTCCTACTGCTGCCACAGGTTTCCAGTTCAAATCTTGTTTCTTGTGTTAGTTTTTCTCACATCAGTGTGGTGATTCAATTCAAAACGGCAGTTACAAACTCATTAGAGTGTTTATTTGCTCGTATAATGGGTAATTAAGATGGTACCCGTGCAGTCAAATGGGGCAGACATCCCTCCTGCTGTTTGCTTCTGGGAAATGAGCTTCTTTCCTGCAGGACAGGGCTGGGCCCTGGGTGCCACTGTCCCCGTTAGGGCAGAGCCTGTCAAAGGTCACATCCAGCCACGGCACGCTCCGGTGGCGTGCTCCAGGATGGGTGTTTACCCACGGCTGCTGCTCAGACACTCGGAGAGGCTGTGAGCCCTGTGAGCAGCACAGAGCCACCTTCCCCTCGCCTGGAGCTCAGCTTGACTGGGGCAGACTGGGCAAGGACTGAGAATAGAGAACTGAGCCCCTTCACCCCTGAAATCCATGTTGTGTGCAGCCGTGCAGCTCCTCCCCGGGGCTGCTCCCAGTGCCCAGTGCCAGCTGTACTGGGAGTGTTTGGTGTGCCAGCTTTGGTGGGCTGTGATCAGAGCCTTGCTTGGTGCAGCTGGACACTTGGGGGCTGTTTCTGTTAAAGCCTTGTGTGGGTCATATCACCTCCTTCAGACTCTTCATTCCTCTTCATCACCTGGCCACATTTGTGAGGCTTTTTGCTTGTCTTGGCATCTTCCAGAGCCATGGCCAGGACTGCCATTATTGCAGTCGTGTTGTTAATGAGTTTGTGTTAACAGGGAATTCTGGAGGGCAGAAAGTAGCATCGTTACCTGGTGCGTATTTGCACCATTATTTTCAATATTATACCTTAATATCTGCTTCTGAGTTTACTGTTTTCATCAAAAGGCTTTAAAGCTGTAACCAGGCTGTTATGTGGTTAGGAGAGCAAAGCAAATCGTGTAAATCCCAGCAGCCAGGAGTGCTCAGTTCTGCCCCAAGCTGGGGCTGCTCCCAGGACCTGGGGATATCTGCACCTCAGGGACACACGGTGACAAAACCCCCTGGAACATGTGCTTGCCACTTGCCACCTGCGATTGAGAGCATCGACAGAGGCCTTGCCAACCTTGAGAGAAGGCAGCTGTAGATGGAGCTAGAGGAGCACTGAACACCCCTGAACACCCTGAACACCCCAGGGCTGGGGGAAGGAGGGTCTCAGCAGACAGTGGGAGCAGGGCTGGGGGGCACAGCGTGGGGCAGAGCAGCCCTGGGCTGAGCTGTGCTGCACCAGAGGGGCCCAAGGGCACTCCCTGGGCAGTCCCAGCCCTTGGCACTGCCCGTTCAGGGTGCCTTGCCCAGTGCTCGAGCACAAATCCTGCTCCAGGGGATCCAAGTGAAGGGAGCAGCTGGGCACTGCCTCCCCAAACCACTGGGATCAGAGAGTTTCCCACCCCCACCTCCCATTTTCCTTTCGTTTCAAGAGGAGTTGGCTCCTGCTGTAGCTCGTGCTTGTGGAGCAGCCAGGTTTATGGTGCTTCCCTCTGGCACACTCGGCTGTTTTCAGTGTAGCATTGGCCCAGCTCTCCAAGGGTGAATCCTGGTGTTCTCACCACGGGCACGAGATGTGTGACTGCCCAGGACTGTGATGTGACTGCCCAGGGCTGTGGGGTGGCTGCTCAGGGCTGTGGGGTGACTGCTCAGGGCTGTGATGTGACTGCCCAGGACTGTGGGGTGGTGTTCAGGACTGTGGGGTGACTGCCTAGGGCTGTGGGGTGGCTGCCCAGGACTGTGGGGTGGATGTTCAGGGCTGTGGGGTCCCTGTCCAGGGCTGTGGGGTGTCTGGCCCTGCTCCAGCAGCCAGGGGCTGCTCACACACATCCTCTGATGGGAGGTTCAGGAGGTTCCAGGGCCAGACAGGGGCTGCCTCTCCACATCTCCACTCTTAAGGATACCAGGAGGATGGCAGGAGGTCTGTCTTAAAGACAATTAAACAGCATCAGTTCTCCAGTCTCCTCATGCCACGCTTGGGCTACTGAGCAGGAGAGAACTGCAGGCTCAGAGCTTTGTGGACAGCCATGGCTGTGCTGTCCTCACTTTCCTCTGTCCCTTCATTCCCAAGCTCAGGACAATCTGCCGATTGCCCCAGGAGAGAAATAAATGCTGGGGAGAAGCTGCAGGGTTGAGAGAAAGTCACCCCACTTCAGGCCCTTTGCTGACTGTCCTGTGGATCAGCTGGGATTTCCTTTGAGGCCAGAGCATTTCTTCACCTGTGGGTCCTGTGCAGCTGTTCTGCTGCTGGGGTTGTTTTTTGTTTCACTGCTTTCTGTCCGCCTGCAGAAGCCCAAGCCTGTCTCCGAGGCTGCTCTGTGTGTTGGCACCAAAAGTGACAACCCCTTCTCCAGGCAGGCAAGGCAGGGACCCAGAGAGTGACTGAACAGCGAGAGGGAGCCTGTGGTGCTGTGGGGCAGGAGAAGGGCAGGAGAGGGGCAGGAGCAGCAGGAGCAGGGATGGAGGTTCAGGCAGGAGCAGGGATGGAAATGCAGGACGAAAAGGGATGGAGGTGCAGGAAGGAGAGGGATGGAGGTGCAGGCAGGAGCAGCAGGAGCAGGGATGGAGGTGCAGGAAGAAGAGGGATGGAGGTGCAGGAAGGAGAGGGGCAGGAGCAGCAGGAGCAGGGATGGAAATGCAGGACGAAAAGGGATGGAGGTGCAGGCAGGACAGGGCTCCCCCAGAGCTGCATCCCCACTCCCGCCCACTGCTGCAGCTGGGCCTCCTCTCCTTCCCCGCTCTCCTCCCAGCCGACCTCTCTGCTCCCCCCTCCCCACGCTCATCCAGAATGATTCTTTCAAGGAAGACCTGCCTTGGAAGCCTGGCCAGAAATGTGGTCTGGGGGAGTGACCAGCATTGCTGGCTGAAGGACAGGTCAGGGCGCGGTGCCAGGGGGCTGCTACCATTGTGCCTGCCAAGAGCTCGCAGATGAGAGCAAGGCTCGTTGGAGACAAGATGAATTGCATCTCTTGCTGCAGCTGATTTATCTCGCTGCGATAACAAAACACCCCACAGATATAACATAAATCTGGTGGGGCAGATAGGGCTGCTTTAAGGCCGGAATGGTGGGTCTGGAGCTGTAATTAGCCCCAGGCTGTGGCCCCCAGGCAGCGCTGCCTCTGGGGCTGGCCTGGGCACTCTCCTGGGCACATCCCTCACACAGCTGTGCCCGGCGTTCCCTGGGTGCCACTGCTCCTGGTGCTGGTGTGTGAGAGCAGCAGACTCTGTGAACAGCCTGGTCTCAGGGCTGGGGGCTCCTTGCTGCCTGCCTGTCCCTGGCTGTGCTGTGCCCACCCTCTGTGCCACTCTCAGCCATTCCCGTGCTCCTCAAGCCCCTTGGCTCCCTGCACAGGAGCACAAACCAGCCTTACACCCCTGACCCTTCCTCTGCTCTCTCCTTGCAGGGCCTCTTCATATTCCTGGTCTATGCCCTCTATAACAGTGAGGTAAGGGAAGGTTCAGTCCCTCAGCAGCCCACAGTGTGCTGGCACCTGGGGGAGCTGGGGTTTGGCACTTGCAAAGGCAGCACAGCCCCACTGTGCTTCTGGAACCATGGCTGCTTTTTCTCTGTGGCTTGCTGGAGCTGTGCTAGAGCTGCTGTGGCCCTCTCTCATGTCCTTGCTCTGCTGCAGGTGAGGAATGCCATCCAGAGGATGAGGGACAAGAAGAAAGCCCTCTCATTCACAGTAAGTTGGAAGGAATCCCTGCTGCCCCTTCGTCCACCAGGCACCCACCAGAGGAGGGTCCCGGCTGGACTGTGGGTCTGCTTTGAGGAGAAGATGATGGAAAGAAATCTCATTTTTTGCTTTTGTCCCCCTTCTTTGCAGCCTTGTTGGAGCCAAATATAGCCTAGCCCCTTCAGGCAGCAGCCTGCTCTGCCAGGGTGGGATGGGGACCAAAGCTGTGCTGATGAAATGGATCTTTGGAGCTGGATCTGGATGTAGCAAAGACTCCCTGCAATTTTCACTGACCTGTATCTCCTCGCTGTCGTTACAGAACTGCTCTCATCCCATCAACTACTCATCCAGTCCCAGGAACACGAGCTCCTGGGAGACAGGGAAGCTGAGTCCTGCAGCTGAGAGTGCCCTGCCAAGCCCTGTGCAGAAAGACCCTCCAGTGAAGATCATCACCAGCAAAGGTGAGAGGGTTGTTTTTGCTGTTGGCCCGGGCTGGGTGCTGACACCACAGTAAAATGCTATTCCCAAAACTTGAGTTTTAGTGCACCTGGCACTGCATTAATTCCTTTGCTTGTGTGAGCACAGGGTCTGCTGCTGCTGCTGAAGGGGAAGGCAGAGTCCGTGTGGGTCTCAGAGGGGTCAGGTCCATGGCTGGGGCTGCCAGGCTGTGCATTGCATTCTCCTGAGGAAAATATCCACATTAGTGTCTTAAAAATTAATTTTCTGGAGGAGAGGCAAAGGTGACAGTAGAAAATAGGGATTTTGGCTTAGGGGAAAAAAGGTTTTGCATTTTCCAACCGGTTTGTGGGTGCAGTGATGCAGAAAACCCATTTGATCCCTTTCCTTCAGTGAGGGACACAAAGCACCAAGTTCTTGAGAGAGCATGAATATTTCTGTTCTCTGGCCTGTCCACTGATTGTGCTGCTTCACCCTTTAGGAAACTTTGGAGCCAAAATTCCCATGGGGATTTCATCAATTATGTCCCCCGAGAGACCGGTATGTAACATCTGCTATCCTTCCTCCTTCACCCCGCCCAGAGCACAGCAGTTCTGTGGGGACACCCCTGAGCCTGGGCACCAGGGGACACCCCCCTGGGCTGGGGGACAACAGGACACTTTCCAAGGGCAGGAGAGGAGGTGGTCCCAGGACAGTGGAATCCCAAGGTAGAGGCTCCCCCTGAGGGAATGACACCAGGAGGGTGCTTAGAGCAGGGCCCTAGAGGAAAACGAGGTGCTGCTGAATTCCAGCCATGAAGCCCCAGGCTGAGGCTGGTATGGATCAAGCAGGAGACTTTCCCAAGGACAGCGAATCAAACCAGGCAGCGGGGCAGGTGCCATGGGCAGGTCTCATCTCTCCCAGGAGGGCTGTGCTGCCTGCATCGGGATGGAGAGCTCAGCATGGCGCTGCCTAAAGCAGGGAACAATTTAAATTTGACTACTCTGCTCCCACTTCCATCTCCTGCTATTGAAATGATCATCAATCCTTGTGCACTTGACACACAAGTGCCGTAATTTTCTCAGATTAAAATCCAACACTACTTTCGTGAGTCTCTCACTGAAGGATCTCTCTTTCCCTCTCTAATATTTATCCTTTGAAAACCTATGTCACAGAGACAGCTCTTATTTATCCAATAGATAACACTTCTATAGCTGGCGTATCGTTCTGAAGGCACTCAGCAAAATCCATATTTCCATCTCCCGTGATTTATACTGTGGTTAATGCTGCAGCACCAGGCCCCTCGTGCTGAACAGCACCAGGACTCTCTGGCAGGTGATGCTTTTCTCAGCCAGCCAGGTGCTGGCTGTGTGAGCCAGGGTCAGGGCTAAGCTCCTGGCACCAGATATGAGACGTGGGCCACAGGGATTAGCCCAAGGACCCGAGTTCCCTAAGGCAGGGGCATTAGGAGGCAGCAGATCCCCTAAATGCCAAGGCCGTGGCATTTCTGAGTAGGCAAAGACAAAAAGTGCTTCCCTCTGTGTGAGGGTCACTGAGGGCTTTGCTGTATCTTTGCTGCATAAACACTTAAACTGACAAAACACTGAGCCACCGAAGATACAAACACAGACAAGATGTTCTTTGTGTTTCAGCTTTTTAAAATGTTGTTTGGTGATCTTTGTTGTTGTTGGGCTGGGAGTAGGAATTTTACATCTCTCAGAGCATTAACCATCCTTTAAGCACAGAGTGTGTGGGCTCTTCCCACCACAGCACAGGGGTGCTCTCCTCCTTTCCTGCCTTCTCCTGTGGTCTCCAGCGTGGTACCCAGCCTGGTGGGTGACACGGGGCTGGAAGGGTCCCCAGAGTGGGTTTTTGGAGCAGGGTGTCCACTGCCCACTGCTGAGAGCTGCAGCTGTGTCCAGGGGCAGTGCCAGGAGCCCATCCCTCGGGGGTGGGATGAAGGCTGTGGCTCCCAGGGCAGCAGATTCATGCTGGGACAGTGGGTGGTTGGGTCCTGGGGAGCCCTGCCTGGCCCAGGGGGTGTGCTGGGGACAAGCAGCAGCAGAGCCATCAGGCCCATGCTGCCTGCTAACACACGCTCTCCCCTCTTTAGGCCATAGAGCTGACGGCGTTCAAGTGCTCAGGTAACGTTTGCCTCCACGGTGTTGTGTGGTTTTTGGTGCTGCTGGTGCTGGTTCCTGTGGTTGTGTGCTGGAGGGCTGCCCAGAGCTGCTTTCTGCTCAGGGTATTGTTCCCAAACTGCCCTGATGGGTCCTGCCCTGGCCAGGCTGGGGGAAATCTGTGTCCCCTGAACAGCTGAGGGAGAGGTGAGGGCTGTGGAGCCCCAGCAGCTCTGCCAGGGCACTGCCTCTCTCCCAGGAGAGCTGCTGCCCCAGCCAAATGTCCCCTCTCAGGGCACCTGCCTGGTTTGTCCCCACGTCTCTGCACCTTTCCTGCTGCCCACCCTTGTCTGCTCCAGCTGCTGGGGCCCCGCTGTGCCAGCAGAGCTGGGGGTCACAGGAGTGGGCCCTGCAGGTTCCTGCTGCTCTCTGCCCACCCCACAGCCCCGCTGCTCTGTGGGGTGCAGCAGGGACTGGCATCCCTTGCTGCTGGGCTGTTTCCAGGGGGGCAGCAGCTCTTTCTGCCCTGGGCTATTTGAAACCAGCAGCTGTGGCAGAAAACACCGGTGGGTGCTGGGAGTGCCACGATCCCAAAGAGGGGAAGCTGGGGAAGGTGGGGTGTTCAGACAGGGCTGGATTTATGGGCTTAAAAGCAGCCATTTAGCTTCTTCTGCTTCAGGTTGTGGAAAGGCCAATGTCACCATGGAGGTGGGTAGAATTAAAAGCAGAAATCCTTCCTAAGCCCCAGGCCTCTGCTGGATGGCAGCTCCCTGTTCCCTCCTCAGCCTCCCAGGCTGGCTTTGGGCAAGTGCCCAGCTCCTCAGAATACAAATGGAGCATATTTCGGTTTATTTTCTTTAACAACCGCTGAGTACTCCCAGTGCAGCTTCTGGATGGGGACCCTCAGGCAGACAGTGCAGTGAGGACACACAGGGGGTGGAGTGATCATCTTTTTTCAAGCATTGTGACATTTTCCTTTGTCAAGGCGAGCAGTGCATTAGCAGGTTTCTGATTCTGCCTCCACACACAGTGTCTAAGCAGGGCATCCTCAGACTGTTTTCGAGATGATGCCACCCAGAAGCAGTGCAGCTTTCCTGCCCTCACTGGACACGTGAGGAAGGCAGAGATGGTGGCGTCCAGGAGGAGATGTGCAGCAGCATTTTGGGCACAGCAGTGGGGTCTCAGAGGCAGCGAGACCTGCACCCAACACAGGCATTTGTGCTCTGTCCACCCACCCTCACCTTCTTCTGCACACCTTATAGCCCACGGGTGTTATTAAACTCCAGCTGTGTGAAGGAGTGGGCTGTTCAGTTTGGTTTCATTTGCTCAGGTGAGCCCTCGGTGTGTTTTTAAAAGCCCAGGTCTGTGCAGAGGGTGACGGAACGGTGCCGTGGCAGGGAGCAGGGCTGGAAGGAAAGCTGTGCACCCTCCCGAGAGCCCCCCAGGCCGCCCCCGTGGCTGGGCCATCCTTGAGCCCGGGGTGAAGGAGCAGATGTTGAAGCAGAAGAGCTCTCCTGTCACACTTGTGTTTGTGCGGCGGCACGTTGCCGGTGCCGGCCCCGCCGCTGCTCCGGGCTCAGCCACAAGTGCCTGCAGCCATTAAAGCCGGGAATAAAAGGGATATAAAACCAGCTGCAGAGGTGCAGGGGCACCCCAGGGCAGCTCAGCCTCACACAGCCGTGTGCCTTCACATTCTGGTCACAGAGCAGAGCGCTGCCGAGCTCCGGGGCGCCAGAATGGGGACAGATCATTCCAGCACAGACACTGTCCCCTCTTCTATTTGCTGTCTCCCAAATGGTTTAGTGAAGAGAGATATGTTTAGGCCAAGATATCTTTATTTGAAAGCTGCCAGCCAGCTGATGAAAATGCTGCTGCTGCCAGCAGGAGCTGTGGCACAGACATAGGAGGAGCCCAGCTGGGATGGGGTCCAGCACCTGGGATGGGGTCCAGCACTTCTCTGCTCCAGCCACACTCCTGTGAGAGCTCTGGACGTTGCACTGGCTCCAAGTGGCTCCATGGGGAAGTGGGAGGATGAGGGTGGATAAAATCCACGTGAATGCCAGGCCAGAGCCAAAGAACGAGGGGTTTTGCAGCACGGTTGTGGCAAGAGCCAGGCATGGCCTCCCCCCAAAAAAGGGCTCAGTGCATGGAGCAGTTGTGCAGTAATGAGCTCCAGCCCAGCTGTAGGGAGCTGCACTGTGCAGCCAGCCCTGCCTGGCTTCATTACACACTTTTTGTCAGCAGGGCATGGCTGGGGCGGTTCACATATTTGCACAAACAATAAGTCCCATCTTCCTCCTCCTGGCAAACAAGGGCTCCAAGAGGCCTCCACATCCTCCATCTCCTCGAGTGATGGCTGCTTTGTTTCCCCACGATAATTTCATTATTCTGTTTGAATACATTTATATGTTGCTAAGCCACACATAGCAACATGGATCTTGTCTCCACAGCCCAGCCTTCCTCTGATCGATACCGAGTAATTCTGCAACTCTCACCATGCTGTGTTACATAAGCTCGGTTTGAAATAATGAGGAATTTATGAGGCTTTGGGATTCAAAGGCAGAAAAGCACCTGAGTGTCCTGGGGAGAAATGCAGACCCTGTCTGCTGGGCTGAGCGTGGCACGGCCCTCCCTGAGGGGTCCCTTGTGTCCCCTGTGCAGCCCACACGGTGTTCCTGACACGGCAGAGCTGCTGTTTGCCTTAAATCCCATTTAAATCTCCTTGTTCCGTGCTCTCAGCACTGGGTGCTGTGCTCAGGGGTGACTGACCAGGCAAGAAAAGGTTTCCTGCCAGTTCTCCCTCTGCCCTCCCCTGCTGCCAGCAGAGCTGAGACCTCCTCTCCTTTGTTTTAGGTTTCTGACAAGTTTCTGGGCGAGGAGCCTGCAGTGCAGAGGGCCCTGCAGCAGGAAGGATGGCAGGTCGGAGGAGCTGGCTTCCCTTGGAGAGCTTCCAGCCCGGGCAGAGCTGTCACCCTGCCTCCTGCCCAGCTGCCAAACCAAGGCAGGGCAGTGTGGGCTCCCGTGGGGCTGTGTCTGCTGCTCCTCCCCAGGGTGGGCACCCCACACACAGGTACTTGTGCTCTGGGGTCCCCACAGCTCCTGCAGCCTCTGCTGGGGCAGTCAGGGCTGCCCCACGTCCCCCTGCAGCACTGGCAGTGCTGGGCTGTGCTCTCGGTGCTGCCTGAGGGGGCTGGAGCAGTGGGATGGGAACAAGCCCACCCAGCCGTGCCCACACTCCGTGGGGAGGATGGCAGCACTCCTGAGCTGGGGCAGGCCTGGGGACGAAGCACAGGCACTAGGGAAGCCAGCAGCTGGCTTCAAGCCTTTTCTAAACCAGCTGACATCAATAGCATCTTCTGCTGTTTAGGACAAAAATCCTCTCCCTGCTCCTGCTTGGGTTCCTTCCCGGCTGGCCTGGCCCCGTGCCAGCTGCTTCCCTTCCCTCTCCTCCTGTCACCTCTGGTGTGTTTAGAACATAGAAAATGTAGCGGGGTTTTTGGCCCATTTTGACAAGAGTAAATGCTGATTTTAACGACAACCTCCTCTCCTTGTTGCACTGTGTCCAGGGGAAACAGGGAAACTCGTGTCCAGCTCTGCGTGGCTGAGCCCAGTGAAGGGGGTTTGGCCAAGGACCAGAGCACTGCCCACTAACTGCCCAAAAATGTTGCTGTACCCGCACTCACTTGCAAAGCGCTTTAAGAGTCACTTTGGCAATTCCCAGCAGCACTCTGAACCAATCTGGAGTGCCCTGAAGCAAAGGCAGCAGCAGCCCCCTCACCACAGCCACGCTGTCCTGGTCCCACAGAGGCAGGTGACACCCCAGCAGTGCGCCCACAGACACCCAGCCCTCCCCATGCCAAGCACCAACCGCTAGGATTAGGAAGACAGCCAAAAAAGACAAAGTTTGCCGTTTTAAATGAACTGCAAAATTTATTACAGTGGTTTGCTCCTGACAAAGAAGTTGGTAACCTTCTGCCTGGGAAGGAGGGGGGAGGAGTGGGGAAGGGCAGGGATGAGAGGGAGGAAAGGATGTAAGAGACAGAGAGAGACACTTAAGGACACTTTTCATTTTCTGAAAATAAAACATCTTTTACCTCCCAAAACATTTTCTCCAGTTCTTGAAGTTCACGAAAAGAAGAAGGCGAAACCAAACCACAGACTTCAGGAGGAAAATGCACAAACGTGTTAAAGCAGAGACAAACATGCTCTTTCTTCTGTGTCTAACAAGCTTCACAAACGGCACGGCTCCGGGCAAGCCTCTGCGGCTCCTCAAGGCACCGGCTCTGCAGAGCTGCCCCTGGGCACCGGGACATCCCCTGCCCCGAGGAACAAACCTGAACGGCCCCGGGCACGCTGCAGGACCCCCAGAGCTGGGGGTCTGTGGGGCAGGGGCCGTGCTGGCCCCAGTGGTGGGGCAGAGGAGAGGAGAGCACGGCTGAGACCCAGAGAAAGCAGCAGTGAGAGTCCGGTTTGGGGGGCTGCCAGCCCCAGTGCTCCCAGTCCTGTCCGTGGGCCCCGCTCATGATGGGAGAGGAGCAGAGAGCTCTCTGCCTGTGGCTTCAGCACAGCATTTGCCATCCCCTGGGCCATGAGCACAGGGGCCAGGGGGCCCAGCATGAAGTGCAGGACAATCTGCATTCCTCCTTGCGCTCTCACCCAGGAGATCAATGAGGGGGGACACTGCAGAGCTCCCCGAGTTTCCCCAAGATCCTGGGCACATGCTGGAGCTTGTACCTCCCTCCTGCCTGGCTGCTCTGCCACCACACCAGTGGGCAGGACTGAGCTGTGCCCAGGCTCTGGGCACTGTGGGTACCACAGGACTGCTGCTGCAGCACCAGCAGGCACTAGGAAGATGCAGCTCAGCTGAGGATTCAGCACTGCCCACCCCTGCCCGCCCTCTCTTGGCCAGGCCAGCTGCAGGACACAGCTGGCAGCAGTTGAGACCCGGCCCTGCTCCTTGGGGTCCTGGCACATCTGCACGGGGCCGGCATCTCCAGCCCAGCCCCAGCGTTCTGTGTGGGTTTCCTGCAGAAATCCTCCACCTCTGTGTGTTCCCTGGAGACACCTCAACCGCCATAAAACCAAAACCTGGAGAGGTTTCACCTCCCCTCTCTCCTGCCCTGTGCACGAGGGGCCCTGAGACATGGGCAGGGCTGGGGAGGGATGGCAGCAGTGAAGGTGGGGACAGCAGGAGAGGAGCAGGAACAGGAGAAAATCCGGGACAGGCTTTACCCTTCCTCGGCGCTGCTGAGTCAGGCTGGCGGGTGGCAGTTTTGGGCACCAGCGGAGCTGGGGGTCAGCACTGCAGCGGGGCAGGCTGGCAGCCGAGCCACGGCCCCGCAGCCTCAGCTGTCCTTGCCGTGTCCCGAACCTTCTGGGGCGTTTCCGATAGCAGAGGTGAACTAGCATCACTGAGGAAGGCAGGGTGGGAGGCTGCTCCTGCCTGCCCCGGGCACCAGTCCTGCCCCGGGCACCAGTCCTGCCCCTGCTGGAGGCACTGGGGCGCGGCCGGCTCGTGCTGGTGGCCGCTCAAGTCCGCTTGGCGTGCAGCATCTCGATGAGCAGGTTGTTGCAGGGCACCTCCCCGCTCAGGTGCTTGTGGTACAGGTACTCCTCGGCCTGCAGGCTCAGCGCCCGCACCTCGGCCAGCCACAGCAGCAGCTGGCGGAACTTGTCCGTGGAGTGAGGGTAGTGGCACACCGTGTACTCCAGCAGCGCCGCGTTGGCTTTCTCCTGAGCGTCCTTGGCCAGCGTGTGGTTCTCCAGGTACTTCACGTCTGCAGGGGGGAGGGCGGGGGTTAAACGGTGCCCAAGTCACCTGTCTGCCCCACCTGTGCCACACTGTGCTGGGGGAGCCACGAGGGACACACATTCGCTGGTCAGCGATCCTCTGTGCGTGAAAGCACAGTGCAGGAGGGTTCCCACATCATCCCCACCCAGCCGTGGGCTCCCCATCCCTGCCCTATTCCCCAGCTCTTCCCTGGTGCTGAGGGCAGATTCCAAACCCCCCGGCCAGTAGGGCTGGTGTCTCACTGCCCAGGAAGCTGCGAAGCCAGAAGGTGTTGCCAGCTGTGCCAACTCACTGGGAGTCGCTACCACCAGCCCTCCTTAATTCCTGAAGGTCGAGGAAGCGGCTGAATTAATTCCCCTGATAAACCTGGTCTTTCCAATGTGGCAACCCGGCTCGCCAGCCTGGAAACCCTAATCCTGCACACCTTGCCAGGGCCACAGCAGCTTCCACAATCCTGCTGCCAGCGGGGTAGGGAGCAGCTCAGCAGCACCGAGGGGCAGGCAGGGTCAATTTTTGGTGCCTTTAGGTCACCAGCGCTGGGCATTGCCCCGTCACCACCTCCAGCTGCAGGCAGGGATGGCCCCACACCCTGCCCAGCAGAGACCTTGCTGCCAGCCTGGCACAGCCCATCCAAGGGGATTTAGAGGATTTACTGTGCAGGACGAGGTACGTGGGAGCACTGCCTCGGTCACAGCCCTAGTGGCTCTGCTGCATACAGACCCCGAGGCACGGCTAAATTCACACGGAAACCCGGGCACAGCCTGTGGCCAAGGCAGCTGGGACTTTGGGACTCCCTGGGAGGGATTGTGGCACCCAAGGCTACTGCAGCCCAGCAGAGCTGAGAGCCCAAGAGGTCAGAGCCGGGGGCTGAGGTGTGTCGGGGGGCTGAGCTGTGGTCGGGGGGCTGAGCTGTGGTCGGGGGGCTGCAGAGCCCCAGGGAGGGGAGGCACAGCGCAGCCGGGGGGCCCCGGGGAGCCCCAGCCTCAGGCCATGCCCACGGGCACTGCGGGGGCAGGCACAAAGGGCACAGGTTGTGCCAAGATGCAGTGGATCAGATCACCCTTCCCTTTTCACTCCGACGGCACATTTGCTCCTATTGTCTCCTGCTACCCGGGTTGTTGTTATAAAATCTCTTTATCTGCATAAGGTTATTGTGCATGTCATTAAAAAAAAAAAAGAAGTTATATTGATAAATGTCAAATCTATCCCCTGAGTTGGCTCAACAATAGCTAGTTCTACTCGATGAACTCACCTGGTTCTCTGAAAGACCCTATTCACTGTTTAATTGAATATTTGAATAATCTTTTCATTCCTGCAAGGAATAAAGAATGTTGTCCAAATAACATTGACTCACTTCATTTAGAGACACTGCAGCAGTTGCAAAGACTGTCCTGTGACAAAGCCTCCCATCACACATACAGATATGCCTGGGATTATTTCTATGCCCTCAAGTGTTCTTCCTATTCACAGCTCCTTTTGTTTGGGAGAAGCTGCTGATAAATTGCAAACGCTTAAGGGAATGTGGGCTATAAAAGCCTCTCTTCCTCCCCTCCCCAAGAGTAGCTGCTTCATGAATGTAAGTCATGAAATCGAATGATAGGTCAATCCATTAAGGCTCTATTAAGCCCTTCTGTAGAACAAAGCTAACCTGTGCCGTCCTCATAAATATTGCTATTTTGAGAAGCCCTAATTTTAATTAAATCTCTTTACCTGCTCAGGAGAGAAATCTATTTAGAACTCAAATGGCAGCTCTTGTGAGCAGGGCTTGGCTTTGACTGTGCTGTGGCAGAGTGGTAAATGTGGAAATTCTCTTGTTAAAGGCAATTACATCCTGCACATAATACACAATCCCGTCCTCTACAGCTGAGCCTACGAAGGGCAAATTACTCCAAGTGAGCTCTGCAATATGGAGAGAAAAAGTTGCATTTGGGGCAAAATGATCTATGGGAAAACACAGCTCTTGGATTCCGCTCTCTGCCTGAAAGCCGCTGCTCTGGGGAAGGCGTCGGGGGGACGCTGCTCGCTGTGCTGTGCCGTGCCAGGGGACAGCCCTGGGGACCTGGGGGACCTGGGGAGAGCACGGGGCAGCAGCCAGGGAAGGTCCTGCCTCGGGTACGAGCCCCCCCGGCTCCTTCAGCTCCCAGCCCGGGCACTGTTTGTGCCACACCTTATCACTGCCCGAGCCGCGGGTTATCGCGTCTGGCTTCTCCGGCTTTCTAAACAGCTCCAGAGGGAAGGAGAGCCGAGGGAGGAGATGCTGCAGGTGCAGGACAGGATAGCAGCGCTGCTCCCACCGCACGGGAGCCCGCGGGTGAGGGAGGACGAGCACAGAGCCGTCGGAACGGGGACTGGCTGGGGACAAGGACGGGGACAGCAGTGCCACAGGCGGCGGTGGGCTCAGCACGGCAGCGCTCGGCTGGCACAGGGCTGCGGGGGCAGCAGTGCCCGTCTCCGCTGTTATTTTGTCTGGGTGAGGTGGGGGCGTGTGACCGCAGGCTCCGGGCTGAGGCTAATCAGGAGCGCAGGAGCCCGCGGCCGAAGGAGCCCTGTGACGCACAGCCCGGCAGATAGAGCCGCCTCTGTCAACACGCCTGTTTTCCCCAGCCCTATCAGCGCTCCTTTCCCTGCCCGCTGTCATGGGCCAGCCACCAAAACAGCGCTCAGCCGGAGGGCTGACAACGTGCCCTGCAGCTGGAGCCGAGCCCAGCCCCGCACAGGGAGAGGTTTCAGGTCCCGGGGGACAGGGGGACAGGGGGACAGGCAAGTGCCAGCTCTGGCTCCGCATTAAAAGCGCCTTTTGCCCAGCCGGACCCTGGGCTGTGTGTGCCCCCCGGGCTGTGTGTGCCCCCCGGGCTGTGTGAGCCCCTGGGCTGTGTGTGCCCTGGGAGCTGTGTGTGCCCCCGGGCTGTGTGTGCCCCCTGGGCTGTGTGTGCCCCTGGGCTGTGTGTGCCCCCCGGGCTGTGTGTGCGCCTGGGCTGTGTGCCCCCCGGGCTGTGTGTGCCCCCTGGGCTGTGTGTGCCCCCTGGGCTGTGTGTGCCCCCCGGGCTGTGTGTGCCCCTGGGCTGTGTGCCCCCCGGGCTGTGTGTGCCCCCTGGGCTGTGTGTGCCCCCTGGGCTGTGTGTGCCCCCCGGGCTGTGTGTGCCCCTGGGCTGTGTGCCCCCCGGGCTGTGTGTGCCCTCGGGGCTGTGTGTGCCCCCTGGGCTGTGTGCCCCCTGGGCTGTGTGTGCCCCTCGGGCTGTGTGTGCCCCCCGAGCTGTGTGTGCCCCCTGGGCTGTGTGTGCCCCCCGAGCTGTGTGTGCCCCCCGGGCTGTGTGTGCCCCCCGGGCTGTGTGTGCCCCCCGGGCTGTGTGTGCCCCCCGGGGCTGTGTGCGCCCCTGGGCTGTGTGAGCCCCCTGGGCTGTGTGCCCCCTGGGCTGTGTGTGCCCCTGGGCTGTGTGTGCCCCTGGGCTGTGTGTGCCCCCCGGGCTGTGTGTGCCCCCGGGCTGTGTGTGCCCCCTCCAGCCAGGCTCCGCAGGCAGCTCCGTGTCCCAGAGCACTGCCCTCGCCCCCCGTGCCCCCGCTGCGCTCACCCAGGCTGAAGAGGATGAGGAACTTGAGGCAGACGAATTCATGCCGGTCCACCTGGAGCGAGTGCAAGTGCAGGACGAGCTCCTGTGCCCGCAGCACCAGCGTGTTCAGGATGGAGCCGGCCTGGGCTGCGATGGCAGACATGTCCACCTGCAGGGACACGCGTGGCATCAGCTTTGGCAGCCCCAGCCCCAGGGCACCTGCTGCAGGGCGCCTCACCTGGGGCAGGAGCCAGGTCCAGCCCTGAGCACTGACTGAGAATTAGGGGTGACATAAAAAAGACTGATAGGTGAAACGGGAACACCATTTAAAACAAGGGGGGGCTCTTCAAAGGATGCTGGAATTGAAGGCACCACATCTCCAAAAGCCTCCTCCAGGGAGGGAAGGGATTCCCCATCCCACTGCAGACAGTACAGGGGAGGCTGTTGGTCTCTCCATAAGAAATATTATTCTCCAGAGCAGGAGCTGTGTGGCAGGATGGGACAGGATGGGACAGGATGGGACAGGATGGCACAGGATGGGATAGGACGGGACAGGACGGGACATTCTGCACAAGCAGACCCAGAGTGTAACAACACCACCTGCCTGCCCTATGCCAAGCTGGCCACACTGAGACAAAAGGAAGAAGTCACTCCATTTCCCCATGCAGCCCCTGCCCGTCCCCACTGTCCCCCCACTGTCCCCCCACTCCACCAGCACAGTCCCAGAGGCTGTTTCTCACCTCCTGGCCAGTGACCAGCAGCACGCTGTGCTCCTTGCCGTGCTGCAGCTGCCTGTAGATGTGGTCAAACACCAGCAGCTCACTCCAGCAGTTCTGCAGCAGCTTCATCTGGTCACCCACCTGAAAGAGAGCGGGACCAGCACAGGTGACACCCCCCACGCTGCAGTGCACAGCACCCACCCTGTGCCTGGTGGGCATCCCACGGTTGGGGGGTCCCCTGGGGTGAGCATGGAGAGCTGGAGCTGCACCCCAGAAAGGGGGATCCTGCGCTGGAGGAGACGAGATGGGCAGGTGGCTTTGCAGAGCTGGGCTTCAAAGCAGCTCAACATGTTTCAGTGGCACTTGCTGGCTCTTATCAGCACGGGTCTTCCCCCACCAGGCACAACCTCCTCCAATCGCACACAGATTTTAACAAAATGACTGCGGGAGTGGCTGCACAAAGGCCCTGTGTGTCCAGACAGCCCCTCTGGAAACTTTAAAACGAAAGAAGACAGTGCCCATCCTGGACTCCGTGCCCAGGATGGCAGGTCTGGGGGGCAGCAGGGCCGTGGGGGAGCTGGCAGGCACAGGACATTGCTGTGCCCTGCAGCTGCCAGCCCGGCCCTGCCCACGCACCAACACACACACTGGTGGTCACGGGCACTTGTGCACATGTGCCGGGGTGTGTGTGCCCAGGGAAACACCTGGGGCTGTCCCCGTGAGGAGCTCGCGCCAGGACATCCGCTGGCAGGGTCCCCAAAGGCCCCACAGGCACTGGGGCTGGAGGCAGCACTGGTGACTGGCAGGATAAGCTGCCAGAGCCAACTGCTGCGTTTGGAAGAACTAAAAGCCCCCGGAGCTGTGGCAGGATGTAGGGCATGCTGCCTGCCCCTCTGTCCTGCCAAGAACCACCATGGGTCACTGGGATCATCCCCTTCTGCCCTGCTCTCCACTGTACCCCAACTCATTCCACACAGAACTGAACTGGACTCCCCTCTCCTCAGGGCCAGTGTAGGGAAAGGGTTGGGATCACGGTGCTGCCTCCACTACCGCCCTGAGGAGCAAAGCCAGTGCCAGCAGCCGAGCTCTGCAGGGCCATTGTGCTCCCCCGTTAATAGAGGGAAGACAGATGCAGCATCACAGGCCTGGATAATGCCCTCATTTTGCTGAAGAGGCTGCAATAAACCCGCGCTGGGAGATTGCAAAAGGAATAGAAGCCAGATGAGAAAGAGCTTTATGGTCTCGGAGCCGGCGTCTCTCGAGGGTGGTGGGTGGCCAGAGCAGGGTGTGTGGCAGGGACTGGGAGCAGCTGGGAAGGCAGTGACAGTGGCACTGCTCCTGCCCAGCTGCAGGGCCCTGGGCACCCCAGAGCTGCTCGCCCCTCATCCCCCAGCCCGTGCAGAGCATGAGGCTCCTGCCCAACAAAACCCTGGGGAAAGGCTCATTCTGCACTAAACCAAAAAGGAGGCTTTGTGCACCCGTGGTGAGCCCTGCCAGAAGGCCAGTGGCCGGCTGTGATGGTGGCCAGCCCCGGCAGGGAGCTGGGGCCAGCCCAGCTGTGTGATCCCGAGCAGTGCTGAGAGCCTCTGCTCTGGCTCAGCCAGGGCGTTGTTTTGGAAGTTCTTTCCTGTGCCTCATTCCTGAGCGGGATGAGCTCCAGAAGGGACAGACAGAAGGTTTTGCCTTGAAAACCATTTTTTAAAAATCAGCTTTTCCAAAGAAAGCGCTTCAACAATTTCGAAACCTTATTTTCTTCCTTTCGAAGTTGCTAATCAGCTCCTCCCAAGCTCTGAGGGGAGTTTGGCTCCTTCCCTGAAGCCCCTCAGCAGCACATTTCACCCTCCACGGCTGCTGCAGGGCTGTTCCCTGGTCAGCACGCTCCATGGGAACGTCGCAGTGCCCCAGAGCCACACGGCCATGGCATGGGGGGAACATGCTGGGGAGCACCATGGGGTGGGCTGGGGGCTCCGGGGGCCAGTCAGAGCTGGCTGGGGTCCGTGGAGTTGTCCCCAGCACCAAGCTGGGTGTCCCCGTGGCCAGGCTGGGTGGCAAGGGGCAGCCCCCACAGCCCAGCTCTGCTGCAGGGGGCTCAGGCTGGGGGTCACCGGGCTGCACCCCGCCCTGGCCTGGCCTGACAGGAGCAGGGGGCTGCTAATGGAGGGGCACTCAGAGGCAATCGATCCTCCCGGCGAGGCGGCAGCACACACGGCTCGCCGCTAAAAGTTAAGCAAAGGATCTTCCTCTTTTAATGTCAAGGCTTTTCCTTGGAGTGCTTTATCAAAGGCCTGATGCAAGCTGTCTTTGAGAGGCAATCCTTATCTTTTTTTTTTAAAGCGAGCATTTAACCCATTCACAAAAGACAGGGTGAAACCCTCCCCACACTGGAAGAGCAATCCCTGATGGGCTGCAACCCACAGAAAATGCAGTTGTCTGTGGGAGAGGGTCTGGGAGGGCGCTGGAGGGGAGGCAGGGCACTCAGAGGCAGGGATGGTGCTGCCCAGACACAGGGCTGCACGTCCTGCATGTGGGTGTAATTTTACATCTTCTGCAACCTTCCCTGTGGGTTCATAGGTACAAGGTGAGGAAACCCCTACAAGTGTCAGGACTCCACAAAATGTGCCCGAGCCACGCAGGGATGGCTCAGCCCCACAGTCCTCACTGCTCCCTGCGTGGCTCAGGGCAGCCCCCACCCTGGGTACCACTGCTTTAGGAAGCAGAGTGACCCACCAGCAGCCCCTCTTTGGCAGGAAGCCCTGAGCTGGTCCCAATATCCATCCCCAGCCGTGGGCACAAGCAGCACTCAGATGGCCTCAGCCTGTCCCCACCACACAGACACCCTCCAGGCCTCCACCCAAATCTCAGGTGCAGGATTTGCCCCACAGCCCTCTGGCAGGTGTGTGGCACATGTCAGCACCCCAGCAATTACTGACTGCAAGCAGGACCTGTCACCTTGGCTACTGAGAAGTGTGAAAGTGGATTTGGGTCCACCAGCCACCTGCAATGGAAAACCCACACATGTCCAAGGTGTGAATGGTCAGTGCAGCTCCCCGTTGCCGTGCCCAGGTACCACCACGATGTGCATCTTAAAGAAAATAACCATCAACAGCAGTGTGGCTAGCCCAGGATCCATCTCCCTGCTGGCTCCCACGCTGCTGCAGCCCTGGCTGCATGGGCACCACGGCTCTGCAGGCAGGGCTGTGCTGGCCAGGACGTGTCACATTTCCCCCAGTGCATGGGACTCTAAACATTGCTGCAGCATCCACGACCAGCAGGAGATTTTAAATCTGCCAAAAACGCTCTGGCCATCGGCCAGGAGATGGGGTCAAGATGACCCACATGTTAAAGGCAGAGAAGCAACTGACTGCAAATAGGCTTTGTGGTGGCTGTGGGATCTCTGAGCACCACTGAGGGAGAGCAGCCCAGCAGACAGACCCAGTGATCACAGGCACCTCTGGGTCTGTGGGAACTGTGCTGCCCTCAGCATCCCCCCATCACTGGAGCTTGATGGAAGGGTGGTTTGCACATTGGCACAAAAGGGCTGAGGAAGGGGTCGGCATCATCCCACCACCCTGCAGCTGTGCCGTGCCCCTCTGCTGGCGCGGGGACCCACTGCACAGCCAGCCCAGCCTGGCCTTCGGGCTGAAACCGTGGCAATTTGTTTAACATTCCTGGCTGCTCATCCCAATCTAAAGGTCACTGCAACCCTGTGCACACGATATTGATATGTAGGTATGGCAGTGACACCCATATAAACCAGGCAGTGCAAGACGTGTGTGTATAAACCACACCAAAAGCAGACACAATGCGGGCGTGCCAGCGCGTGGGCGTGTGTGCACATCCCTCTGTCCGTCTCTCCCCATATACATATAAAAAAATTACATCTGAAAGGACAAAGTTGCCCGAGACTCACAACCCAACAAAATATATTTCACCCCCGGCCCATATTTTTCTTCCTGAAAAGACGCTGCAAATCTTCCCTCAGTCCTGACACATCTCATCTAGACTCAGTTAAAGTTCGTATTTATGGGCGTCAGCGCTGACCTCTTCCCCCTCCGCCCGCGCGGCCTCGCGCCGCGGCAGCCTGGCCGGCCCTCGATAAACAGGCGGGCCCCCAAATCCCCCTCTGCTGTGCAGCGTTATTAGTCTTGCCTCCGAAGGCCAGCGCAGTCCGTAATTCTCCTCCTGGTGACACGAGATGAACGCCGCGACATCAGTCTCCCGGCGGATTGGCATGGGGACCCTCGTTTGTCAGTGGCAGACTGACAGAATTACTGGCCCTTAAATGAAACGATATATCTGGGAAGTTAAATCTGTTTTCAATCTGACTGCCCCGCGCCTGCGGGCGGACGTGGCGTGTGAGCCGATGTCAAGAGGCCATTAGCCCGTGGCCCCCCTCCTTCCCTGGGCTCAGCGGTGGGGCTGGGGGGCTCTCCCCAATGTCCCCAGTGCCAGGAGTGTGGAGACAGCAAAGCACCCATTCTGGCCCTCAGCAGATCGCTGGGGTGGGAATGGGAATGGGAATGGGAATGGGAACAAGACTGGCCAGCTCCACGGGAAACTGCTCCCACTCTCCCTGGGCAGGGACCAAAGGATCATCCTAACCAGGCATGAGCCAGCAGTTCCCCACATCCCTGAGGATTTGCTCCTTCCTCTCCAGGCTCCCTGTGAGGCTCCAGGGAGAAGCTAGGCCTCTGCTAACAGCCCTGTGGAAGGAGCACGGCAGTGCTGGGTGGGCTCAGGCAGGACAATCCATGATGTGGCCATCTGCCCACCTCTCCCCTTCTCACCTGCCTGTGCCTCCTCCCCGTGTAGTGCCAGCCTGGCATGACACCCTGGTGTCCCAGCACAGTGCCTTTCCAGCCTGGATCCCTGCACTGACCCCAGCCAACAGCCCTTCCCTGCTGGGCTGGGGACCAGCACCTTCACACAGCCCTTCCCAGGGGATGGAAAGGGCTGCTGGCCTCCCTGCCCTGAGGAGCCCCGAGCACCCCGCAGTGCCATTGATCTCGGAGATTGCGATGTTCCTCCGTGCTGGCTTTAGGGCAGAGCCATAAACCCTGCGCTAGCAGGAGTTCATTTACCGCCCCAGCAGCTGTTTGCTTTTATGTGCCAGGCAGGAGCAGGAATGGGCATTCAGGATCTCCAACCTACTCCTGCTTCCCACTGCCTGCTCTCCCATGGCCGAGGAAAAGCTTCCACCCTGGCCAGGGAGGATGAGCCGTGTGGGGTGGGCACAGCCCCAGCACCACCCGTGGGGACACTGGGGACACCAGGCACCTCTGCCCTGTGCTACCCGGGGCTCTGGGCACAGCAGAGAATGCCACGTTCTCCCTCTCCCTCTGGAGCCAGGGTGGGCTGTGGGGTCCTGCAGTCCCCAGCCCTGGGAGATGCTGGGAACGCACCCCACAATCACCATGTGGATAATAAGGCAAAGACCTTGAGGGATGGCAGTGATGGATGTGGGCACCCACCGAGCACCAAACCCCGTGTCCTGAGCACGGCAGGACACTTGCCCTGCTCCCAGCAGGACACTGGTGGCTGTGCCCAGGTGAGGCCTGTGGCACTGCCATCCCCCCCAGAGTCCCACGGCAGGAGGAGCACCCACCAACACCGATTCACACAGGAACAGCCTATTTTGGTGGCCCAATCACGCTGACAATGGAGCTACAAGGCTACACAGCTATACAGCTGGGAACTGAATTTACACTGTTTACAATATCTCCTGTGAAACAACAACCACCCTGTTCCCAAAATCCACGCTGGACACTGATATGATTGAAACGAGCCCAACCCACCCCCACAATGCCATTTCCTGACACTGTTCTGGTAGACAGGGGTTATTTTGAGCCACAAGGCTTGGCCACACTCAGCCCCATGGCACCCATGGCACAGGGAAGAGCCAGGTCCTGTCCTACAGCACACTCCCACTGGAAAAGGGTGGGTTTGGCCAAAGCCAGGCAGCACAATGTCATGCTGGAAACACAAGAAAGCACCTGAGTCTCATCACAGCTGCCCTAGGATGTTGCTCTCTGGGTTTTGGCCGTGTTGCAAAATTTTCTCTCCCATTTTTGTATCGGTTTGAGATCTTAATTCAGCCCAGAACATGAACAGAAAATTTCTGAGAGCTTGGCGAGGTGAGCGGGATGGCAGAAGCTGCTCCAGCCCTGCTAACCCTCCCCTGGCCCCAGTAAATGTTCAGAGGTGTTTGCTAGAGGGATGTCTTGGCAGGATGGAGGTCAGCTCCATGTCCCCAGCCGGGCACACTCGTGGGCTGCTGGCTCTGGAGCAGGCTCGGGCTGCCCCGTCTGCCTGGTGCTAATAGGACCCACCTGACCACATCGATTTTCCTCCTAAAGGCAGAGGAGAGAATTGTCTCAACTATAATTCCTCAACGTTACATTTTTCAATTATATCTTGAGCTTGACACTACAGTCACTGTGCCGGCGATTGCCTCCACACCTGCCCCCGCCGTGATGGATCTGAAATCATCAGCCCCCACGACAGTGGGAATGGCTCCAGCCCCTCCAGCCCTGCCGTGCAGGGAGCCGGGAGCAGGGCTGGGATGTGTCAGCACATCTGCAAGGATGGCCCCGGGCTTGTGCCCACGGGTATTGCCCTGTCCTCACAACATTTCACCCTCAGTCCTGCCTGCAGCCACATCCCGTCCTCACATCACGGCAGCCTCAGCCCGGCGCCCAGAGCACATCCATGCCACTGACCCCTCCTACCTCCAGCTCCTTGAAGAAGATGCAGCTCCGTGCCCACTCCACGATGGAGAAGAGGGTCTGGTCGGCCATCTTACACATGAGGCCGAAGGTGCTGAGCTTCTCGTGGCGGCCTTTGCCCTGCTCTTGCTGCAGGCAGGACAGTATCCGCGCCTTCACCTGGGCCTCGTCGGGCTCCAGCTGCAGCAGCTTCAGGATGACCTCGGGGATGTCGGGGGGAGAGCTGCTGGGGTAGGTCTCTGGGTACATGTAGGCAGGCACGGCCTCGTGGGCGTTTGTGTAGTGGTCGGGGTACTCGGATTTGATGGCACGATTGGGGAAGGACGGGTAGTGGTATCCGGGCAGCGGCGCGTGGCCGGGCACCGCCATCCCCAGCGACGGGGTCCCGTAGGGGCTGCGCTCGTAATCCACAGGCGTCAGGGCCGCCGGGTTGGGCGGCAGGGTCTTGGACATGGCGTGGATGCTGTGGATGGTGGAGGACAGGCTGTAGTCGCTCTGCACGGGGGACATGATCTGAGGCACGCTCTCCAGCTTGAAGCCGTTGGCACGGATCAGAGCTTTCTTCTGCTGCTTTAAGGCACGGTCCCGCTTGTACATGGGTCCAAACTTGTTCCTCCCTCCTCGCATCCGGTCTGCACGGACAGCTGGAGACACAGAGAGGGCAGAGGCTGCAGTGAACCCACGTGGAGAGACACCAGGGCTTCCACGAGGTGCAGAAAAAGTGCTGGGGGACACGGCTTAGTGGCAAAAAGGATTTTGGGGAAACTGGGGAGACCATCCCAGAAAGCTGGGGGCAGATTGTGTCACTCCAGCCCATGTTACCCTCAGAGCCCCTGGGGACTGCAGGAAAGGAAAAGACCTTTGGCTTTCACTACAAAATGAGCTGGGGGATAAAGTAGCTCTCATTCCCCGAGGGTTGAGGGGACAGCCCTTAAAGCCTGAGCAGAGGAGGGGATTTGACACTCACTTTCGTTTTAACAATCCGTTTCACTGGCCCGGCCCTGGGATTTCCTTGTTTCTGCAGAGCCTGGGACCCCCAAACCCCCTCTGGACCCTGGTTCCCTCCACGCAGGCTGCACATGCTGCTTCCCAGCAAACCTCTGCCCTTTGTGGGGCTGGCAGGTCCCAGTGGATGCGCTTCACCCCACTGCCCTCAGGCCGGGGTACCGGCCCTGGCGGGGGCTCTGCTGGACCATCCTGCCGCCCGAGTCCGTCTGACGGCTGCAGCAAGGCAGATTTCCCACCAAACCGAAATAAAACCCCCAAGGATCTGCCAGCATGCAAGGGAGCAGGTGGTTCTCTGCAGAAAGAGCCCGTCCTCCCGCACCGCCTTGCTGTGCTCCGGGCGCTGCTGCCCTGGCATCCCCCTGAAGAGCCTGGCATCCCCCTGGAAGAGCCTGGCATCCCCCTGAAGAGCCTGGCATCCCCCTGGAAGAGCCTGGCATCCCCCTGGAAGAGCCTGGCACCGCGGGCAGGCAGCGCAGGGGAGCGCCCGGAGAGAGCAGCCCGCAGCCAGCATCAAAGGCAAAAGCTCTCCGCGAGTTTGTGTTCCTGCTGACAGCCAGCGGGTCTCGCTTTGCCTCTCAGCTGTTACCTCTGCCTTTCTTTCGCCTACTTCTCCCGGGGCTCACAGCCAGCCCGCCCGGAGAGCTGCAGCACCTCCCCAGCGCTCCCAAGGCAGGCTGGAAAGGCGGGAGCGCGGCCGGGAGCAGCAGCATTTCCAGGACGAGCAGGAATGTGCTCCCAGGAGAGCCGCCCTGGCTTCCTCCCTCATTCTTTATTCATGAAAACAGCATCTCGCAGGGAGCGGGCTGCCAGCGGCAGCCTCTGAAGAGAGGGGTGCTGTGGCCCCCGCTCCCGAGAGCCGGCCCACGGCCCTCCGAGCTGGCCCGGGGCAGTTCCCGACTCGGGTACAGGGGGGCTGGCCACACTCAGTGCTGTGCACACCCCAGCCAGGGTCCCTCACAGGCAGCCCGAGCTGGCACAGGCAGGTCTGGGAGCCCTGGCCACACATCCCCGAGCCGGAGCGCATCAAACCCCAAATCTCACACCCACTCGAAGTGACGTTATCCCCCCGCTGCTCGAGGTCGGGCACAGTGACGTCCAGGAATCGCATCCCAAAGCCGAGCCCTGTGACCCTGGGCAAGGGTGCACAGGCAGAGACCCTCCGAGGGCTGCCTGCACTCCCACACGAGGCGAGAGGTGCTCACAGCCCGGTCTCACAAGCCCTCCAGAGACAACTGCAGACACCTCCTCCCCTCTCCCAGCAAGAACACAAAGGGAGAAAAGGCCTTTTAATTCCCTCCTGCTCTGCTTTTCCTGCCATTTGTGCTACACTTCGGATTGGCAACCACTTGCCATTTGCTGTGTCCCGACTGACAGCCGAGAGGAAGATGATGCATCCTGACCTGCAGGGAAGGGAGCCCAAGTGGAGCCACCCAGGAAGCGCCTGCACCCCCAGCAACGCCCCCAAAACCATCTGCAGGTGGCCCCAAAGCCTCACGCTGTGGCAGGAGGGGTCTGCAGCCCCCTGTCACACTTACACTGCCCTGCCTGCTCTCAGCCCAGTGCACAGCCCTGGCTGGGGCAGGCTGCTGGCCACGCTCTGCCTCCTTTGGACATCTTTCTTTCCCTGGCAGGGACTTAGAAGGTGCCACGGGTGGTGCCTGCAGGGTGCCCAGGGCTGTGCTTCTCCTCCCGGGCAAGTTTCACGGCCACCTCCCTTCAGGCACTTTGAGGGGTGCCTGTGTTAACGCTGTGTTCCCGAAATCAGTCCCCTTGGAGTTGTTCTTATCTTGTGGACCTGTAGACTCATCTCCAAAACATCACCTCAGATGCCTTGCCCAAAAATACTAGGAGCTGAAAAAGGTCTCTTTTATACCACAAAAGACGCGGTTCCACGGGAATATCGCCCTTGGCTGCGTGATTGTCTCGTCTGCTCAGCTCTGCTGAGGAGCCATCAGCAGGAAAATACACAAGAAAAGGCTGTCGGGACAGCTCTGGGACCAAAGCACCTCCACGGTGTTCACGACAAAAACTGCTGAAGAGGGATAAATTGAGACTAAGCCTTTTTCCCTCCGGGCATCCCAAGCACTGTCCCTGCCCTTCTGCCGTAGGGTCTCCAGCCTCTGTCCAGCGCCCAAATCCCCTGGCGACACCGATCAAAACGGCCAGAGCATGCACCGAGGAATTTAGGGCACCAGTGATTCCAGCCCGGGGAGAAGAGTGGAACTGGGATCTGTTTTGGAAGGCAGCCCACGCCGGGAGTTTGCAGGGGCTGAATTTGCAGCTCGATGTTTTGTCTCACTCCTGCGCTTCTGCTCGCAGGCTCCCACCCCGCTCCCGGGGCGAGCGGCCGCCCTGCCAGAACGGGAAGGACTTTGCGATTAACCGCGCTGTGTCCCGAGCACCGAGCCCGGCTGGCGAGGGGCTCAGCCCGGCCAGATTCAGGGGCTCAGCCCGGCCAGGACCAGGGGCTCAGCCCTGCCAGGGGCAGGGGCTCAGCCCGGCCAGGATCAGGGGCTCAGCCCGGCCAGATTCAGGGGCTCAGCCCGGCCAGATTCAGGGGCTCAGCCCGGCCAGGACCAGGGGCTCAGCCCGGCCAGATTCAGGGGCTCTGCCCGGCCAGATTCAGGGGCTCTGCCCGGCCAGATTCAGGGGCTCAGCCCGGCCAGGACCAGGGGCTCAGCCCGGCTGGCGAGGGGCTCAGCCCGGCCGGGATCAGGGGCTCAGCCCGGCCAGATTCAGGGGCTCAGCCCGGCCAGGATCAGGGGCTCAGCCCGGCCAGGGGCAGGGGCTCAGCCCGGCCAGGGGCAGGGGCTCAGCCCGGCCAGGGGCAGGGGCTCAGCCCGGCCAGGATCAGGGGCTCAGCCCGGCCAGATTCAGGGGCTCAGCCCGGCCAGATTCAGGGGCTCAGCCCGGCCAGGGTCAGGGGCTCAGCCCGGCCAGATTCAGGGGCTCAGCCCGGCCAGATTCAGGGGCTCAGCCCGGCCAGATTCAGGGGCTCAGCCCGGCCAGGGTCAGGGGCTCAGCCCGGCCAGATTCAGGGGCTCAGCCCGGCCAGGATCAGGGGCTCAGCCCGGCCAGATTCAGGGGCTCAGCCCGGCCAGATTCAGGGGCTCAGCCCGGCCGGGATCAGGGGCTCTGCCCGGCCAGATTCGGGGGCTCAGCCCGGCCAGGGGCAGGGGCTCAGCCCGGCCAGGGGCAGGGGCTCAGCCCGGCCGGGATCAGGGGCTCAGCCCGGCCGGGGGCAGGCGGGAGGACCCAGCCCATTTCCACCCGCATCAAAACGCAAACGATTTCAAGGGCGAAGTGGGGAGGGGGCGGCTGACTCTGCGGTGGGGGGCTCCTCCTGCCTCTGCTTTTGCTCTGCCGTCCCGTGCCAACGACCTGTCCCCTCAAATATATTTGGCTGCCAGATGCTGAGCATTGCAGAACCCGCAACGCGGGCTCTCGGGGCCCGACTCTGATGTCGGGATCCTCTGCGGCGACACGAGAGAGGTGGCGGCTGTGGGGCTGGAATCGCCCCCGCGGGGGTCAGAAATCCGTTATACTAAATGTCACCCGGAGGAAAAATATCATTCGTGGTGGGTCTGCGGCAGTTTTATTGCGATCCCCATAATTTTTAACGTTTTTCTTTAAGTCTCGGCTTCTGGAATTATGTGCTTAAGGAAAACAGTAATTTATTTGCTATTTCCCAACCTTCCTGCCAGCAAAAAAAAAAAAAAAAAAAAAAAAATCCTGGAAAGTTGAAACCGTAGCAGCAGGAACCCCGGGGAAAAAAAAAAAAATCAAAACGAAACAAGAAAAAGAAGGAGACGACGCGAAAAAACGATTTTTTTCGTAACTTACGAGGGGAAAACGGAATCGAAGCGGCGGCGGGAGTGACCGGTCCGGGGAGGTGGCGGCGGCGGGGACAGCGCGACCGGTCCCGACAACTGCATAGTCCCCGCACAGTGCCGACCCCGGCCCCGGCCCCGCCGCCCCCCGCCCCGCCGTGCCCTGCCCGGGCCGTCCCTACCTTCCAGGCGCATCCCCACGGTCAGGCACTTCTGGAAGCGGCAGTAGGGGCAGCGCTTGCGCTGGGTCTTGTCGATCTTGCAGCTCTGGCTCTCGGTGCAGGTGTAGTGCTTGTTGTTCTGCACCGTGCGCTTGAAGAAGCCCTGCGGCGGCGGGCGGCGGCGATGCTGTGGGCACGGGCACCGGCATCCCGGCACCGGCACCCCGTCCCCGCCACCCGCCTCCGGCAGCGGCTCCCGCCGCGCTCGGGGCTCCCGTCGCGGCCGCGGTCCCCTCCCGCCACCGAGCGCGAATCGCCGCTAACGAAAACGGACGGGAGAAGCCCCGCGGGCGGTCCCGCTGCCCCGGCCCCTGCAGAGCCCCGCAGCCCCGTTCCCCGTGCAGCGCTCCCCGCACAGCCCCCCGCACAAGGCGCCGGTCAGGCAGAGCCCCGGCCCCGCTGCCCCGGCCCCGCACGGCCCCAGCCGCCTTCCCCCAGCCCCGGCTCCCGGCCCCGACCCGCGCTCCCCGGCCGGTCCTACCTTGCAGCTCTCGCAGGTGAGCAGCCCGTAGTGATAGCCGGAGACCTTGTCCCCGCAGACCGGACACAGCTCGTCCAGGTCCTCATCATAGGAATAGTCCATCCCCTCCGGCGGCCCTGCTGCGGGACGAGCCGCGGTCAGCGGGACGGGATGGGACGGGGAAGGGGACAGAGGGCGGCCCCGGCCCCGGCGCTGGGTGCGGACCGGGAGTGGGCGCGGTGCAGACCGAGCGGCAGGTGCGGGAGCCGGAGCTCTTTATAGCGCCTGGAAGAGCATCTCCATGTTGGTGCGGGCTCACGGCCAGCCCCCCGGGGCTGGGGAACCTCCTCTGGGAGAGCGGGCGGCTGGCGGCGGCACGGACGGGGCGGGGGCGGAGGGACCCGGCGGCCCGGGGACCGGGGACACGGCGGCCAGGCTGGGGAGCGGCTCGGCCAGGCCTCGGCAGCATCAGGGATCCCCCCAGGGACTCCCCCGGGGACAGGCAAGGGGCATCGCTTTGCTGGTAGGGGCGTGAGACCCTCCCTTGCTCCCCCACATCCTCTGTGGGGGACAACAAGTGCCCCAGCCTCTCTGGAGTGTCCGGCCTGAGACACGCAGGAGCTGCTGAGAGCCGGGAGTCTCGGGGCTGGAGCAAAACTGACCATGCCCTGGGCCACCAGCTTTGTCAGAACGTATCATTACCCTCCAGCAGCTGCCCCTGCCAGCCCAGGAGAGCTGTGTGGGGACTGCTGGGGTTTGGAGTGGCTCCTGAAATCTCCTCTGAGGCCACCACTGAGGAGATGAGTTTGGACCTAGCACCGGCCACCCCACCAGGAGCACCCACTCCCAGTTGTGCCCTGGTCTGCCTGTCAGACAGCAGGTATTGACTCAATGCTTCACAATTAGGGTTTCTGGATGAAATGCTCCATGATGGCAGCAGACCAGCACAGGAGCACCCTGGCTCCTGGCATGTCCTGTTTATCAGGATGCTCAGGCCACACGCCGAGCACAGGACTTGGCTATGGAGAGCTTGAGGCTCCAGCTCTGAGCCAGGCACTGAGCTGAGCCCGTCCTCCAGGGCTGACCCACTGAGTCAGGGACCTTTCGTGGCTGGTACAGAGCCTGTCCCAGCATGGTGAGAGCCTGCAGCCAGCACAGCAGCACCTGGGGCCCCGGCACAGCCGAGGACTGTGCTGCTGGCAGTGCCCCACAAAGGAAAGGCATGGCTGATGGCCCCATACGGCTGATCCTGCCAGGCTGCCCCTGCCTGGTTTGTCCTGAAGGGCTCATCCCACAGATCTCATCCCACCCAGCTCGTCCCACACTCTCACTCCGCACACCAGCTGCCCATGGGTGCAGTGGGTAGGAAGCGGCGCTGGCGGGGAGAGCGGCAAACAGGAAACGGGCTCGGTGAAGCATCACTCCAGAGCCACCAGGAATGGAGCCCGGGCTAAGAATAGCAGCAGAGCAGCCTGCAGCACGGGTCAGCCGCTGTTCGGCAGGGAAGGAGCGCTCCCACCGCCGGCGAAGCCCCTTGGCCATGGCCCCCACAGTCACCACGAGCTCCTGGGGGAGCTGCCAGGCACGGGGCAGGACGTGCCACCCGGGAAAAGGAGCCCCGGAGGAGCTCTGAGTTGGGAGTACTGAGCAAACACTGAGAGCAACAAAAGCAACTCAGAGCCGAAGGCTGTGATCCCTACCAGCGTGGGATGGGGACAGGACACTGGCTCAGCCGAGCGCAGGAGTTGAGGGGTCCCAGATGCCTCCCATGCCCACAACAGGGTGTGGACGCTGACTGTACTCCTATGGGCAACTCCCAACCCTTGGGTGACAGGGGACCCCCAGGCACCACCAGCTGGGCTCCCGGAGCCCCTCAGGAGGCAGATGTGTCATTTCTGAGCAGCAGCTTGGCCACGGGGCCGAGGCTGAGGCGAGGCCTCGCTCCGCTGCCCGTGATCCGCCGAGCCGCCATCCCCACGCCCGCTGACGGCGACGGGAAGCGGAGGCCCACACACGACTGCTGCTTCCTCGCCAAGCCCGGCCGCGTCCCCAGCTCCGGCCTTGGCCGCCACCAAGCCAGGGAATGGCGGCGGTGGCCGGGAGAAGGGTGGGATGGGCAGCCCGGTTCCCCCCACGGACACGTACTCACCGCGAGGCGGCTGCACGGCTGCTGCGCGTGGGGCCGGCGGGTGGGAGAGCCTGGCTCGGCCACCGGCCAGGAGCTGCCACCCGAGGAGCCTCCGTGGGCTGTGGGTACCGCCGCCCTGTCCGCGCTAGGCTGGGGGATTTATGGGCACCCGTGTCTCTCGGGAAGGTGTTGGGGCTCTGGCTGCGCACACGCCGCCCCGGGCAGGACACCGGCCAATCTCCTCCCCATGGGGGCCAGGCTCAGCCAGGATGGACCCACTTCGGTGCCTTATTGGCTTCTGTGGCCACGTGACCGTGCTGAAAAACATCATAATTAAGCTCCAAAACACTGCCCATAAACTAGCATTAGAAAGTGACAGCGAAGATAAGTGGAACCCCTGCGGCAGATAAGGTGCCCCGGGAGGGAGACCCCGCAGGGAGGTGGGGGGCACCAGAGTGCCCCAGCACCCACGGCCACCCTGATTTATGGCCCAGGGAAGGAGGGAGGGGGCCGAGGGCACGGGGCAGGACACCTCTGGGAGGAACGTGAGCTCACCTCACCCACCCAGCACCGGGATGCAGCCTCCTCGGCCCTGAGAGGTCTCCTCTGCAGGGGAGGACAGGAGGAGTCTCCTCCACACTCAAGGCCCCACTGCCGGGTCCTTGGAGCTCACAGCGCTCTCGAGCAGCAGCTCTTCATTTGCCAGAACTGCACTCACAGAAAGCCAGTGCCCCTGGGCCCAGGCAGCCACGCCTTGGCTGTGTTTTTGCCATGTGTGATTCCTCATGTTTCACGGCCATGCTCGGTCCTACCCACGAGCACTGTGCCGGCAGATCCTGGCTTCCAGATCTCGGTTTTTCTGTTGCTCTGTGCAACACAGGAACTGCAAAGCCAAGGCAAGAGGCTGCATCAGAGACCCTTCCCTCCTGCCAGAGTGGGGATCTGCTCTCACTACCGGCCCCGTGCCCCGGCCATCCATCACCACGGTGTCTCCTCACACGTTTGCACAGTATTCTGCTCCCTGCTTCATCCCACAGTGACGACAGCCTTGAGAAGGGGCGGCTGCCTCAAGCCCCACACCAGCCCAGAAAAGGCTGTGCCACAGCTCTGCCGTGGCCAAGTGGCTGCTGGTAGCCAGGGTGGAACAGCAGGAGCCACAGCTCTGGGCTCAGGGAAAGGTTTGTCCTCCCTCAGTATCAGCACAGCCCTGAGGTGGTGTGACAGCGATGTGCCCTGCAGTAATTCCCGTGCAGAGTGAGGGAAGCACCGAGCCCCGGCTGCTGAGGGGAGAGGAGTGGGAGTGCGGGCTGCACGGCACTGCTTGTTTTTTCCTTGCTTTGCAGCTGAAGAGAGGAGAAAAACTAATGAAAACAGAGCTCTGGAAGAAGCGCCAGGCCTGGAGTGGCTTCCGCCCCGATCCCCAGCAATTATCAGCCACATGCCAGATGTTCCGATGCGATGCCAATGTCAGAGAAAATAAATCTGTGTCAGGTTCAAGGTCCCTGCCGGGCCGGCACGCAGCGGCTCGCGGCTCAGCGCCGCACGAGGCGGGACAGAGCTGCGGGCCGGCCGCTTCCTCCTGCCAGGCATTGTTCCCCTGGGAAGCCCCGGCCTCACACCGGCCACTTGCTATTTTTGCAGCAAGGTGCTTTCGGGGGTAAATACGTCCCTGCCGGCCTTGGGCACTTTCCTCTGCGCGGGCGCTGGCCAAGGCTGTGGCCTGGCTCCCGCCGTGGGCGCGGGGCCATGGTCAGGGCCGGTGCCTGGGCTGTGGGGCAGCGTGGTGGGGCCTGGCAATGGCATCAGGGCGGGTTTGGGGCAGGCCACACTGGAGTGGCTGCACAGGCACCAGGTAAAGCCGGCTCCCGGCAGCCTTAGGGGTTCCTGGGGACAGCGAGGAGGTACAGACAGGTGACGTTATGGAAGCCACAGCAGCTAGGAGGGAAGGATGAGGTGGGTCTGGCTTCCAGGAGCATGGGATGTGCTGAGGAGGGGATGTTCAAGGCTGGGATAGATCCCCAAGCTGCTGCCCTGAGCAGAATTGTCCTGGCCCAGGGAGCAGCTGTGCCCTCAATGGGCCCAAGCACCGCCACATCTGCCACCAAAGCCCCAGCTGTTGGCTTGGAGGTTGCCCACCCCATCTCCTTCCTCACGACCACGGCGCAGCCGGAGCCCGCGGATCCACACCACGGGCCGCAGCACGCTTTGGCTCCTTGCTGGTGCTTAGCCTTGATGCTCAGCAAAGCATATCTCCTGCTCGGATTTTATCTCCATCCACTCAGCTTATCGGCGCGGGGCAGCCCTCCTGCCTGCGCCACGTTCCCGGAGCGTGCCTGCAGCAGGTGTGGCCAGCACTACTGTTTGCCAAGCGCCGCTGCCTGCCCGCAGTCCCTGACTCCGGGGCCCGCGCTGATAATGCGGCGAGGACTTTGGCGAGAGCGTTCCCGATGACATTACCTTGTCCCCCGCATTCTTCCGATGCCACACACGCCTTCGCTCGGGCCCGGCCGTGGTGGTGGGTGCAGATGCTGCGCAGGCAGCACTGGGAAGTGCTGGTGGTCTCCTCCCGGGGGGACTCATTGACATATCAGTCACATAGTTCTGCATAATTGGGACTTGGATGCAGCCTCTCTTTATGTTTCCTCTTGGCAGTTGCCAACAACATGAAGCACTCCTGGGTCAAAATGACAGCCTTTTGTTTACTATTCCTGCTTATGTGCCTCATTTTCTTCAAGGATAAGAGCTCTTTATAGGAATCTTTATTGTGATGAGGTTAGCAGAGAGAAAGATTTCTCTCCAGCTTTCTCTCTCTCTTTCACAGCTGATTAGCAGGGTCGGCCCACGAGGACAGTGATGTGGAGCACAGATCCAGCATTCGCCTCAGGGTCCCCCAAGGCATGAGTCATCTTCTCCAGCACAGCCCCAACCTGCTGGCCTCCAGCACCCAGCCCATGGCACTGCTCTCCTCCCACTCATGGCAGGCTGCAGGGAGAGGATCCACCACCCCAATAAAGGTACTGAAAAACCCAACTGACCCCAGAAGCTTGGGCAGGAGCTAACACGGAGCACACAGCTCCTCTCCATGGTCTTACCAGCCATCCCATGGTGATCCATCCTTCATCTGATCTCTGCAGTAGTCACCAACCCCATCAGAAGTGTCCACACTTGGCAAACTGAGATGTGACACTTGTGACAGACCAGAGAATGGAGACTCACCACTCTGCTGCACTCAGAACTCTGGTTTTCAGGTGTGAACTCCAAACGGACAGTGGCTGGGGAAAGGATGAGGAGAGATGTGGGAGCAGTTTGTGACAAGATGAGGAGAGCTCATGGAATAGACATGGGCAGGGTGGACATCAATGGAGAACCTTCCCCAACTCTGGAAGAGGCCCCACGGGACCATCCCAGACCTTCCTCCTGCTGCTGGACTGACCCACTGCTGCAGGGAGGTGACCCAGCTGACCCCACAGCCCTGTCCCAGCCAGTGCCCGTGGGTGACACACTCCTGGGAACAGCCACTCCTGTCAAGAGGAAAGCAGCTTACCCTTGAAAGTTCCTTTGCGAAGGTCAAGAGTGGGACTGTGACTGAGCAGCCTGACAAACACATCTCCCTAAGTCCTTGGGGCCGATAATGTATGTCCCATGCAATGTTGACACTAGTGATCCACCAAAGATCAGGTTAACAAGTTTGACGTTAGTGACAGCGTGATTTGTTCTGCGCTGGCTCTGAATTCATAGAGCCGCTGGCCTTCGGTGATAAACTATTGCGCCGAGCACACGAAGCTGTGGCAGTTGTCACCCGCCGGAGCACCGAGATGAAAAGGAAGCAGAGCTCTAATCAAAATACAGTGGTCAGTAGGGGTTGAGCTGAAAATTAAAAGGTGCTGGTACTTTTCCCACTCCAGCCTCACTTTCCATGCCAGGCTGGGTGAGGGGAGAGGCTGCCTCGTCACCTCTGCTCAGCTCCAGCTTTGTCTGAAGGTGGGGACAAACCCATCACCCCGTGTGCACAGAGCATCCTCTGCCACCTCCCAGAGAGCCCCACCACTGCTGATCTTCCCTCACAGGGAATAAATCCCGTGTGGCACAGTGCCCTTATCACAGTTCCCAGCCACAGCAGCAGCCCCAAGGCCTTCAGCACAGCCACATTCCAGAAGCAGAGCAGCTGGCAGGGCAGGGCCACAGCCACCACCACCCAGAGCAGCGCTGGGCTCCCCACCCCGAGAGAGAGCCACCACCAAGAAGAGAAGGCACAAAGAGCCAGGAGACACCAGCGGTGCAGAACATTTCACATTTATTAGTTCATACAGCTAAACACTCACTAAACATGCATTCAACACTTATTGGTCACATTTCCACAGGTAGTCAAGTCCCGGAGCAGAGCAGCGGAGCAGGGGCGGGCCGGGCTGACACGGACCCGCCGGCAGAAACATTCATTTGGTCGTAGCAGGGTGAGGGGACAGCTCCCGGTGCCCGTTCCCCTGCAGGGGACACGGGCCCAGAGACTCCCTCCTGCCCCAGCCCCGGCTCTGAGTGTGCCAATGTTCACCGTGTGTCGTGCCGAGGCAACATCCTGCTTCCCTGATTTACACAAGGGATCGTGCGAAAAAGGAACGGGAGAAACCAGCACCAAGGAGGACCCAACGACTGGGACCGAGCCTCTTGGAAACGTCCCTCAAACCAGCAAGGGGCTGGCACAAGCAGCAAACCTGACCTGCTGCCTCCCCAGGCTGCCCAGGACGGACACACGAGGGGCTGTGAGGTGCCAGGTTACAAAGGCAGCCTCAGGACTGAGCTGGAACCCAACAAGACCCAAAGTGCCACGAGCCACGTCCTCCCCAGGGAAGGGACACCGGACACACAGCAGTGACAGGAGCCAAGCCCCAGCCCACGGGAAGGGAAACACAACTCCAGCAATCACAGCCCCTGTTCCTCGCTGGCAACAGACACTGGCAGTGTTTAGTTTTTCACACAATCCCTTTGAGATGATAAACAGGATGTCACACGAGGTAGTTTAGTTATGGAAATCGAGTCAATAATGTTATCAACTATTACAAGACATTTTATAAATTGAAAGAAAACAATGAATCACAAAAGGCTTTGTTAATGTTGATCGTCATCTGGTCTCAATTTCTGTTTCTTTTTGCCCTTGGGGGCATTTCTTCCACTGAACCATGTTGCTTCTTTCACAGACTTGTCAGAGGGCAGCTCACAGGAGCTATTTTAAATATTTTTTTCCCAAGGGAAGGACAGTGCCTGGATTGGCCTCCCAGCTTTTTGCGAGGCTGGTTCAAACTCAGGTTTGCTGAGGGTGCTGGGAGGGTGTTTCAGCCCTTCAAACTTCTGCTGACTCTCACTCAGGGCTGGCCCTGTCTGTGGCTGGATGGAGCTGTTCGGACACTCACAGCAGCTGAAACCCAGCCAGAGTCACACACCAGCACCTTCTCAAACTGTCTGACTGTGCCTACAACCTTAGTGAGAAAGTCGTACTGATGAAAATTAGGAATTCCTAAGCAACAGAGTACAGAGCCCTGCAACTGGCTGCCAGGGACACAGTGAGAAATTCCTGTTTCCTCTTTTCCATGAACAGTCAAACATTTAACACCAAAGGCAGAGGGATGAGGCAATGCAGAAATAGAGCCCCACAGACAGAGCTGGTGCCCAGAAACCTCGAACAGCCCCGTGCACCTTTGGGATGCTCTGCCCACAGCACCACGTCTGAGCCTTCAGCAGGCAAACTTCCCACAGCCAAAGTCAAAGCTTTTTCCCCCAAAATCCCCATATGGGGCTTTGGTCAGCTCTCTGCAGGTCCTCCAGACAAACCAGGAAAGAAGCAACTGTTGCAACATCAAAACTGGGGTTTCTCTGGGTCACATTTTAAATACTTATCCCTGAGCTTCTGTGCATTGAAACAACACACCGTGAACCCAGAGAAACACCACAGCTTGATACTGATAGCTATGCACTCCCCTCCATTTACACATCATCTACAACTTAAAAATTAGTTTCATACTTTAACTAGTTCCCCAAGTTTCCCCCTTTCTCCTGCCTTTCATGTGGCAGGGATGATTGCCGCTTATTATCCTGAGAAATAACAACATTTTCACAGACACCAAGCTTCATAGCTTCAAATCAAAACCAAGAAGGAAGAAAGAATGAATGGGAAATAGCACATTCACAGGAGAATCTTTTTTTTTTTCTTTTTTTTTTTTCCTTTTAAAAAATGTAGTAAAGGTAAAAGAAATTCAAGTGGTTGGTTTTTTTTGGGTTTTTTTTTTGTTTTGTTTTTTTTTTTAAAGTTGGTTTGAAGGACAAGACTTGAACTCCTTTATCTGAAGGGTCTGTGCAGAAGCCTGAGGAGCAAGGGCAGATCCTGCTGGCACAGGGAGGGATGCAGCAGAGGCACTTGAGCCTTTGCACAGGTGGGGACAGGGCCATCAAGGCCCCCACCAGCAAGTGAGAGCAGCCCAGGAGCCCTGCTGGCACCCCTGGGAGCTCTCACTCTCATGGGCTCCCTCAAAGCAACACCCCAGCACTGGAAAAACAGGTGGTAGGAGGCTGGCAGCTGCCCAGTGCAGGTGGCAATGCCACTGACCACTGGTCACTCTGAAAACGCTCCCCTTTGGGGCGGGAGGTGGCAAAAGGTTTGAGAATAAAATCTCTGGATGCTCCCTGCTGACCCAAAGCATGCAGTGTCTCTGCAGAAGGGAGAGCAGGAAGGGCACAGCTCACAGCTGAGCAGTGCAGTGAGTTCCTCTGCTCATCCCCTGCCCTCTCACAGGGCTGGACTCACCAAGAGCAGCCACTGCCACGTCCCTCGTGAGTGGTCAAGGCTCAGCCCATGTGGCAGGAGGTGAAACTCACTTTCCAGAAGGTTTTGTTGAGGCCCCAGGGTCTGACTGAGCCCCGTGAGTGGGGACTCCTTCCAGCTGCTCCTCAGCAGCCTCCCCTGAGCACGTGAGCCTGAGCACTTCAAATTTATGTCCCAAATCTCTGCTCGGATTAAAAGTAACTCTTCAGCTTTCTATCTGCACAGATGCTTTGAAGGAGAAGAGGGGGTCAGCCAGCCAATCTATCTTTCAAATCGGGGATAAAAATTGACTTGTCATGGCAGAAAATTCTACCAAAGACTATTATTGTTGATTGATTTCTCTATGACAGAAGGTCAGATAAGCAAGAGCAGATAGATACCAAAGATAATGAACTTCCCCCTAGTAGCATTAAGCACAAATAAAATATGAGTCCCTGTAAACTGAATGTTACGTGAAGAATGGAACAAAAATTCCAACCTTTCCAGGGTGTCCTTCAAACCAAATTCACAAATACATCTACCTAACGTCTCTACGTCTCTAGCTACATTCCTACCTTCTCATAATACCTGAGTTTGCAATGCAACACATTCACATTACCCTGTTTAAAAAATACAAGCCATTAGAGGACTTGGTGCAGAAGATATCAGGAATGACTGTCTGGTGATTCTGGTCTGTTTGCTGCTTCCTTACCTGTCAGTTCAGGAAGGATTTTCTACTCCCTATGGCAAATGTGTATTTGGGAACGGATACTGCTGCCAATCAACCTTTGTAAAATTTGCTTTCTACAACAGAAAGTGGAACATTCATGTCTGTTTGTCATCATGACTGGATTTAGGTTTTTGGTTGTTGTTGGTACAGCATTAGCTTTGGGAGGCTGTTTTGGAAAATCACAGATTACCCAATAGATCATTTTTCTTGGATAGCTGGCAACAAGATGACTGCTTTTATGTACACTAATTAAAACACTTATTTATCAACAGATTATAATAATTCAGTAACTGTAGAATAGAATTACTCCTATGCAATTTTAACAATTCCTTGAGTGAATAAAACAGCAAGCCAGAAATAACCCGTAATAAAAAGATCATAACAAGCTATTTGAAAATTAAACTTAAAAGCTGAGAAATACATTCTAACTCACAAACAGATACACTAAAATCTTCCCCTGGACACGTGAGGTATGGGCTGTATGCAGAAGGCTTTCCTGAGAATACACACGTGTCTCATTGAACTGTCAGAAAGGAAATGAGATTTATGGAACCACCTTTGGGTGCGAAGCTCCACGGAGCTGAGCCACTGCTGTGCCCAGCAGCTGTTACCCGTAACATCCTGTTTAAATAATGAAAAATCAACAGCTATGGACTTTCAGAAGAGGGGTGAGTTGAGCTGGGGGATGCCCAGGTGGGATGCCCGTGGTGAGGCAGCAGCAGGGGCCTGGCACGGTGTGACCACAGCCACACTGGGACGTGCCAAACCAGCAGGTCACAGCCTCCCTCAGGCTGCAGCCCAGGAGCATCCCCTGGGCCAGGGGAGGGAGGGAAAGACGACTTTGGTGCATGGGATTTTCCTCCTGCTCCCCATCACATTCATGCACAGCAGCTGCAGCCCTGAGCTCGCTCTGTGCCACGCAGCTGTCACCAGGGAAAGACAAGAAGGTAGTGGCTGGCCCCAAACACCCTGAAGGAACAAAAGTTGCTTCCACAAGTATTTTTAAACCAGCATTCAAACACTCAGAGAGGAGCCACCTTGCTAAGCGAATGCCAGATTTACATCTAAGGAGGCAGGGAAGGAAATCCAGCCAAGGCTGTCTAGGAGAGTGACGGAGTCTTTGAAGATTAATTCCTAATGAAGGAGATGAGATCAAGAGCATCTCATCCAAGCTCCTCATCATGAGGTCACTCACGAGAATGCCCAAGTTCAGCTGAACACCAGCACTGAGCAATCACTCAATCAGCTAATCAACTGTCATTAAACCAGTTCTCCATCTGGAGTGGTGGAGAGCCTGCGAGATGGAAAATCCAAGCCTTCCAAGACCTAGAACATGGCAGGCAACCAGCTACAGCAGTAATGTCATTTTTCCTGGGATTCCACAAGGAACAGGGCAGTCCTGGCAGGATGTAACTGTGGAACACCCATTCCCTGAGTCCAGCAGAGAAAGCCATGCCAGAGGACACTGGAGTCCCTCACCCCACTACACAGACCCCATTCAACACAGGATGCATTAACTGCTCCCAAAATGGGGATTGCTGCAATGCAGAAGCCTCAGGAGTCAGGTACCATGCTGGAGGAACACATGAACAGGGGCAATCCTGCCTCTTCTCTAAGTAGG